>NC_056682.1:78357683-78674245 GCF_018350215.1 Panthera leo | reverse complement strand
GAAAGAATCCTGAGCAGGTTCTGTGCTGCCAGACAGAGCATGATGCAGGGCTCAATCCCACGAATCGTGAGATTATGACCTGAGCCGAAATCAACAGTCGATGCTTAGCTGACTGAGCCACCTAGGTGCCCCTGTATTTTACATTTTAAAAGTGAATATTTATACTTAAAAATAAACTAAATTAGAGATATTTTTATATTCATATAAAGCTAATTTATTTTAATTTTGTAATTTGCACAAGCTCTAAAGGGTAGTAAACTTTGGTCCCCAATCAACTTTCTCATTTTTAAGACAACACACAAAATGAGATAATAATTTGAGTTTGGATGAGGAAAGGAAAACTTTGTCATAGTTATATCCATGAATCACTGGTTTTCTTTTCTAAATTTCACAGATAGCAGCATCCAGCTTTAAACTGTTAGATAATATTAGGACTCCCTAAATAATGAATTGCATTTAAAAGAGAATGTGATATATGAATCATAAATGAAACCAATGATTTTATTATTGTCCATTAGAAAGAAAAATCCACTGTTCTCTTAACTTTCAATGTGATGAAGACAAGTTTGAAAATTTTTATGTGAAGCCATAATATCCCAAACAAAGATGTAGGCTGGCAAAGGACTAGCGAGAGAAGTAGTGGAGAGGTTTGGTTTCTTCTGCATGTAATGTGAGCATACTTATTTGTCTTAGACTGAAGTGGTACATTTGTACTTTGCAATATCTGTTTTTTTGTTTTTGTTTCTGTTTTTTGGGGAAGAACTGGTTTTGGGGGCACATGTCCCTTTAAGGGATTGCAGTGTTACTTAATGGCATGGATGAGGTTTTGCCCACAGGATGTTGTATTTTTGAATCTTTATCCCTTGCCCCTTGATGTCTTTCTCATCCCTGGAAGACTGCCTGGGAAGAAGGGCATTGTAGGAACAACTACATATACTTCCACTGTTGTTTCATGAAGAGGGTCAAGGTCAGTTTCTGGCTATAAAATGTAGAAGCTGACCTCTAAACTAAGAGGAAGTCCGGGCTTTATAATTTATCCAGGAACTCTAATCTTAATATTTCAAAGATGTACATGCTTGATAAACTTTTAAACATCAACTAGGTCAATGAGTATATTCTGCGGTAACTGCTTTGCATAGTTCTACAATGCAACGTACTTTAGAATTTACTGAATCATTGGAAAGAAAAGATTAGAGCTATTTAAGTATAATTTCATATTGCATCTCGAAATCAAAACTCATTTTAGTCAGCAGTGGAAGACGAACTTGGCACGTATGTTCTAGTTTACTTAATAAAGTCTTAAAAATGTAGCATGACTATTAGTTTAAATAAACTTTTACATAAATGTGGTAATCTAGGAATGCTCAAAAGATCAGTGTTTAGTTTTCTTGGCTCAATCAGTGTCTGCCTCTGCAATTTATTTGCTGCCTCAATTGTATAAGCTGGAGAATGTATAAATCATGCTGTGGTGTTTTTTTCTGGGGGAAACCAAGTCATTTCCAGACTCACAACATGACTTGAATGATACACATTCTATGGTTTCAAGCTACAAAGCACTTTCTCTGTTATATGTAGCCACATGGTTCATTTAGTGAAGAGCTTCCTAAACACTTTTGGTCATGACACAACAAAAATTGTCTTAGTCGTATGGCAAACTAGAATAAATGGAAGCGGGTGCTCCCAGTGATGGGTCCTGGGGCTCCAGCCTCCCTTGTCTCTGCCCCACAGACCTGAGAGATAAAAATATTAGCATCTTGGGAGACTTACAATCTATTCATAGGCACACGGGTTGAGCTACTTTCATAGCTCATCTAAGAACTCCAAATACTCATCTTCTACAGTCAATTATCACATTTTAGAGTTGAATGGGACTTAAGAAAACTTTTAGGATGATCATTCAATGCACAGATAAGACAAACAAGGAAGAAAGTGATAGCATGATAGAGTGAGGGCAGAAGGGATTTTATTTTATTTTATTTATTTATTTTTAATATAATTTATTGTCAAGTTAGCTAACATACAGTGTATACAGTGTGCTCTTGGTTTTGGGGGGTAGATTCCCATGAAGAAGGGATTTTAAAAAGAGAAGTAGGTCTGTGTCTTGGGGCTACTGTTTAGTATATTTGTAATTTTAGGCATGCTACTAAGCCACTCAGAGTCTCCCTGTCTTCATCTGCAAAGCGAGGATAATTATAATTACCTTGCTATAATATTTTAAGATTAGAAATAATGTATGTGAATTACATACCTAATATGGTATGTGACACATAATTAATTGCTAGTTTGCTAAGTGACTTTCCTGGTTTATAGAGTAAGATATAGAAATGGAATTTAAATTCTATACCCAACTTCCAGCTCAGTGCATTGTTTACACATTGTGGTGTCCCAGATATTTCAAAATATTTTGATCCCTTATGTTGACTGGATGTGTGCCCCCCAAATTCATATGTTGAAATTCTAACCCCTAGTGTGATGGTGTTAGGAGGTGGGGCCTTTAGGAAGCAGTTAAATTTAGGTAAGTTCACAAGGGTAGAGCCCGCATGGTAGGATTAGTGTCCTTACAAGAAGAGGAAGAGATCAGAGCTCTCTCTCTTCCCCATGTGACGATGCAACAAGAACAGTAGCCAACTGCAAACCAGAAAGAGGAGCCTCACCAGACACCAAATCTGCTGGCACCTTGATCTTGGACTTCCCAGCCTCCAGAACTGTGAGAAATAACGTTTGCTATTTAAACCACACAGTTTATGACATTTTGGTCTAGCACACTGAGCTGACTAAGACACTTTTCTTCTGCGTACTTGAGTTCACTCATGTTGTATCTCATCAGTTTAGTGGTTCTCAACCCCCACTTTATTCTAGCAAGTAAACCTGGGGGAGAAGAGATCTTTTGGTAACAATCCTAAAATCAACCAATATTTGGGGAGCACTTACAGTTTTCAGAATGTTTTTAAAGATTTGGGGTTTCTGAATAATCTTAGGGAGCTGCAGCAGTCCATGTCTTCCCCACCCTCACATAGAGAGATGAGGCAGCCTCAGTCAAAGATGCTAAGTGTGGCCAAGGCCTGTGCCTCCGTATGAAAGGATACAAACAGATTCTGTCCCAAATCCTTGTGGTTCCACTGCTCAACGTGTTTCACTGCTGGATTTTACAGTGGACTATAGACGAATATGCTGATGGTTCAGACCCCTAACCACACACAGTGGATCAGAACATAGTGATTAGAGGGGCGCCTGGGTGGCTCAGTCAGTTAAGCATCCGACTTCTGCTCAGGTCATGATCTCGCGGTTTGTGAGCCTGAGCCCTGCATCAGGCTCTGTGCTGACAGCTCAGAGCCTGGAACCTGCTTCGGATTCTGTGTTTCCCACTCTCTCTGCCCTTCCCCTGCTCACGATCTGTCTTTCCCTGTCTCTCAATAATAAAAAAAAATAAACATTAAAAAACTTAAAAAAAAAAAGAGCATAGTGATTAGAGAGGCAGGAATAAAACACACAGTGATGGTGGAGAAAACAGTTCCGATGGAGGAAGCAGACACAGGAGGAGACCACAGTGCTGGAAGCTAAGAAGTGGATGAGCCTAAGGCTTCTCCAGATGTTTTCAAGCCATTAGGATAATTTCAATTTGCTAAAAAAATAGCATGATTTGAGGCCTCTGTAAAGTGGCATGATGCCACCTAACAGCATCATGCCTTGCCTTAGCACAGACTGTTTTTCCGGTATTTTGATACGGTAAGGGAGTATTGTACCAAACATTATTTTACTCTTAATTAAACTTTAAAAAGTTCAAGTGATACGTCAAAAATTTTTGAAATAATCTGGTTGAGCCAATATTCATGACAATCTAAACTGGTATATGCTAACAGTCATTTGGAGAACTGATTCATCATGCATGGTTTCTAAGTTTATTTATCTGGTTTCAAAGACAGAGGAGCTATAAAAATATAAGAAATTAAGATTAATATTAAGAGATTATGGTAACTTATCCACATATATTAAGCTTTGTGGGGCCTAAGAAAAGATATGCTGAATTGTGCCAAAATATATGTACAATTAAAAATAGAGGACAGATCCAGTGAAATCTGCCCTCAAATCCGTTAGCAGGAATTAGTACAGACTCCCGTTTCTCTGAAGAGCATTAATTTTTGACCCTTCAGCAAACCACTTGTTCTTTCTAGACTAATTTTTCTCATTTATGAGAGGTTGCACTAGCCTGTGGCTAAGCTTTTCATTTTAAACTTATTTTAATAGATGATCTAAGTATTAAATGGTAAAAATAATTTCAATTTATTGAACATAAAACAAATATCAGATATTCTGCTGGACCCTGTGTGTGTGTGCGTGTGTTTGTGTGTGTGCAACATCTGTAATCTATACTACAACCTGGAAAAGTGAGCATTATAAGTCTCATTTTATAGAAGGGGAAATTGAGGCTCAGTTCATTTGGTGATTAGCCTAGATTAGAATCCAGTCTTGCCTACCTATAAAGCCTACACTCCTTCTTCATCATACACATTCTGAAGGTGTAGAGAGATGTTTGATATTCAAGAGGCCAGTTTGAATATACAGTATAATTCATGCATTTATTCTACAAATATTTATTGAACTTTTATTATGTTCCAGGCATTGTGATAAGAGATGAGTCTACATTGATGAACACAGCCAACAAGGGGCCCTTACCAATGAGGACTTTCACTATCTTGTGGAGGAGTTTATTAGTTTATTGCTCTAGCAAGGAGAAAAACAATGGCTGTTATTGAGAGGTGCTATGTTAAGTCTCCAAGTGCTTTAAGAAAAATAATAATTATGAAAAAAATTTGATTCTTGAATTTTGTCTCTAAAGGTAGCAGAGATATTTCTTTTTTAAATTAATTAATTAATTTTTGTTTGTTTCAAGTTTTTATTTAAATTTCATTTAGTTAACATATAGTGTAAGATTAGTTACACTAATCTTGTGATTTTTCACTTACATGTAACACTCAGTGCTCATCACAACCAGTGCCCTCTTTAATACTCATCCCCCATTTAACCCATCCCACTTTCCACCTCCCCTCTAGCAACCCTCAGTTTGTTCTCTATAATTAAGAGTCTGTTTTGTGGTTTGCCTCTGTTTTTGCCCCTCCTCCATGTTTATCTGTTTCATTTCTTAAATTCTACATATGAGTGAAACCATATGGTATTTGTCTTTCTCTGACTTATTTTGCTTAGCATTACACACTCTAGCTCCATCCACATCATTGCAAATGGCAAGATTTCATTCTTTTTTATGGCTGAGTGTTATTCCATTGTAGGTATGTATGTGTCCACACCTTCTTTATCCATTCATAAGTCCATGGACATTTGGGCTGTTTCCATAATTTTGGCTATTGCTGATAATGCTGCTATAAATATGCAGGTGCATGTATCCCTCTGAATCAGTACTTTTGGGTAAATACCTAGTGGTGCTCAACCTTTTCAAAAAATAGTGATAAAGTCATCCCTCCGTAGGTAAATGTATACACTGAATTCCTCTGAAGACTCACCATAGGTAGTTTCCCTAACTCTGCTTCTCAAGATATGGGGTCTCTGACTACATCTAGAATTAATAATTAAGAATATTTCTATTTTTACAAAGAAGCCATTAAAAAATACAGATAGCATGAAAGGCAAAGGTACAGTATTTCTAGAAACTGACTTTTTTTTTTGCTTAACATTTCCATCATTAATATCAATTAGCAAAGAATTAAACATCATCTCTGAGTGTTTATTTACTTTGGGAAAAATGAATTAATTAACAATAACATTTATGTATCTAGTTAGTTAAAACCTATGGCCCCTCCCCAATGTGTTTTATTTCATTTCAGAATGTAACAGATTCCACTATGCATTGTCTTAGGTATGGACTAATGAGATTTATGGGATTTAATCTGTTCTTGATTTCATCTTTCTGTCAACCTCTCTGCCTTACTCCTGCTAAATTTGGTTGCGTGTTGAATCTAATACTTGCTGCACTTTCTCCCCATTCATTACTAACCCCAACCTGACTTTGATGCACCTGTTCCTATTATAAATGAATCTCAAAGTGAAAGATAATCACATTCAATTTCCACTCTTCCTGAAAGTAAAAATCTCTCAGTAAAGTGGAGAACTTCATTGTGGAATTTTTGGTTTCCTTTAAATGAGGTTTAGTGTAACCAGACTTGCCCAGATGTGCCTGAGAAAGAATGTCAAAAGGAAAAGATCAAAATAAAGGCACTATGAAGCCAAGAATAGTTGCCTATTGTTCTTGACTCTTAGATCCTTTTTTAAAAATGAAATGCTTGACTGACAAGGATTCAAATGCTTGCCTTTCTTGACAAAGGCTAACTCAATGTGTTGACATAATTGTGCAAAAGTGCCTTACTAAAGTGCCAAATAAAACAGGACATAAGCTCCAATAGATGTTGCATTCACAAATACAATTAAATATTTAAGATTTTGCAGATAATGAAAATTATTCTTAAGAGATTTGGAAGTTCAAATGACCCAAGAGAAATCTTGCCTTCACTTCTCTTGATATTTTCATGTTTTAACTGTCTTTTGGACATTATCTATTGTGGTATTATCAACATTTTCATTATTGACTCAACGCATAATGACATTTTTTCCCTCTAATACCCTGTTTTCCTTATAGCCTGAGGCCTGTAGGAATGGAAGGAAGCCTCACATTCAGACTTTGCTAAAGGGAAAGGTCATTTAAATAAAACTTTCAATAGCCCAAGTTCCTGACTTGCAGTTTGGAGGTTATTCTGCGAACTTTCTCCAAGTATATGAAGTAACTTCAGAGTGTAGAGACTATTGTCACTATATTAAAATAGATGACTCATGCTGTGCGTATTTCCAGGATGGAGAGTTAGTTCTTCCTGCATTTCTTCCCATGTAGCCAGAGCAGACAGGGTTCTCCTCTCAGTCCTCCCTGACTTCAAAGGAAATATTACATTCCTGTTTCCTCCTCATGTTAGAATAGGGGTGGAATTAGAGAATTTAGACAAAGTCTTTCCTTTCTAGAAATATCTATATGTAAGTAACACATATAGAAATTTATCTAGAGTCTATGCACAGAAACATATAACAAACTTTTATGGAGAAATTTATCTAGGAATATATATATATATATATATATATATATATATATATATATATATATGAACTTTGAAAAAATATGGCAGTACTCCAATTTAGTTTACATTCTAGAGGAAAGAATGCTGGATTCTGAGTTAGAAAACCTGCACACTTACTAGTCATGGGTCCTTAAGCACCACATGAAATATCTCTAAACCCAGGTTAGTTTACTCATGGTACACTAATGGTAATAACTCCTGTCCTACTTCTTAGGCTATTGTGAGCATGAAATAAAGTAATATATATGAAAGTGATTTAAAACCTGTAAAGCCCTATCCAACCGTAGAGTATTATTATTGTATGACACCTTTTACTTGCCTGTGATTGTCACCAGCTTAACTTATGTGCCTTAAGAACGTCATCCACAAAATTTATCTTGGAAGCCCAAGGAAAATGGTTTGATCTACACAGATATTTGTTTTGTCTATAACATTTACAGCTAAAGGAGAAAAAAAACCCTGCATTTGTGTGAACAATTATGCAGAGAAGCATGTTTACAAATGAAGTAGAGGTAGAGGTTAGCATTATGTCTTAGTCAAGGGAGTGATTACACATTTCAGGGTGAAAAGTGTAGGGTGTAGGAGATGCCTGTTCAGTTGTGCAAAGACAGCTGTGTATTTAATCTCGGTAGCCCAGCCAACTGGTATCAGCTCTGTTATCACTCATCACCTGATCCTACCTCTGCTGTTGTGTGAAAAACAGTGAGACTCTTGGCATGTACCTATCACAAACTTTAGTTTGGATCTTTTCCTATCAATATATTGGCAGTCTGAAATGACCTCAACTGAACTGAACACTAAGGTGGAGTAATCTACCTTAGCTGATTTGGGTCCATCTCCTAAACGTGAGGATTAGTACCTATTTTTGTGCCTGTGTTGGCACATGCCATACTTGATTCACTAGTGAACATACAGAGGCTGCATCCCCTCAGATAACCAGTGATCTTGCAGTGTGTTCAGCTTTGCTCTGAGGCATTCACTTAGCTAGCTTTCTTTCCTTCTTTGGCCAAAGACACCCAGCTGTGTTTTTGGCACTTCTGCATTTCTATCATTAATTTGTGCAAGTGTGTTTAGCTGCAGGCTACACTCTCACCCCTGATGTTTTCCAGAGACACCAAGACCCCTCACAGAGAGGTGAGTTTCATGCTCTTCCTCAAGGCCAGTTCAGAACGATCAAGTGCCACCATGCCTCTTTGTTTCTCCTAGGCAAACATGGGTGCTGATTGGCGCTATGTTCACATATGGGTATGAGTTTGCTAAAATTCTGCCCTTCTGGAGGTTGTATTTTCTCAACCATGACTTCTGAGTCTTACACTGTGTATATGTTTAGGGCTTGGAGTAGAGAAGAATTGTTGGTATTTTTATAGTTCTGAACTACTTCCTCCAAAATCCAATGGCATATTAATATTAGTCAGTCCCTATGGATCCTAGCTAGTGGCATTCTTTTTTCTAAATATTTTGATATTTTTTTGAAAGGAGAGAGTTAAACATTTCTGCAATAGGTAAGCGTGCAGAGATCACTAGAATAAATTTGTGACAATTTCCTGCCAAACAAGTACCAAGATGTGGCATATTAAAAGTTTAATTCAGATTGAATGAAGTCATTTTAAAATTAGCAGAACAGCAGCAAGTAATAAAATTATGGTAGCATTTTGGGACATGTTCTTATATTCATATATTCACAAGTCCACCTTTCACTTGCTGAAATGGTAGATGGTTACTATATCTGTGATATGTTAATCATATTTCTGTTTGCTAGAATCACAAATTCAGATCCAATTATGCTTGGTTAAGTCTAACATCTTTCAGAGAAATAATTGATATTTTCAAAAATTCCCAGGTCAGAAATTTTACATAGCTTTTAAAAAATGAATCTCTCTCTATTTCATCTGTGATTAAAATGCAGTGGAAATTTTTAGAAAGGTTACATTCCACCTTAATGTTCATGGGTAGAATTTCTGGAATGCTGCTACATTTTTAAATGCTAAAACATGTTTAGCATGTGTATGTATACAAAATATGTTTACAAAATATTCATAGCTGTGAAAAAACTACCTTTATGCAATATTTGCCTTCTTGAAAATTTGCATGTCCATATTTCTAGAAATGCAGTATTTTTCTATGGATTTAATAGCAATTTCAGAACTATGTTTCACACAGACTTATCCTTCAAATATACAATTACTTTTTCAGGATAAAAAGATAAATCTCTTTTCTTTTTTATGTATTTTCCTTCCAAAAGTCTGTAGTGAGTATGAATTGTTTGTTATGAGAAAATGTATTTGTTTAAAAATTTTATAAATTTTAAGCAATATCCAACACAAGATGAGCTAAACTAGTGTTATCTTTTTACAATGAATTAATATCCAGTCGTTAAAAACTCATAACAGAATATGATAACGTGACAAAATAAATAATATATTACATGAAAAAGTCTGTTACAAAGTAGTAAAAATTAAATTTTTGAAAGAACACTGTGTGTGTACACATGGATAGAGAAAAATCCACAATGGAATATTAACTATAGTTGTATGTCACTGGTAAGACTATGAATATTTTGTTCTTTTTAAAATGTTCTCGATTTTTCAGATTACTCTGAGAGTTGTGTATCATTTCATAAGCAAGAAATACATATATTTAAACATAATAGAGTATACAGTGCTTAGATATATCTTTTAAAATTCTATTAGTAGGCATGAAAATGAGAGAGATCTAGACCCAGGGACCAGAACAATGAAATTCACAGAAGTGTAACAGGACATTACATTTGGTGAATGACAAGTAGATCTACAGAGCTGAAGAGATACACAGGGCCAGATTATATAAGAGCTCATGAACTAAGCTAAGAAATTTAGACTGTGGATGAAGGGTGACCATACAAACTGGTTTACCTGAAAGAGTACCATTTTAGTCCTATTGTAACAACATAATTAGTAATAACATCCCCTATTATCAAAATTGCTTGGGTTTAGATGATAAATTATGGGGCTATCCTATATAGATCCTAGGAAACCACTGAATCTTATTACTAGGAACTTAACGTAGCCAGATTTACATTTTGGAAAGAGATCCTTGGCTGCACTGTGCAATAATGAATTTCGGTGGGGGGCAGGGAGTGCAAGGATGTGTGCAGGGAGATTAATTAAGAGACTATTGCACAGCTTATGGCAACTAAGTCAACAGCAATAGGGTTAGTGTAGAGGAGGCAGGAAGGAAATTTATATGGAAGAGGAGGTTTAAACATTCATATAAGAGAAATTTTAGATATTTTAAGGTAGAGGTGGGTTTCTCTTGATATCACTTGTAGAAAGTTCTAAACCAGGCTTGTCCAATAGTGCTTTCTTTATTGATGAAAATGTTTTGGATCTGAACATCTGAAAATGTGCTGTCTACTTAATTTAAATTTGAATTTGAGTAGCTCCGTGTATCAGGGCTTCTGTACTAGACAGAGTAGCTCTAGATTTTTGTCTGTCAGCTATGACAGAGAGAGATCTGGCCTATAGATTAGCTTTGTGAGGGATCAGTTAGGTGCTGGATGAGTAAATGCAATTGACCAGCGTAACTTATATACTGAGAAGAGAGGAGGGTATCATATTTAAGAGATTAGCAGAGAAAGAGGAGTCTGCAAAGATTAAGGATTAGTCAGATGGTTGGGGGAGACCCAAGAGAGGGAGTTGGTTTTGTAGTCAAAGAAAGAAGAGAATAATAGTGATCAAAGGTCTCATGCTGTAAAGACATTCAAGTAAAGTGGACACATTTTGGAAGGATTGAGGCTAGGAGACTATACAAGTAGGGAAACATTTAGGGGGCAGTAGAAGAGTCTAGGTCTCAAAGAGTTGAACTGAATCTGGATTAGAATAGTGCTGCTGAAACTCCACTCTCAAAGGGAGTGATAAGGGAGAGAGTTCAGAAAGCAAAGCAGTGGAATTTGAGGACTAACTCAATGTTCTGGGAGCCATGGGGGTGGGATTTAGAGTTGACTAAGAGGAGACAATGTTGGTGAAAAAGACAACAGTGAGAATGAAGTTATTTATACAGCCTCTATAGAGGTTGAAACACAAAAACTCACTATGCCCTGATTCTTAAGGAATTGTACAGCAGATTCTTGATGCAGCTACTTTCATAAGCAATGATGGCTTGTGCCAACCAGGAAGGAAACCTGTTCATAAGTGCAAGGAACTTCTTTTTTTTTTTCTTCTTTGATGATATCAGGCAAGAACCTGGAGGTTTGTTTACCATTTCAGCAGGGCAACTGCAGCAAAGGCCCACAGATGAAAGAAAGGTGGAATCCAACAAAGGAAGACAGAATCAAAACATCCTCTCAATAAAAAGAATGATTATTGAAGAAAAACTCAAAGTTTATTTTAGGAACATTAAGATGGGAAAGATGCAAATAATTGTGTTCATCTGTAAGCTGCTTTTGGGGAGGCAATGTGATACGGTGGAATAAACAATTGAACTAGTAATTCATCTAGTAGCCTTAGGTTCTAGTGCTGGCTCCATTGTTAATTAACTATAGGACCTTGGCATGTATGACATTTAACTCTTCTGGGTAACAGCTACTCATAAAAGTAGATTAGTGTTCAAGTTTATGTTTTTCAACTTTAAAATTCTATTAATGTAAAGGCCAAGGTAAAATTAGTGTAAAGGTCAAGGATCCATGAAACTGCTAAATTTTGTTGACCTGCGTCACAAAATTTCACTCACTGTTTCAGTGGAGACATTTGAAACGGCTTTAATGGCTGTGTTGGCCATCCACATATGAGACACCAATACTAAAACAGATAATACAGAGACTAACCCAGTTTTGTAAGGTTAAATAATGATAAAATACATAAGGAGTTATTTTCAAATTACAAAAAAACACACAAAAAACAAAAAATAAATAATGAGGTTGTGTCTAGGCTGAGAACCTGTATGTCAAGTTTCAGTTCAAAGAAACTGTTGGAGGCTTCTTAATGATGCCTGGAGGGGTAGACAGTGTGGTGGGTTAGAGAATGCAATACATTTAATCTTTGGTTTTAATACCTATTCAATGCAAAAAAAAGAAAAAGAAAAAGGAATGAAACAGGAAGAAAGGAATGGAAGAAAGAAAGAAAGAAAGAAAGAAAGAAAGAAAGAAAGAAAGAAAAAGAAAGAAAAGAGAAAAGCAAGCAAGCAAGCAGGTGAGCGAGCAACAGGGATGGAAGGCAGGGGGGAAAAAGAGAAAATGATATGTGTTGTTTATTGTTGCAAGAAAAGGTTGGTGTGGTAGAACATAACTAGATTCAATCCTTAATCATCCAGTAACTGTGTAGCCTTGGACAAGGAATTACCCATCTCTGGGTCCCCATTTCCTCATCAGTAAAATAAGGGATTTTGGCCAGGACATTTAAAAATTTCCTTCTAATTCTACAGTGTTACAACATTGACAGTGTAACTCACATGGCCCAGGACTGTTAGTGTTGTTCAGGAAAGAGCAAAGCATAGTGTTAGGGAAAAGTTTTCTATTCAGTACTTCATTTTAATGCATATATTCATTTTTAGGAAACCATGATTTTAGCAGACTGAGGTGAGAAAATGAGAAGTGATCTTACCAGTTCATGAGCCCTACTATTCTAGCTGGGATGGAGGGGTGCCTAGAATCACCAAACCTGCCTAGGGGGTAGAGTCCTGAGGATTCCCCTCTTCTATTCTCTCTGCTACCCCTTCCAACATCAGTCCTAGGAAGATGTGCTCATCTCTACCACCTCTGTTCTAGAGAAGAAATGTGGGGGAGAGCTAAAAAATACTGTAGGAGACTGGACCTGTTGAAATGCATGTATTTTTGCAACTCATAGGTGTTTAACAAAGATTTGTTATAAATTGCTAGCCTTTCTACACTTAATTTTTTTTAACGTTTATTTATTTTTGAGAGAGAGAGAGAGAGCAGGGGAGGGGCAGAGAGAGAGGGAGACAAGAAACCGAAGCAGTCTCCAGGCTCTGTCAGCACAGAGCCTGATGTGAGCCTCGAACTCACAAACCCTGAGATCATGACCTGAGCTGAAGTTGGAGGCTTAACTGGCTGAGCCACCCAGGCACCCCAGCCTCTCTATGCTTATATGTAGTATGATCACTCCTTTGAGGCACTGAGGTTACTCTGTAAGAACATGAGAAATATCTTTTTTGAAGAGATGGCTTGCCCTGGTTTTTATGTGCCAAGCTCCTTCCTTGTACCAAAACTAAAAAAGATTTTCTTTAGAAAATCTTGTTTCCAAGAGACAAGAATTTTTTCCCCCTGAAAGTAAGGGTCTTCTTTTAAAAATCTTTATTTTTGGAGTAGGGTTGGGCAATACTCTCGCTATCAGAATCTTTAGACTTATCAAAGTGCTAGCTGAGGTTCTGGAATTAGGAGGGTCCTACATGTTTACCATTTCCAGAAATCACTTAAGTTTGGACTGTCCTTAAGAACAGGGTGAGGGTAACAGAGTTCACTCTGCCTAGATTCCCAGGGTGCATATTACTTCTCTGTTTCATGTAAACAGCTAAAATGCTAAAATGACAGAGTGTGATGACTCCTCTCAGGATTGTTGTATTTTTTTTCTTTCATTATAGAGAGTGCTAAAACACTTTAAGTGATACAAAGCGACAGAAGAAGAGCAGTGCTTTTTAAAAAATATTAAAGTTTGTGAGACTTTAAATATCAGGTTTCTGGAAAAAAGGGTTGTTATTTTGGTTGAAATATTCTTGACCTTTGGGTATTAGACCTGGCTCACTTGTAACTGCTTTTTGTCCTTTTTGCATCTCAACTGGTGAGGCTGTGGTATAGAACTCCCCCTACCCCTCCTCCTTTTTTTTTTTTTGCACAGAAACATTTTAAAATCTTTGACTACTAGGCACCATAGCTATTCAGTATGGGCGTTTCTTAGAAACCAGTGTAACAATGCATTATCTATATTTACTAATACAACTTTCTCAAATGTCATTCAAAAGCAAATGACCTTAGTCCTCATTCTCTAAGACCACTATTCATATTGGGCTTGGCTAACCAATGCTTGTCTCTTGAAATTCTCCTTCTTTGACATGTCCAACATCACCACTCTGGTTCTTCCCCTTACTTTTCACCTTTCCTAATTAAGTTTTGTTGTTAAGTTTCTTTCCACTTTACTTCCTCTTCAAACTTGGCACTTTCCTCTCTCTACATTTTTCTGGAATATGAGCTTTGTCTTTTTTTTTTTTTAAATTTTAATGTTTATTTATTTTTGAGAGAGAGAGAGAGAGATACAGAGCATGAGTGGGGAAGGCACAGAGAGAGGGAGACACAGAATCCAAGCAGGCTCCAGGCTCTGAGCTGTCAACCCACAGCCCAATGCACAGAGCCCAATTCGAACCCACCTACTGTGAGATCATGACGAGAGCCTGAGTTGGACGCTTAACTGACGGAGCCACCCAGGCGTCCCATGGAATATGAGCTCTTTCTTATGGCTTTTACTACTATTTCTAGTTTCTTAACTCAAAATCTGAATCTCTTGCTTTGATATGGTATCAGAGTTACATTCTTGAGTCTCCAGGTGCTTCTTATGTGTTTATAACTTGTGTAATTAGTGCTAGGTGAGGTGAGAGTTAATTGTGTTTCCAGTGAGTGAATTACATTGAAAAGTTACTAATAGCTTTTATTTATGGAGGCAGATATTCACTATGGAGCAGATCTTTGCTTTCTTAAGTTACACAAATACAGGGCTAATTTAATCTTGGGGTGGCTCTGAATGATAGTGACATTACCTATTTCAGAGATGTCTAGTGTTATGTTTAAGAAGATAAAAAATTCTCTTGCATCAATAGATACTACAGATAAAATGTCATGACAATAAATTTGAAAAATCAGAAAAAATAAGCACCTTTAAAATTATAACTTATTAAAACTGATGCAAGAAAACAGGTGAATAATTCTATTTAGGAAATAGACTCCCTTTTTAAACATCTTCTCATAGGGGCGCCTGGGTGGCTTAGTTGGTTGAGCTTCCGACTTCGGCTCAGGTCATGATCTCACGGTCTGTGAGTTCGAACCCCATGTTGGGCTCTGTGCTGACAGCTCAGAGCCTGGAGCCTGCTTCAGATTCTGTGTCTCCCTCTTTCTCTGACCCTCCCCGTTCATGCTCTGTCTCTCTCTGTCTCAAAAATAAATAAACATTAAAAAAGTAAAATTTAAACATCTTCTCATAAAGAAAAAAATAAATTTTAAACATCTTCTCATAAAGAAGTATCCAGGCCCATTAATGTTCCAGATATTTAAGGAAAAAATATTACCAATAGCAAATTATCAGTTGATTACAAAAAGAATATCAACAGGTCAACGTCACTCATAAACATAAAAGCAAAATTCCAAAACACAATATTTGCAAAAAGAATCCCACAATATGTTAACAGGATGATATTTCACCAGTGTTGCAGATGTGGCCTATGGGAGGGTCAAGGTTATCTTCCAGTATACTCATTTGTTGCCTGAGGGCTTTCTCTGGAACACAGGCATGGAGGCCACAGATACCAGAGGATTAACACTTTCCAGAAATGGTTCTCAACAAATGATTGATTGATGGGGAGGGGTTGGGTTATAAATATTCCGGTTGCCTCTTCTCTCAGGTGGGATAGCTCTGAGACATGTGCCTATACCATTTCCCAGAGTTTCTTGGTAGATTTAAGCTCTAGTCACCTACCATGGCCACTGGCTTGATAATTCACCCTTTGTTGACTTCCTTTTCTTCCCTGCCTCACTTCTCCATTCCCTTATCAGAGTTTTCTTCAACTCCTCAACAAACTATGTGCAAGCAAATCTTTGCCTCTGGGCCAGCTATGGGTGGGGAACCCAAGCTAAGACAATAACCAAGTTGGATTATTCCAAGAAGGGAAAATAATGTTAACATTCAAACATCAGTCAATTTAATCCATCACATTTACAGAATAAAGGAGTGAAAATTACCATAGGATTATCTCAATAGATGCAGTAAAGTATTTTTCTAAAAATCAATACTTGTTTATGGTGAAAATTCCTAACATAAAAGGGAATTCCTCAAACTGAAAAATAGTTGGTACAGAAAAAGGAATTCCGCAATCTGAAAATAGTACATACAGAAAAGTCCTACAGGGAGCATAATACATAGTCATGAAATATTTAAATTTCTTTCCTTAAGATAGGAGACAGATATTTGCTGTCACTACTTCTATTCAACCTTGCACCAGGGGTGCTAGACAATGAAAGAAGGACAGAAAAAATCATATGCTTTGGAAAGAAAGAAACAAACTCTCATTATTCATAGACAAAATAATAAATGGTATAGAAATTAAAAAGAATGTGCACATAAATTGGAATTAATAAGTTAATTTAGTGAAGTAACTGGAAATAATAGGGTTAACATAAAAATAAATTTTATTTCTATATACTAGCAACAAATAAGTAGAAAATTAATTTCAAGAGTGCCTGGCTGGCTCAGCCTGTAGAGCATATGGCTTTTGATCTCCGGATCATAAGTTTGAGCCCCACTTTGGGGGCAGAGATTGCTTAAATAAATAAACTTTAAAAAAAAAAGAAAAGAAAATTTAAAAAATGATACCATGGACAATAACATCAAAAGCAACAAATACCCGGTAATAAATCTAACAAAAGATGGAAACAAATCTCCATATAAAACTATAAAACATCACTGAGATGGCATAAAGAGCTAAATAAATGGAGAGATTTTTTTTTATGTTCATTAATTGGAAGACTCAATATTGTAAAGATGTAATGTCTTCCCCAATTTGTCTGTAGATATAACACAAGTACAATGAGTTTGGAAAAAGGTGCAGAGCGTGATGGAGTGCAATATGGAACTGATGCTAGCAAGGGGCAAAGCCAGCCAGCCTTCAGAGGCTGCAGTATCACTGTCCTACCTCCTAGGGTCCCCTGCAAAATTCAGAACGACAGCAACTTGCCCCGGGAAGTGGTGCAATTATGCAGTTTGGAGATTGTGAGTGCAAGGCCATCAAGCTTGATTCCCTGGCCATTGCCTAGATTCCGTGATGTAAAATTTATCCTTTGGTACATTTCTTATTCTGCTTAAAATAGTGCAGGTGGGTTCTGTTGTTTGCAACTACAAACCTTAACAGAGACAAAAGTGGTGAAAGCAGAATATGCCTCTTGAGTCAGTACTTGTCTAGAAGGAGAAAGAAAGAAAGAAAGAAAGAAAGAAGAAAGAAGAAAAAAATACATATTAGTAAAAATGCTAAGTTCAGAACAAGTTTTAGAAAACTGAGGAGAAAAGCAAGTGGCAAAAGGATATAAAGAGAACATGATAAATTTAATATAATAGTGTAATATGCAAAAGGTGTTAATGCATATTTGACAGAGGAATACATTCCCTGCTGCACTCTTCTCCTTTCTCTCACTTGTTTGTGCCTTGGGAGGCTGACTTCTGTCCTCTGCATCATTGGGCCCCCTGCTTTCTGGATATCTGTTGGAAGCATCATGAAGCAGGAGTGTGAGACAGAGAAGTCCATTCTATTTTGGCTCCCTCCATGCAAGGTCTCATGGATGGAAGCCTACCTTGACCAAAGGGCTAGGTTCTAGTAAGACAGCCTCATTCTCCCCACATCCTTTCTTTGATAATCTTTCTTAGCTGTTGAAATGTACGGATAGGAATGGAACTCCAAAGCTACTAGTCCCAGAGTACTACTTATCCATCCAGTTTACCTGCAATATATCACACCTCTCCAAAGAGTCTCTTTATAAGGTCTCTACCATTTACCCATTTGAGTGTGCCATCAGTTTTCTGCTGGTATCCTGACTAATAAAGTAATATATATTATTTGGGGTACATGTCTTACAAAACTATAAAGACCTGCAGGGAAAAGATAAACACAGTATTCTAAAAAGTGGCTAATCCCAGGAGACAGGAAGACAGCGAGAGTAATTACATTGGAGGATGGTGAACAGGAGACAGAGATAGTAACTATATGTGTAATATATATCATATAAAGACTTATTCATAAGCTGGGTCATGGGATTGTGAATGTTACCTATAGCACTCTTTATTATTTTTATGTTCAAGTTCATAATTTTTCACTCTCTTAATGATATCTTCCAATGAATAAAAATCTTAATTTTAATATAATTTAATTTATCATTTCTTTTATGGTTAGGGCTTTTTACATCCTATTTAAGAAATCTTAGCAAAAATGGCAACACAGGAAATGCTGACCTCTGTCCCCCAACAAAGAAAAACAATTATATTGACTATCCATAAACAAAAACTCATAGAAACAGAGAGTAGAATGATGATTATCAGGGGTGCCTGGGTGACTCACTGTTGGTTAAGCGTCGACTCTTGATTTCAGCTCAGGTCATGATCTCATGGTTCATGAGATGGAGCTCTGCGTTAGGCTCTGTGCTGATGGCACAGAGCCTGCTTGGGATTCTCTTTTTTTTTCTCTCTCCCTCTCTCTCTGCCCCTCGTTTGCTCATTCTCTCTTTCTTTCTCTCTCTCAAAAAAAAAATAAATAAACTTAAAAAAGATGATGATTGCCAGAGGCTTGGGGGCAGGAGTGGAAATGGGAAGTTGTTGGTCAAAAGGTACAAACATCTAGTTTTGAGATGAATAAGTGCTGGGGATGTGATGTATAGCATGGTGGTCATAGTTAGGAATACTGTATTATATACTTCAAAGTTACAAAGAGTAATTTTTCAATATTGTTACCACAAAAAAGAACCAGCAATTACTTGAAGTGATAGAGGTGTCAGCTAACGCTACAGTGGTAATCATATTGCAAAATGTAAGTGCACCAAAAAAACACTTTAAACTTTAAAATGATGTTATATGCCAATTATATGTCAATAAACCTGGGGGTGGGGTGGGATCTTAACCTATTTAGGAATATCTTAGTCATTAAAATGTGCTCCATGTTATTTTCTAGAAGCTTTATCAGGTTACCTTTCTCATTTAGGTCTACAATCTATTTGGAATTTATTTTTTGCATGGTGTTAATGTTTTCTATGGTTAATGTGTTGTGGCATTTTTACAGCTAATATTGTAGTTTAGGATTTTTGCCTTTATGTTCTTGAGTGAAATTAGCCTATCAATCCTTTCATTTGTAGTGGCCTTGTAATTGGCTATTGGTAATATTTCTCCCTTAAATATCTGGAACATTCACTGGACCTGGCTATTTCTTTCTAGGGAGGTCTTACATTGGAGATTCCTTTTCTTGAATATAACTATTCATAATTCTTTTTCTTGCATCAATAATAAGTAGGTAAAGATAAATGTTCACTTCTTTTCCATTTGGATATCCAATCTACCTTGCACTATATGTTAAAAAGATTTTCTTCCCATTTCTGCCACTCTCACTGCCCCAGAAGCACCTTTAATATAAATTTTTATATATTTGTGGTAAGTTTTTTTTAATGTTTTATTATTTATTTTTGACAAAGACAGCATGAGTGAGAGAGGAGCAGAGAGAGAGGGGGACAGAGGATCTGAAGCAGATCCTCTTCCACCGACAGCAGAGAGTCCGACACAGGTCTAGAACTCATGAGCTGTGAGATCATGACCTGAGCTAAAATCTGATGCTTAGCCAACTGAGCCATGCAGACACCCCTATTTGTGATAAGTTTTGAACTCTGTATTCTATTCGCAATCTTGCATCTATCCTGCTATCAATATCTCACTATTTTAATTACTATGGCTTTATAGTGAGTCTTGATACCTCATGTAGCTCTCCCATACTTCTTTTCAGAATATCCTGGCTATTCTTGACCCTTTATATTTCCACATAAATAGAAACTCACCCTATCAGAATTTCCAGGGCAAGCAAAAACTTTTTTTTTTAACTTTTTGATTGAAATTACATTGTACTTGCGTTATATCTACAGATAAATTGGGGAAGAGATTACATCTTTACAATATTGAGTCTTCCAATGAATTATGTTCATTTTCATGTTCTTTCTGTTTCTAGACAAGTACTGACTCAAGAGGCATATTCTGCTTTCACCACTTTTGTCTCTGTTAAGGTTTGTAGTTGCAAACAACAGAACCCACCTGCACTATTTTAAGCAGAATAAGAAATGTACCAAAGGATAAATTTTACATCACGGAATCTAGGCAATGGCCAGGGAATCAAGCTTGATGGCCTTGCACTCACAATCTCCAAACTGCATAATTGCACCACTTCCCGGGGCAAGTTGCTGTCGTTCTGAATTTTGCAGGGGACCCTAGGAGGTAGGACAGTGATACTGCAGCCTCTGAAGGCTGGCTGGCTTTGCCCCTTGCTAGCATCAATTCCATACTGCACTCCATCACGCTCTGCACCTTTTTTCCAAACTCATGTCTTATATGAGGTGCACTGGAGAGGCCCAGGTCACGAGCCCATACCCTAGATCTGAGTGAAGTTGGAAAAGCAATTTTCTAGCTTCTCCTTGGGGGAGGTAAAGACTCTCCAATATAGGGGGTGTGTTCAAAAGTTCCTGGACAGCCATGGAAGTGTAACAAAATGTCCTCCCATCTTCTACCACCTGTCATATTCATGCTAATTCTTGCCTCAGTGCCTCAGATTATTGTATGCCAACAAAAGGCCCCATACCCTGGGTGCAGCTGTATAAATGTGGTTCCTCTTCTGAGAGTACTTGCTCTGCATGAAGCACCTAAACTACTCAGTACCTCCTTGTTTCTAAATTCCTTTAGTGTTCATTAGTGGTACCATTCAATGAGCCATTGATTTTGCCTTTTTAATGATGTTTGTGATTCTGCTAAAATAGTATGAAATTCCATTTTATCAGTGGCCATGTATTTAATTATTTGGGTTTCTCTCTTCATTAAAATTTTAGACATCCTTGGGAGAGGATAATAATCTTTTCCTTTTCATAGGAACTAGTATATTGCTATGAATATGAGAAGTGTAAAATAAATGCTTGTCTTTTGATTGTGTTCTACGGTTTGAGTCTTGAGGGACAGAGATCATGATCAACTCTTTTTTAAAAAAATATATTCACGTACATTCTACTGTCCAAATCATGACACAAGCAATTCACACAATTTCTATTCCTAGTTATCCATTAGTATACTTGTTAGTTGTTAACACATTTTTGAGTTTTCTTTCCCTCCCACTCCAACTTTGTCTTAGCCTAAATAGAGGGCAAAAGCTGTAAAATAATATGGTATTTATAAAAAGTCCAAAGGGAGATGAAACTTGGGTAATAAGATGTTTAACCTTTTTGAATCCAAATTTAGGAATATAATCAACAAGTCCTTTTTGGGGGGAGGATTTTTGCTGAGTTAGAAACATGAAGTTGGGTATAAGTAGGCTTTGTCAAAGAACTTTTATAGTAGGAATATGTCAGTACCTCTTTTGGGAATTCCTAAAATATAGTCTGGGGAATAAATAACCAACTGGCCAACAAACTTCTAAGATGCTTGAGCCCATAGGGCATAGAAAGAAGGTAAATGAATGCTAGACTCATGTTTGTGTTTACTACTCACTTGTTATGTGTCACCAACTGATGTGGGTGTGCTGGTAAATATTAGTGTTTGAAAAACATGGAAGGAAGGTGAGGGAGCATGTCAATCCTGGTACAAGCCTCCACGACAAGTCCATGTCAAGAACCCATACTTGCACTCCTAGAATACAGTTGAGGTGCTCAGGAAAAATGCTAATAAACTATATGGAAATCTTGGCAGAATACATATAGGACCACAGACTTAGCATCTAAATCTGGGAAGAACAGTCATATCCCAGCTTAAAGAGAGAAAACAAAGTAGCCAGTTATTTTTTTTTGATTAATAAGGGATAGATATCTAAAAGCCATCATGATTTTTGTTACCTAGGCAGCATGGAGATCCATGAGATCCAGGATGCAGGTGTGGAAAGTGGAATCAACCAGAAGTCCAGTGTTCTTGCATATGTGGAATTTAAGAAACAAACCAGATGAACACAGGGGAAGGGAAGGAAAAGTAAAGTAAGATAAAAACAGAGAGAGAGGCAAACCATAAGAGACTCTTAAATACAGAGAACAAACTGAGGGTTACTGGAAGAGAGGTGGGCAGAAGATGGACTAAAATGGGTGATGGGCATTAAGGAGTGCACTTGTTGGGATGAGTGCTGGGTGTGATAGATGAATGATGAATCACTAAATTCTACTCCTGAAACCATTATTACACATTGTTAACTAACTGGAATTTAAATGAAAAAAAAAAAACACAAAAAAGAAGTCTAGTGTTCTGCAAGGTTTACTGTCAGGTAAGGTGTGTGTGTGTGTGTGTGTGTACATATACATATGTGAATATACACATATATTCAGACTCTAGCATAAAATGAGGCTTTCTGACCTGTCTTATCAACATATATTAAGCACTTATTAGCTGTAAAAGAGTTGTCTAAGTGATTTAAAGAAGAGAGGCTATCTTTCCACAGTGGGAAGAGCAATATACATTACTGTGATTAAAACTCCATTGTGGATGGGGGGGAAACTATGAACTTTCCCCCTGAGATCGGGAATATGACAGGGATGTCCACTCTCACCACTGTTGTTTAACATAGTGTTGGAAGTCCTAGCATCAGCAATCAGACAACAAAATGAAATAAAAGGCATCAAAACTGGCAAAGAAGAAATCAAATGTTCACTTTTTGCAGATGACATGATACGCTACATAGAAAACCCGAAAAGGGGCGCCTGGGTGGCTCAGTCGGTTAAGCGGCCGACTTCGGCTCAGGTCATGATCTCGCGGTCCGTGAGTTCGAGCCCCGCATCAGGCTCTGGGCTGACAGCTCAGAGCCTGGAGCCTGTTTCAGATTCTGTGTCTCCCTCTCTCTGACCCTCCCCCATTCATGCTCTGTCTCTCCCTGTCTCAAAAATAAATAAAACATTAAAAAAAAATTTAAAAAAAAAAAAAAAAAAAAAAAAAAAAAAAAAAAAAAGAAAACCCGAAAGACTCCATCCAAAGACTGATAGAACTGATCCATGAATTCAGCAAAGTTGCAGGGTACACAATCAATGTACAGAAATTTTGTACACCAATAATGAAGCAACAGAAAGAGAATTAAAGAAACTGACCCCACTTACAATTGCACCAAGAACCATAAAATACCTAGCAATAAACCTAACCAAAGATGTAAAAGATCTGAACGCTGAAAATTATAGAAAGCTTATGAAGGCAATTGAAGAAGACACAAAGAAATGGAAAAACATTCCATGCTCGTGGATTGGAAGAATAATTATTGTTAAAATGTCAATACTACCTAAAGCAATCTACACATTCAATGCATCCCCAATCAAAATTGTACCAGCATTCTTCTCAAAGCTAGAACAAACAATCCTAAAATTTTTATGGAACCACAAAAGATCCCAAATAGCCAAAGTAATATTGAAGGAGACAACCAAAGTGGGACGCATCATAATCCCAGACTTTAGCCTCTACTACAAAGCTGTAATCAGCAAGACAGTATGATACTGGCACAAAAACCAACACATAGACCAATGGAATAGAATAGAGAACCCAGAATTGGACCCACAAATGTATGGCCAACTAACTGTTGACAAGGCAGGAAAGAGTTTCCAATGGAAAAAAGACAGTCTCTTTAGCAAATGATGCTGGGAGAACTGGACAGCAACATGCAGAAGAATGAAACTAGACCACTTTCTTACACCACACACAAAAATAAACTCAAAATGGATGAAAGACCTAAATGTGAGACAGGTAACCATCAACACCCTAGAGGAAAAAGCAGGCAACAACCTCTTTGACCTCAGCTGCAGCAATTTATTGCTCAACACATCTCCAAAGGCAAGGGAACTAAAAGCAAAAATGAACTATTGGGACCTCATCAAGATAAAGATTTTCTGCACTGCAAAAGAAACAATCAACAAAACTAAAAGGCAACTGACAGAATGGGAAAAGATATTTGCAAATGATGTATCAGGTAAGGGCTAGTATCCAAAATCTATAAAGAACTCACCGAACTCCACATCCCAAAAACAAATAATCCAGTGAAGAAATAGGCAGAAGACATGAAGAGACACTTCTCCAAAGAAGACATCCAGATGGCCAACAGACACATGAAATGATACTCAACGTCACTCACCATCAGGGAAATACAAATCAAAGCCACACTGAGATTCAACCTCACATTGGTCAGAATGGCTAAACTGAACAAATCAGGAAACTATAGATGCTGGTGAGGATGTGGAGAAACGGGAACCCTCTTGCACTGTTGGTGGGAATGCAAACTGGTGCAGCTGCTCTGGAAAACAGTGTGGAGGTTCCTCAAAAAATTAAAAATAGAACTGCCCTACAACCCAGCAACAGCACTACTAGGAATTTATCCAAGGGATACAGGAGTGCTGATTCATAGAGGCACATGCACCCCAATGTTTATAGCAGCACTTTCAACAATAGCCAAATTATGGAAAGAGCCCAAATTTCCATCAACTGATGAATGGATGAAGAAAATGCGATTTATATATACAATGCAATACAACTTGGCAATGAAAAAGAATGAAATCATGCCATTTGCAGCAACGTGTATGGAACTGGAAGATATTATGCTGAGTGAAATAAGTCAGTCAGAGAAAGACAGATATCATATGTTTTCACTCATATGTGGATCTTGAGAAACTTAACTGAAGACCATGGAGGAAGAGAAGGGGAAAAATGGTTATAAACAGGGAGGGAGGGAGGCAAACCACAAGAGATTCTTAAATACAGAGAAAAAACTGAGGGTGGATGGGGGCCTGGGGGAGAGGGCAAAATGGGTGATGGGCATTGAGGAGGACACTTGTTGGGATGACCACTGGGTGTTGTATATTATCCAATTTGACAATAAATTATATTTAAAAAAAAAAGCTCCACTGTGGAAGTGACTGTTCTCTGCTGTATTCTCATCACTCAGAACAGCTCGGTGCTCCAATAAATAAGCACTAAGTAAACGAATAAATTATTTCTTGAATAGGTTCATCAGTTCCTCTGATGTGAGTGATGTTTACCTTAAAGTAGGCAAGTCAGACAGTGAAGACCTAAACTTAGTTAGTGTATGTAATTCTTACAGAAGCAGGAGGCTTTGAGACTGGGCAGGTGTGAAGAATATATGACAATAGGAGACTCTCATAGATGCTGTTTGCCAAGCTGGAGGATGGCAAGCAAAAACAGAGTGAGCGGAAGAAAAACTGTAAAGATCCCACGAAGTAAAACTTCATATGACTCAGTGTAATTCTGGAATTCCAAGTGATAACAGGCAGAACATCTTTACTTGCATCAGTTAGAAGTATAGCTATATATGAATAATTGCAATGGGCAGAGTATGATTTTAATTTGTAGAGTCACGAATAGCTCTGGGCTCTGCAAATAAGGCTACAGCTGCCAACTACAGAACAGCCTTTATGTGTGTATAGTGTGGAAAGAACAGTTGGTCAGGCAAAGGTTTTTTCAGCCACACCTGTTCACGCAGATAGCAATCGCCAGCACTGGTATCTCTGCATGTAAAGATAAATATATATTTTATGTATCTATGTCTATAACTATATACACACCTTGCAAACTAAGTGGAAGTTAGGTTGGTTGATTTTGCTCTTTTAGAATACAATCCATCATAGACCCTGGGTAGAAACTGGTAAATCTAACATCATGTAGAGGGATCTTTTCATTGAGATGATTCTTTCAGAGTCATTTATTGTGGGCTCACTTATGAGTACAATACCAGAAGAACCTTGTTATGAATGACTCATTAATTATATCAAGTCAGTTATATCATGGGTCAAATCACACCTCCTGAAGTAAAACATCCACATGTAATAAAGCCTGAAAGAATGCAATTGGCCTATTAACCATTCACTCATTCACTTAACAAACACATATCCAGTACCTCCTAAACTGGAAGGATTATAGGTCATATAAAGATGAATAATTCATAAACTCTGTCTATAATATCCTAAGAAAACTAGTTTGATTTTGTGAGATTGGTACTTTAGAAGAATTCTTACAAGGTTCTGTGGGAATATTAATATCTATTATGTGATATGTTCACCCTAGATTTTTTGAGAAAGGTCCACGACATCCCTCTCAAAATAGTTTTTAGAATATCTATTGCCTTAAAAAAATTTTTTTTAATGTTCATTTATTTCTGAGAGAAAGAGTGTGAGTGGGGGAGTGGCAGAGAGAGAGAGAGAGAAAGACAGAATCCGAAGCAGGCTCCAGGCTCTGAGCTCTCAGCACAGAGCCCAACACAGGGCTTAAAGCCATGAACAGTGAGATCATGACCTAAATTGAAATTGGACGCTTACCTGACTGAGCCACCCAGGTGCCCTTCTATTGCCTTTTAAAACAAAAATAAAGTAAAAGGTCAGTAATATGCATCAATGTGCTATTTGGATGAAAAACCTGATTATGTGTCTTCATTATAATTATGAAGTTTAAAATCGTTTAGCTATAGGGTAAAAACTTGTTAGAGCTACTTGTCCCTTAACTCAAACTTAATCCAGGCTATTAACTATTTAACTAAAATTTAAGATACTTAATTGTCATGATTTAGAATATGTCTATGCATTCTACAATGTGCAATAAGTGGAATATGTTTTTCTGGTTAAAGTCATAGAGGAGGTAATATTTGCCCAATGTGAGATTCTCTTCCTTTACCATAGATTAAAATTTACAAATTATTTAAAATAAGTTAAATGATGTCTTATTCATCTCTAGTAGATGGTAATTTCAGTTATCTGTTGCTGCCTAACAAATCATCCCCAAACTTTGTGACTTAAAATAATAATCATTTTATTTGCTCACATTTTTCTAGGTAGGCTGGGAGGCTCTTTGATTCTGAGCCAGCTTTGTTAGTCTCTACAGTAAATGGGCAGTTTATCTGAAGCTAAATGATCTGGGATCATTTCACTTTCATGTCTGTTAGCTGGAAGATTGGTTAGACTAGAGCCTTTCAGCTGGGATGGCTCATTTTTGTCCACAGGGTCTCTCATCTTCCAGTAGGCTAACCTGGGCTTCTTCACATGGTGGTGGAAAATTTCCCTGATGCAAGAGAGAGCAAGTCCCAAGGAACAAGTCCTTTTCAAGTCTTTGCCCACATTCATGTTTGCTGATGGCTTTTTGACCAAACCAAGTAAAAAACCCCAAGCCACAAACAGCCCAGGATTCAAGGAGTGGAGTAAAGATTCTCCCCCTTGTTGGGAGGAACAAACAAGTCACATTGTGTAGGGGTGTTCTTATAGGAATGGGGGGAATTTTTAGTGATTTATTTGTAATCTACTGTACAGTGTTCTACAATAAGTTTTACACTTCTCTGTGAATTAATGCCAATGAGCATAACATTGTGTAGATGTTAGATTATTTGTAGATTGATTCAGGTTCTTATCTAGGAGGTGTTTTTTGTGTGTTTGTTTTGTTTTGTTTTGTTTATTGTTTTGAGAGAGAGAAAGAGAGTAGAAGATCACCTATGCATGAGCAGGGGAGGGGCAGAGGGAGAGAGAGGATCCCAAGCAGGGCTCAAACTCAAGAACCCTGAGATTATGACCTCAACTAAGATCGAGTCAGATATTTAACTGGCTGAGCTACCCAGGCACCCCTATGAGGTGTTTTTAAAAAGTAACATTTACTTATAATTAGAGATTAAGAAACATACTTCATTAAAAAAAAAAACATAAACATTTAAAAATTATTTGAGTAGAATAATCAGGGCAAGTTGGTGAGGATAAAGAAAAGCTGAACCCTGCCTTAGCTCTAAGGTACAGCCTTTTCAGCCCCACTAAGTAGAACATAATTTTTAGTTGGTATAATGTGTATAGGTCTCTGTTGTTCTTTCTTTGCTTATTCTCTTTGCTCTACTCTAAATGATCTCTACTTTCATCTACACACCATCACCTATATTATAATAATTCCCAATCTATATCTTCAACTTTGACCTGTCTTTTGAGTAACAGAGCTATTTAATTAATTAACTCCTTGATTATCTTTAGAGGGCTTTCCCCAGGGGTATTCCAAACTCAACGTGTCCAGATCTGATTTCATTGTCATCTGTCCAAACATTTTTCTCCTACTGCAGTCTCTAACTTATGGCAATGTCAAAATTTATTCCATGTCCAAACTAGAGAGTGGAGAATTAGCTGAGGCTCTTCCTTCCCTCCCATCATTGCCTCCTTTTCATCTATCACCAGGTAAGTGGGTTTTGCCCCTTTGATATTTCTGGATTTCAGTCCCTTTGGTTCCACTGCATCTGTCCCAATCAGAGTCCTCAGCTCATCTCTCTGCTTTCAACTTTTTTGCAAATGCCTCCAATCCATTGAATTGCTAGAGAATTCAAACAAGGTAGGGATGTAAATTTAATGTAAACAATTATGTTTTCAAAACCCAATTTCTATAGAAACTGTTTTAAAATGTGAATTTCATCATGTCATTCCAAAGCTTCCATCAAAAAAAAATCCCCATAACTTTCAGGATATGATCCACTTCCTTATCTTGGCTTACAAATCTCTTCAGGATCTGACCCCTGTGCTCCATCAGAGGAAACTGCGGAGATGCTTTATAACATCTCTCACTTCTTTGTCCACACGGATCCCCCATCTTTATTATCCTTCCTGATCCCTTTCCTTCTCCACCTGATTAACTCTTGCTCATTCTTTAAGAACTCAAAGGCTGTCTTCCTTGGGAAGTATTCCTAAGTTAACCCCAGGCTTAGGTGGGTGGTTCATTGTTTTCCCTTATGTGGTGCATACTATCATAAGTCACATCTCATAGTTTTTAACTGGTAATTTACTTGGATCATCTTGAGATTGAATGAATTGATTAAATGAATGAGTCAATTAATGAAGGATGTGAGGAGAGTATAATTAGATTAGAGTTGTCCACCTGCCCTGGCTATATTTCCACCCCACACACATGGTTGAACTATTTATTATTCAGAAGTAAATTATGTAAGCCTGGGTGTTGGAAGGAATGCACATGGAGTTTAAGTCAAGATTGAGCTGAGTGTAAGAATGAAGGTCAATTTGAGAATGGGAACAGCTCTGGTTCTGAAATTTTGAGGCCATTTATCAGTTATTTTATAATTGAAAAAGAGCTCTGTTAGGCATTTGT
Organism: Panthera leo; assembly: GCF_018350215.1. NCBI lineage: Eukaryota > Metazoa > Chordata > Mammalia > Carnivora > Felidae > Panthera > Panthera leo. The sequence continues at coordinate 78,645,060 of NC_056682.1, read as the reverse complement.
CTCATCACAATTGAGGGGATTTATTTTCTTTATTATTGGTGGCTAACTCTTAATGTCTGGTGGGATTCTTTCTAAACTCTAATCCTCTTCTAGCCTGATACCACTGAGTATTTTCCTAGAAAATTTAAACTAATTTTAATATTTTCCTAAGTGAGGTAAATTAGGAATGTAAATTTAATGTAAATAATTATGTTTTTCAAAACACAATTTAAATCATTTTGGGATATCTGCTGTTTTTGATTATTCAGGTCAATGGTTCTAGCATCTAACCATGGGTAATAGAGTTGTAGATGATTAGTAAATTGAACCTGATTCTCTGCATTTATAAGCAGCTGGGTGGTAGCAATAGACTTTCCTGCACTCTCATTTTGGAATATTCTGCTTTGAAAGAGAGATTATCTTCTATAAATGGAGTTCTTTTCATTTGCATCTTTATGATACATCAAGAGTAGTGTTAAGATATTTCTATCATCAATGTATGTATATGTATAAAAGTGGTCTTATATTACTTTAAGAATATCCACTCAGTGAAAAGAAGAGTTATATCATTAACTTTTTGTTACACTTTCTTCCCTAGATACAACAGATTCCTAGTCAACATCCTCATTCTTCCCAGCAGCCCATTTCTCAACTATTCACCTTGAACTACTGACTACTCCATTTTTTCCTTTATGTTGAGGAAATTATTTTTCCTTCTGTGTTATAAGAAAAGAAAGCTATTAGAACAAACACTTTTAACTTCCTGACATGAGATTGATTACTTGTTAGGAACTATATTCTTTCTTGTAGGAGGAGGAGTCCATTCTCTAAAGCCTAACCTGGAAACTTTGTCTAGAATCTGTTTTTCTCCAGACCTCAGTGTCTCCCCATTAACATTTGAACATACTCAAGACTGTCCCATTTTGTAACCTCACGTGCCAGTCCACTTTTTGCATTAACTATCTCTTTTGCTTTTGAGCCAAGTTTCTTGAAAGCGTTGTATATATTCATTTACTTTGTCCTGACTTACTTTTTATTTAGTCTACAACTCATTTCGTTACGAATTCTGACCCATCTCTCTACTTAAACTTGTCAAGGCCTTGTCAAGGCTTTACCAATATCCTTGGTCTCTAAAGCCAATGGACATTTTGAAGTTTTTATTTTATTGTCTTGAAGGTTTAATACTGCTAACCATCCCTGTCAACAGAATAAGATTATCCAACAAATAGACTAAGCACATGCTTGTGGCTCTTGCAAATTAAGGAAAAATTGAAGAAAATTAGCCTTGTTGAATTTACCTAAATTCTTCCATTGGAAGTTTATAAAGAAACTATTTTAATTTAAACATATGTGTTGGTTTCATGCTTTAAATGTTTATTTATTTATTTTTATTTTGAGAGAGAGAGAAAGAGAGAGAGAGAATCCCAAGCAGGTCCATGCTGTCAGTGCAGAGCCTGACGTGGGGCCTGATCTCACAAACCATGAGATCATGACCTGAGCTGATATCAAGAATTGGACACTTAACCCACTGGTGCCCCAGCAGGGACTTTAAATGTTGGTGTTCTTTGGGGTTTTCTTTTTCTTTTGACCTGTCTTCTTTTCTCACTGTAACCTCACTTACTGGATGAACCTATCCACATCTCAGCTTCAGTTTATCTTTCTGGAATAGGATGATGCCTCCTGAAAGCACATCTTTGTGTTAGACCTCTTTCCTGAGTTGTTAGTATATTAATTATCTATTGGAAGTCACTGCTCAGATACGTATCTTGGAGATGACTTAAGTTCAGTGTGCTCCCAAATGATCTCAGTGTGTTTCTCCACAACTCTCTCCTTTCTCCTCAGTGCTCATTTTGGTGAATGGCACTACAGTCCAAACCAGAAAGCTGGGATTCTGACATAAGCCCTCCCAGTCCTTCATGGTTACAACCAATCAATCAGCAAATCCTAGGATTCTGCTGCCTATAATGCCTTGATTATGCTTACTTTTCTCCACAGCCACTAACACACCATTTCAGGCCACCATCATTTCTCTTCCTAATTACTATGATAATCTTCTAATTGATATCCCTCCAGTCTAGTTTCCAATTAGAACCAAAGTGATTTTTTTTTTTTTAAACAACATCATACTGTTTCTCTCCTATTTAAAGTCATTACTTTTAAGATGACTTAAAAATCCTTCGTGGATATATCCAGACAATGGAACATCATTTAACACTCAAAAGAAATGTGCTAACAAGGCATGAAAAGATATGGAAGAAACTTTCACTTTCAGCATATTACTAAGTGAAAGAAGACAATCTGAAAAGGCTACATACTGTATGGTTCCAACGGTATGACATGATGAAAAAGGTGAAACTATGGAGACAGTAAAAAGGTAGGTGGTTGCCAGGGGTTAAGGGGGAGGGGAGAATAAATAGGTAGAGTGCAGAGGATTTTTAGGGTAGTGAAACTACCCTGTATGTTACTATAATGGTGTGTGCATGTGATTATACATGTGTTAAAACCCATATGATGTACAACACCAGGAGTGAAACTTAAGGTAAACTATGGGATGTTGATAGTGGCAGAGGCTGTGGTATGTAAAGACAGGGGTATATGGGGACTTTCTGTACTTTGTGCTCAATTTTGTTGTGAATCCAAAATTGCTTTCAAAAATAAAATCTATTAAAAAAATCCAACCCTCCATGGTGTAACTTCTCTATCCCTCTTTAAAATAATCTCTTCTCCATTCTGCCCTTGCCGTATTTTTTTGTTTTTATATGGAACTCCTTTGTTTCTTTGCATTAGCCTTATTCTTGTTGATCTCTGAATTTTTGCCCATTTCTTCTTACTTTTCGTCTTTGCTTGCTGTCTGCTTGTCATCTTTGATCATTTATCATACTACATTGTTACCATGGTTTCATTTTTCTGTCTTCTTTGGCCAGATTCTACATTCTGAGTCCATCTCGCTCACTGTAGTATCTTTAGTGTGGGGCATACAAAACACTGAATAAATGAAAGGGTGGCATAAGGTTTGGAACAATTTTCTTCCATTCTTATCTAGACCTACCCTGGTTTTGTTTTCAACTGCTCTAAGCTCTTGGTAAGAAAGTACTCTAAAAAAAATTACCAGCCTACATTGCCAGATTTAATAAGGACAACAAAAAGTACAGGACACTCATATAAATTTGACTTTCAAGCAGACAATGGATCATATTTTACTATAAGTATGTCCCCAGGTATGTAATATTTTTATAATATTTGATTTAATATTTATATAATATTTGGCGTCATTTATATTAAGAATCTATTCATTGTCTGGAATTCAAATTTAACTGAGCTTCCTGTATTTTATCTGGCAACACTACTCAGGCCCCAAGAACTGTTTCCTGGTTACTGGAATCATTTGTTTAAACACAGATAATAGAATTGGGAAACTGCCTCCATTTTGAGCTTTCTACAGTAAATTTCTGCTGAGGATTCCCCTTTTCTTTTGCAAATTTTCATTATTCAGTACTTGCAGCAGAGCATTTCCATCTCTACCCATGGAGAAAGTTTTTGCCATTTACTAGGAGGAAAAAGTTTTGCCTTTGAGCTATTGTCTTTTGAAATGGTCTTATTCACATATAATTCATACACCATACAATTCACCCACTTACAGTAATGGTATACAGTTTAAAGTGCACGATTCAGTATATGCAGAATTGTGCAACTGTCATCACAACCTAATTTCAGAACATTTTCATCACTGCAAAAAGGAAGCTGGTACCCATAAGCAGTAACGCCCATTTGTCACCTACCCTCAACCCTAGGTAACCACTAATCTACTTTCTTTCTCTATGGATTTGGACATTTCATTTAAATGGGATCATGTACTACATGGCCTTTTGTGACTGGCTTCTTGCCCTTAGAAAAATATTTTTAGGGTTCACCCATGTTGTAGCATGTATCATACTTCATTCCTTTTTTCCTTGCTAAATATTATGGCACTGTGTAGGTACTCCATATTATATTTGTACATTCACCATTGATGGACATGTGGATTGTTTCCACTGACTTTTGTAAAGGTAACATTCTAAAATATATTTTTGTCAATTTTATGTTTATTGTCTATGGTCAAGCTTTAGAGAAAAGCAAAGAATATACCCTGCTTGTTTTAGTGCTTATAGGATTTTATTTTGCTTTTGAAATTTCTTTGGATTCATTGATCTATCCTTGTTTTTTATCTAAATCGTTTCTTTCACATGGGAATTGTTTAATACAAAGGTATATTGGATGTTGTGATAAGCAATTTAGATTTTGTCAGGTGGCACAAAATCTGTGGTACAACAGGTCTGTCCAGTGTGGTATTTTCTGTGACTACAGATAATATCTTAGACCAGAGCATCTGGACTTGATTATAGTCTTTGGCACAGATGTGTGAAATTGTGGTGTGAGGCTGGAATTTTTATGTTATATGTTTTTACATAATATATTCTCATCTGATCTGTGGATGACTACACCCAAGATGGAAAATCAAAATATAAAACCAAAACATATCAAGGTAATAAGGATGTTTGAGTCTTAACAGACACAGAAATGTCATTTTAAAAACAAGTAATTTCTTAGAGAATGTGAATACATGAGAGACAACACTGACCTTTCTATTATACAAGAATATTAATTATGCCATAGGGGGGTGTCACAAGGCTATGTTTACATTAACCCCCAATATAGGAAGATTTGTAAAATTAAATATCAACCTGCTGTGCTTATGTTGTCAAAGCATGACTTCCTTTCTTCCTTCCTTCCCCTCTTCCCGCCTTCCTTCCTTTCTTCCTTCTGTCCTCCCTTCCCTTTCCTTCCTTCCTTCCTTCCTTCTATGATTTCCCTTAAGTCACCTGGGTAGAATAAACAGTTGGAAATTGCTTAAAAGAACCAAAATACCTTGGGCATTTAAAAATAAATATTGATGGTTGGGGCACCTGGGTGGCTCAGTCCGTTGAACGAACGACTTTGACTCAGGTCATGATCTTGTGGTTCTTGAGTTTGAGCCTGGGTTGGGCTCTGTGCTGACAGCTCGGAGGAGCCTGAAGCCTGCTTTGGATTCTGTGTCCCCTTCTCTCTCCGCCCCACCCCTGCTTGTGCTCTGTCTCTCTCTGTCTTTCAAAAATGAATAAACATAAAAAAAATAAATATTGATGAATCCGAGGTACTGATTTTCAAACTCAGGTTTTGTGATGACCTAGGTAATATAGAATTATTTCAAGGGGTGTGAACAAATTTCAGAATAAGATGAATATAAATTAACTTTAGTTTTTACAAGTACCTATCTTAATTGTTGTTTAAAAATAAGATGTGAAACAAAAACTGCTAGGATGTCAACTCTTTATAAAGCTTGAATGGTGTCTTAATCTATTGGAGGTTGTGCATTAAGCAGTCTGAAGCACCCTCCTTTTCACACGTGTACATATTCAAAGCTGTCTTTTTAAATATTCCTAAAGTTGATACTCAGAGACTAAAATCCAAGAAATAAAACAGATCACTCTGGTCCACTAAACTGCATATTTGCTATTTGACTTTCATTCAGGACTTAATGAGTGTTCATTGTCTGGAATTTTATATGTGAACCGGAATCTAAGATTCCATCAATTTTCCACCAAGAAAGAAGAAAGATACTAATGAATTTCAATGAATTGGAAGCAATATCCTAACTTCAGAGATGTAAAATTGAGGAAAAATATACATTGTAGAATTAATGAAAAGTACTAGCACTACTGAAAGTATACAAATATACTCAAAAGGCATACTGCACACTAAAGTATATGAAGCATCGGTCAATTTCATTCAGTTATAAATTAACTAAGCACTTTACATATGCTTAGTTCTGGGCTAAATCCTGGTCCATAACTGGGCTAGAGCCATTTAATTATCTAGGCATTTCTATTTGTTTGTAATCTTCTATGTGTACCACGTTATACCAGTTGGAACAGGTGGAGTAGGTAGCTGTCCATGAAATGTGGGTTAAAGTTCTCTGGGAAGGTCTTTATCCCTACTACTTTTTTCTGATGCCAGAAAATTTCCTGTAAGCATTTTCTTCCTTTGGTCTTATGTCCTTTGAACATGTGGGTATTTCTGGAAGGATGTATTGAGTATTTTAATTATTAACTGCCCGGTGTGGAATCATTGGTTACATTTTCCCAATGAGATAGCAACTAGGGCTTTCCTTTCCTTTTTTTTTTTTTTTTTTTTCTTTTTACAGCACACTATCATAACTGATGAGGAATCAGAGACCTCACGTAACTTGTCCAGGACTGCACAGCATGTAGGTGATTTAACTGGGCTTTCAACTGTGCTGTTTACTGGGTCAGACTGTCTTTCATGTACACCTCAAATACACAGAAGGGAAATCTCCAATCTGGCTGACCTTTTGAAAGATAAGAGCATAAAGATAGAAGTGGAGAACTGGAGGTGTTGCCTGAAAGGATGACCCCTAAGTGGGGACTGAACAGGGGGTTGGCTTGGGCAGTGAGAAGGCAAAGATTTCTGAAGGGGAAAACGGAAACGTTCTAGAAGTGGACTGGTTGCTTCCCAGTTCCCCCTGTGCATGCATCAGAATTACTGATTCTTAGAATGGAGCTCATCTATCTTTCACATTTGCTAGGTTTACTTCAATTCAACATTTTACTGCAGTTCCTCAGGAAGACTAGGACTCACTCAGAAACTCTGGTAAAATTTTTATCTTGACTCTATTGGTGCATTTTTAACTCATATTCAATGCAAATTTTCTGACCAGTATTTAAGACATTGGATGTTCCTTTCCTCCATTTTTTTCTATGATTGTGATGGGAAGGCAAATGAGAAACTGCCTTAAATATTAGTGTGCACACGTTTGAACATACCCACACTTGTATCTGTATGCAAATCTTTTTTAAAAAATTTAGTGTTTATTTATTTTTGAGAGAGAGAGAAAGAGAGAGAGAGGGGGAGGGAGGGAGAGAGGGAGGCAGAGTGCAAGCAGGGGAGGGCAGAAAGAGAGGCAGACACAGAATCCAAAGCAGGATCCAGGCTCTGAGCTGTCAGCACAGAGCCTGATGTGGAACTGGAACCACAAACTGCGAGATCATAACCGGAGAAGAAGTCAGATGCTTAACTGGCTGAGCCACCCAGGTGCCTCTGTATGCGAATCTTAAAGGCAGTTTATAACACTCATGGAAGGATAAGAGATTTTAGTATCATTTTTTCTTAACAAGTATAATATTGTCTCTTTGTCCTTTAATAACACTGAAAAATAAGCCAGAGATTTGATATGAACACAAGGATGTCATGTACTCTTACTTGTGCAGTAGGTGCTTGACATGCATACATGATACCACTGCAAACCCTCAAGTTTAACCATCAGACTGAACTCACCAGAGTTCCTGGTTGGAAGCCGTAAGCAGAAATAACAGGGCGGTGTTGAATTTATTAATTCATTCCACAAATATTTATAGAGCTCCCACTATATATCACTGTCTATACACTTTGCTGGGAGGTAGATATACAGCAGTGCACTAATCAGACAAATCTGCCCTGAATCTAGTGGAGGAAGGGATGCATACAGTGAGAACAATTATGTGCTTAAGGTCATGAACAGATACAGTAATTTTCACACTCGCTATTCATTCTGCTTCAAAAACTTCTCACCCTGACGTTCACTAATTCCTATTTACCCTTTATGTCTCCATTTAGATGACTCTTCCTCTGACCCACAAATTCAACGTATCTGTCCTTCTCATCCACTCTCATGAAACTTTGCATTTTCACTCTTACGTTATTGCTTTCCTTGTAGTTTTTCTCTAGTAGATTATAAACACTGAGACAATAAGACCCATGAACTCTTTGGTCCTATTTATACTTTCAGCAACCTGCACTGTGTTTGGCATGGGATGGGAACTACTGTTTACTCAGGGAATAAATGATTTAATGAAATGTCTTCTCACACATCAGTCACTTACAAAGTATAATTCAAATCCATATTTCTTCTTGTTACAGATTAGTTGATAGTTATTTAGGAAGAACCTGCCAAGGATGTGAGATCCCAGTTTACCAACTGTCTAATGCATTGAGTTTCTGGTCAATGTGTCAATGTTGTACAGTGGCTGATAAGATTTTAAAATGTTCTTGTCTGGGATGTAGGGAGTGTGTGGATATGTGTGTGTGTTTGAAGAGGTTAACTTGGATTTGCCACATCTTGGTATGTGAATCTCAAAGTATACTTCATATCTCAGCCCCTGCAAATACGCAGTATAAGAGCGCCAAGGAATGACACCACACAAAAGCAGTGACATGGCAAGATAACAGTTGTAGGGATAGCAACATACACTTATCTAGTCTTACTGCGTGCCAGGCGATGTTATAAGCACTTCATCCATACGTACTCATTTAAATATACCCACAACTCTCTGAGGAAATGGAGGCTGGGGGGGGGGGAGGGTTAAATAATTTGATGACAGAGTGTGTAAATAGTGGAAAGGAATGTGAACTCCAAAGCTTAGCTCTAAAGTTCACGCTTCTACATTGTACTCCTACTGTTTGAAAAAACAATAATAAAAACCCACAAAAAACAAAAACAAAAACAAAAAACCTCTAGTGATCTGAAAAAAAAGCAACAACAAAAAAACAAAATAAAAGAATAAAACAGCTCAAGAAGTAGCACTTGAATTGGACCTAAACATTTTCTTGATGTATTCAAAACTAATATATTAGAAGCTACCACCGTGTCTATTTTTTTTTTTTTTTTTGCCAAGGGAATTAATTGCTTATTAGACAGATGGAAGGGTTCAGTGGAGGGGGAAAGCGCTAAAGTATGTAGCCTGTGTGAGAGAAAGGGCAGGCGTGGCGCGCCGTGATATTCCAAAAATACTTGCAAAAATATGTCAGAAAGATAGCAGGCAGGTGACTAGCATCCCAAAGTCCACATGACTGGGGCCAACATGGGGAACGAAGAGAAGGCAGTGAAAAGAGAGATGACAGGTGAACAAAAACCTTTTATCTTTTAAAAGAAGTCTTGTGCAATGAAACAGAAGAGATGAGTCACAGTGCTGTAATTAGATAGGTAGAACATTGTAAATCACAGATTATTGGTAGAGTAGAAAATTTTAATGACTTAACCAATTAATATCAAATAATATTTTTAAGAAAAATAATTTTTGATAATCACCCTTTTGATGAGTAAGGATTTTGATTTAGGGTAAGGATAAAATATACTACTGAGAACTTCTATAAGAGAATATAGATATTTCTTCTGCTACTGAACGATACACATTTTTCTGAAAAACCTCATGTTTGGCAAAATCATCTCTGAAAAATAACAAAGGCCTTAATGGAAAAATAGAATTGGGGCAGGTCATTCCAAACCTGTACAACTTACAACCTGTGCATAACAAAAAATAACAATACTAATTACAAACTCTATTTCAGTTAAAAAGATATGCAATACTCTTTTAAAAAGAGCACTACAGTACATTTTAGATTTCACCCTTGGGGCATAAAAGGTGAATGAATCTGGGTGGAGGTGAATGTAAGGGAGGGCCGAAGCATCTGAATTATGGAAATAAGGAAAGAGAGTTAAGCTGCAGGTTGAAGAACAATTTCAGGCTTTGCAAAAAAGACGATAAAGACCTCCCACCAAGTGCTTCCAAGATAGTGCTTGTTTCACTGGGCATAGTACTGTATCTGTTTGCAGCCTGCTGCAGTTAGCTGTGTTATTGTATTGTGTTCAACTGTTGTTACTCAGTGACACAAAATGTTAAGGGGCTGAGAAAGTTCATGTATGAAACAAGATGACTTTTGTGTACAAGCTGCGACATTGTAGAGAATCTATGAATTGTAACTTTCTTTCCTTCCATCCACCCATCCATCTATCATCCATCCATTCATAAGTCTATCATCTGTCTGTCGGTCTGTCAACCTACCTAGTTACCCACTTACCTATCTACATATCTACAGAGCATGAGAGACTGATGATGTTCTTAAAATGAGTCTTTCCCTCTCAGTGCCCAGAAAACTGTGATCCCTCCTGTCACTGTAGCACCTTAGAACTCCCATTTGGATCTTTTATTGCTTGAAGCTGTTTCTCATATCTGTGACTCTCTGCCTCTATTATTTACTTTGGAGCTCAGAAACCATGTTGGTATTTTTTGATTCAAATAAGTTCAAAATTGATATTCTTGATTCAAAAAATTTAAAATCTCAAACACCTCTGATTACAATAGAATTAGTCACAAAACCCCTCAAAATTCCTTAAGAATATGGAAAATCTGAAATATATATTTATCCTATGAAATTAAAATAAACACAGCATTTTCTCTTTTCTATTGAACTAAATTGCTGTTAATGCTTTTCCAGTTCTATTTTTATACCGAATGACTAGGTTATATGAATTTTTATTGCATGCTGCTTCTTTTGCATTGGTAAAAAAATCATTTTGAGTGAAGAATTACTTCTCTCAATATAGTTTAATTATTTCTGAGGAGTTGGCAGATGAAAAAAATGACAGGAATATTATTGCTTGTGTTTAGCTTTTAGCATATTTAACATGTGTAGCTAAGATAATTAGAATGAAAAGAATGCTCTTTTTATTTAATGAATTAATGGAAGGGCATCCAGAAGTTGCACTGCAAAAGTTCAACTGAAGCTGGTTAAACCTTCTTCCATAAATCAACTGAGTTGGTTCAGTAATTTCATAGCCAATAAGATAATAATGTCTTTCTTTGCCTTACTTTTATCTTCTGCATTCAAGTTACATGCACACACTCGTTTGATATACAACTTCACTTTTAAGTTTATATGAAAGATGCAACATAATTTTATTCTAAATATGAACTTGACAATATGGATTCAAATTTGATTCACTGATGTGCAACCTTGCGTGTGATATCCGAAACCAGAAATTGTCAAATGGTATATCAAAAAGGTAAATTAGCATTTTCTCAGTGCAACCTGACATGACAGATGGGTAGGAGGAGCGCTGTTATCTCTGAGAAGAGACTAAATATATTATAATTTGGATGTATACACAGACTGGATAAAGATTTTCATAAAAGAATTTTCAATGCAAAAATCTATTTTCCACACTCATAATAGTTAGTTAAGCCCCCTCCATCACTCACTTCTTTCTATGCTTCTATGAATTGCTTTGCAAAGCATCCATGCATAAAAATTATTTCATAGGATTTATGTTTATTGAGCACATACTAATTCCAACACACAATGCTAGACCCTGTAGAGTGCATTGGTAGGTCATTGCCATGAAAATAATATTAGTAATAGTAACAATAAGAATACTCATACTGATAACTGCTAACAGTGATTGAACATTTATTGTGTGTGTCAGGAACCATGCTAAGTTCTTTACATGTATTCTGACTTTTGTACAGAGATATGTACACCAGACAGTCACCTAACAATAAATGACATGTGAGTGATGTGAGTGATATTTGTTTTTCAAGATCAGAAGAGGCCTAACACCTAAAGAGTCACATGGAGAAGGTGGATGAGCTAGGAGCAGAAATGAGCCAGAATTGGGTAGACAGCATGAGGAGATAAGGCATTTGGGGGCAAAGAGATGGGGAGAAGCTCTGTGGGAAAAAACTTAGCGGTGGGAAATTGCAGTCTGCAGGAACAGAATTTATATTAGGAAGGAAGTTATGGTGGCTAAAGGGGGAGGACTAATGTCAAGAATAAGGTTCTTGAGTGCAAAGCTGAGGGGTTTAGATTCAATACTGTGTAGGTCATGGGGACCCACTGAAGTTTTTGGATAAGGGGAGTGATTTAAAAGCAATAAACTGGGAAGATGTATATGGTAACAGGACAAGTTGTGTCGAAGTGAGGAAAGGTGGAGTTGGAGCTAAATGAGGAGGCTGTGGTTTGTCTAGAAACTGATGCAAAGTGAGGATGATAGGAAGCTGTACTTGTCAGCTATCACAGGTGAAGAAAGAGGAATCGAAGAGGAGCCATTTTCTTGGTCTACATGACTGTCAGGATGAGGACCTATTTATGGGAGGCAGGTGATGAGTCAAATTCTAGAGCTGGCATAGCACTTAGATGTCTGGGCACAGGACTGCAGAACATGGTCTGAAATTTATGAGAAGGGCTCAGTTTTGGGAGTCATCAGCTTGGAGGTGAGAGCTAGACTAGAGATAAGGGCAACTTATGTTCTGCAGAGACAGAGAGTAAGAAGGGCGGGAGAATAAGGAGAAAACCGAACAGTGGAGGCGGACTAAAACCCAGACAGAACAAGAGAAAGAATGGTCTGGAAGGGAGGACCAAAACAAAGAGCACGCGCTATGGGAAGGCGGGGCAGAAGAGAAGACCAGGAAGGAAGATGTCTTTGATACTATGTGATGTTGCAAGAGCACAGAGAAAAGGGGCTGCATGCAGATCAGCGTATTGTCCTTACAAAGTCACTCGACACCTGAGAGTACAGCTTTAGGAAATTTAGACTACATTTTTACTGATCACAATAAGTTACTTGATGCCATCAGTTGCCTACATTCTGCTCGTTTCTAGGTAGGCTAGGTTGTCTAGAAAAAATATCATGTACGTCTTCAGGCTTTCAACAATGGTAGGCACCATAGATAAAGAAGCAGGGCAGGGCACTGTTGGGGATTCACTGTATTCCCAGATTAGAGAAACAATAATGTGAGAGGCTTAGAGTTATTTAATCATCTGCTTAAAACTATTCTTCCTAAGGGAGACAGAGTAAGTGAAGTCTGCTCTCAAACCGTATATTCAGTTTTTGAGGAAAGTCTTCCTGTCCAAGAGGCCTTTAGCTTTTGTTTGTGTTCTTGAAATGCTTTAAAAGGAAATATGGCTTGTTTATGACTCTTGGGATGTGGATAGATCTAAAAGCATGAAAGTTTTTCTATATACTTATAATTACACTCAATGGTAATTGAAAATTACACTTGAAATTCAAGTGCCAGCATTACCCAAAAAAATCATATTCTGTCAACCCCAGCCAAAAATACAAAAAAACAAAAAAACAAACAACAAAACAAAATAAACAAAAAACAAAATAAACACAAAAAACAAAAAAACAAAAGAAAAAAAAAACAAAAGAAACAAACCGACAAAAAATAATTCTCCTAGGAGACAGAAGTTAATTTTTGTGATAACTGGTGATGAAACTATAGGCCTGTTCAATACAGTATTCCCAAGTGGCCAAGTGAGACTATTAAATTAAAATTAATTAAAATTAAATAAAGTTGCAAGTTCCATGCCTCAGTCTCACCAGCCACAGCCACATTTTAAATGCTCAATAGCCAATGCAGATGAAAACCTCTCCATCATCTCAGCAAGTTCTGTTAGACAGCACTGGTATAGGCTATAAAACCATCTAAAGCACAGCCTGGTGTCATAACCAGATGTGGAGTGCCACATATAGATAATAATTTCATTTTAAAGAATACAACAATATTTCAAGACGGCATTTGTGTTTGTTAAATCTTGTTACAATGGGACTTATTTGCTACACAGCCTTGGGATAAATTTTCTTTTGTAATAGTGTTGCCCATAGCTATGAGCTGTTTTCCAAATAACTACGAATGGGGGTGAGAGGTAAAGGAAACAGCAGCAGAAGATGTGTGGAGAACCTCAAAGCATTAATTTCTTGGGATGGGGCAGCCGTTTCTACCTGAGTTCTTTCCACTGTTCTGCTCTGCATGGATAGTGAAAGCTTCCTGTGAGCGCTGATGCTAAGTTTGTATCCATAGGAGCCCATTTACAGAGTAGCTCAATGATGTGATGGTGTCATGAATGTGGAGAAGCAAGACATGGGAGGGGAAGAAGGCGGGACTGGAGATGGGAGAACAGGGCCCCCCCCTTCACTGTTGAACAGAGATTTTTCTGTTGGATAGCAAAGGCTGTAGGGGCCCAGAGGGGAACAGAACTGTGACTGGAAGCCACAGGCAGCATCTGTAAATTCTGTACTCCACAACTGGGTGAGATTGCAGAGTGAGATAACATGGATACAGGTATTTAGCAAGTTGCACATCATGGCTTAAATATCACTTGTGGAAGAGGACATGATAAGGAAAGGAATGGACATTTTGTTAAGTCATTGCATCAATTTAAAAATGCAGCTTTCTGGTGATAAGCTTGTGTGTCAGTCTGGGTTCTCTGGAAAGCAGAAGTAGAAGTGGGGCAGTGGGAGAGACAGTTGATTTGAGAGGTGATCTCAGAAATCTGGAGAGAGGGAGTAAGTATGAGATGGGGAGGAGAAAGACAATATGAGGGTACATTATTAGGGACAGCTGCTGCGGGCAAGGGGTCTCTATTCTGCTGGAACCTCCACAGTTCTTCTGAAGGACAAGAAATTGCTATCAGCTGTTTGCCGAGGGTTTTTTCAGGGGTCTGAACTCCCTACATTCCAGGCTGCACTTCAGGCTGGCCCAGCAGTATTCCCAGGATCTGGGGCGGAATGCAGAAAGATCCGAGGCACTTTCCTGAGATGGGATGCTGTCAGTGCCTCTTGAGTCTGAGACACATAAATCTGTCCATCCCATCTGTGGTTGAAATCAGAGGGGCCTAGGGGATGAGATGCCAAGCACCAGAGGTATCTTCTAGTTTACTTAGAATAATCATTATGTACCACTGTGCTATGACAAAGCATATGCTTTTTCTTATCTAGCCATACAGTTCCCCATGAAGTGGATCTTATGTGCCTGCATCTCATAGAAGAAGATATGGAGGTTAGAGAGGTTAAGTAACTTGCTCAAGAAACAATATATCAAAAGACTAAGGTCACAAATGGTTGACACACGATTCTTACCCTGGCCTTTGTGGCCCATGCACCTAGTTCCACTATTCTTCATGCTTCCTTAATGGCTCTAAATTTGGCCTTCCATCTTGCTGTTTTTTGGAATATCTATCCTCACATCCCCCCACTCCCCAATTGCTCTTTATAGTGTAGTGTTTCTGCAAGTTTTGGCAAATACATACATCCCTGTGGACAATGATCACCACCATAGTCACTATATAAAATCTATCACCCTCAAAATTCCCCCATGGCCCTTTGCAGTAAGCCTCTCTTCCCTCTTTCCAGCTTCTGGCAACCACTGAATTCTTTTGTTTCCCTATCGTTCTGACTTTGCAAGAATGCCATATAAATGGAATCATACCATTTATAGCCTTTTAAGTCTGGCTTCTTTTGCTTAACATAATGCATTTGAGAATCAAATTGTGGTATCAGTAGTTC
Organism: Panthera leo; assembly: GCF_018350215.1. Lineage (NCBI taxonomy): Eukaryota > Metazoa > Chordata > Mammalia > Carnivora > Felidae > Panthera > Panthera leo. The sequence continues at coordinate 78,629,882 of NC_056682.1, read as the reverse complement.
ATTCCTGTCTATAACTGAGTAGGATTCCATTGTATGGCTGCACCATTGTTTACCCATTCTCTAGCTAAGGGACATTTGGGTTGTTTCCAGTGTTTGTGGTGATTACAGGGAAGCTGCTATAAGCATTTGCATAGAGCTATTTGTATGAACAAAGGTTTTCATTTCACTTGGGTAAATACCTAGGAGTCAGATTACTGACTCTTATTATAAGTGTATGTTTAACTTTTTAAGAAATTGCCAAACTGTTTTAGATACTGACTTTACTACTTTGCGTTCCCACCGTTATTTCCTCCATGTTCTCACCAGAACTTGATAGTAAAAAAATACTTTTTAGCTATCCTAATAGGTATTTAGTGTTTTATCATTGTAGCTTTAAGCATTTCCCTAGTCATAAATGATGCTGAACATCTTTTCATGTATTTACTTGAATCTGTATATCTTCCTTGGTGAGATATCTGTTTAAATCTTTTGCCCATTTGTTTTATTGGGTTATTTGCTTTCTTATTATTGAAATTTGAGACATCTTTTTATATTAGGCATATACAGGTTTTTGGTTTTGTAATAATTTTTTTAATGTTTATTTTTGAGAGAGACTGAGCACGAACACGGGAGGGGCAGAGAGAGAGAGAGGGAGACACAGAATCTGAAGCAGGCTCCAGGTTCTGAGCTGTCAGCACAGATCCTGAAGCGGGGCTCGAACTCATGAACCATGAGATCATGACCTGAACCTAAGTTGGATGCTCAACAAACTGAGCCACCCAGGTGCCACACAGTTTTGTTTTTTGTTTTTTTTTTTTTTTCAAATCAGATATGTGTATTATGAACATATCCTTTCAGGACATGGCCAAGCTTTTCATTCTCTTAAAGTGGTTCTTAATTTTATGGAGTCCAATTTGTCATTTTTTTTTTTTATGGTTTGTGCTTTTGGTGTCATGCCTACAAATCTTTGACTAACCCCAGGTCACAAAGATTTTCTTCTAAAACGTTTATGATTTTAGGTTTTACTGGAAGATATATGATCCATTTTGAGTTAATTTTTGTATGAGGTGCAAGGTGTATATCAAGATAACTAAAAAGAAAATGGATAGCTAATTGTTCCAGCCCATTTGTTGAAAATATCCTTTCATCATTGGATAGCTTTTACGTCTTTTTCAAAAATCAATTGACCATATATGTGTGGGTCTGTTTCTGTACTTTTACCGTGTTCCATTGATCTACATGCTTATTGTTTCTCCAGTACATTGTCTTAATTACTATAGTTTTATAAAAAATCTGGAAATAATGTACTGTTATCCTTTCAACTCGTGCTTTTGTAAAAAAAAATTGTTATTGTTATGTTTCCATATACATTTTAGAATCAGCTTATGGATTTCCAAAGAACAATCATGCTGGACTTTAACTAGAATTCTATTGACTCTATAGTATATTTTGGGGGAAGACTGAGACTGTAACAACATTCCCCTTGTTTTATCACTTGTAGTCATCACATAGAGGGACTGAACATAATATAATGAAAGGAAGACATGTTTTTAAAGTGCGCCAGCATAGTTAGAAAATTGCAAACACTTGTTTCCCAGGTTTGCATATAAGTATCAACCAAAGTAATACAACCTTGTGTTGTTGCCTAGGAGGAGGAAATAGTGTCTGTTGGTCTGGAGAAAGCAATGATATTTGAGTTTTGCTGTTGCTCCCTCAAACTTTGCTAGTTTCCCCTATGTGATCAAATATCTGTACCTGCCAAATATAAATTCTATATCATTTGTAAGTCTTTATGGAATACAGTAAGTTGTTAAAAAAATCATTAGTTCTTAAAATATGTTTCTTAGTGAAATACTCCCTACTGCTAAAATAAAAAATTGGGATACTTACAGGAAAAAAATGTAGTTTATTATTATTTTTAAAAATGTAGGACAGGTAGAGATGCCTGGGTGACTCAGTCGGTTAAGTGTGGGACTCTTAGTTTTGGCTCAGGTCATGATCTCATGGTTCATGAGTTCGAACCCTGTGCTGGGCTCTATGCTGTCAGAGTGGAGCGTGCTTGAGATTCTTTCTTTCCTTCTCTCTCTCCCCTCTCCCCAACTCATCCTGTCTTTCTCTCAAATAAATAAATAAACATAAAAAAATGTAGAACAGGCAAATAGATGATCTGTAGTGCAGGTCTCTGGCATGGAATATTTCAGAATTTCTTGACTCTGCATGTTTTTCAGTGGTAACTCTAATTGTTGGGATTTTCTAAATGTCTGTGTGTAGTTTTTAGTTGATAACTGAAGAAAGCATAAATGTTTCTGATAAAGAAGGAGAGGTTTCTTCAACTTAGATTCTGTCACCTTTACCTCTGGGTGCCAGGCCTCCTTTCTGTTGTTCATGCCCCAAATTCAACTTTCAAAATGTTGCTACTTGCCAGCTCTGTGTTTTAACCTTTCCCCAGCCTATTGCTGGCTCCTTGGCAAGATGTCAGCCCTGTCCAGGCAGGACGTCAGACCAGTCCGGATTCAACTAGCTTGATCGAAGAAACAAGCCAGTGCAAACAGCAAGATCCTCATTAATCTTAATTAACAGTTCCAGAGTTGCACAACAAGGTCATTTTCCCTAAATGAATTATTAGAGATAATATAAGAAGTAGACTTCTCTGAGCAGTATTTTTCAACCCCAGGAGTTGGCAAAAACCGTCCCAGAGAATCTCTTTCTGAGTCAGTTCACTCTCAAAAAGTTGAGGTTGAATATTCCCTGAGAACATTGAAGTCATGGTCTATACCATTTTCAGGGAAAGCTATACAGTGTTATTTCCTCACCTGGAAAAAAAAAATAATTAGAAAACTCTAAACAGACTAGAAAGCCATACTTCCTTATAAATTGAGACTATCCATTGTCTTCCAGAGAACTCTAAAACAATCTTCTCTAGCTGTCCACTTGCTTATCCATTTTATTGACTCTTTTGCTTATTAAAAATTAATCGGGCACATTTTGCATAAATTAGGGCCTGTTTTTTTTCATTTACTTTGTCTTTCACTTACTCGCATGTGATTCTTATTCTCCCCCAAAGCAACCAATATTGTTTCCATGAAAAGACTTGACTTTATGAAATGTACAGAGAATGGTATTTTTCTATGCATTTGAGAGCCTACCTTTATTTAGATACTATCTAAAAATCCAAATAAAATTACTGGTTAAAAAATGCAAAAAATTTACTTGGACACATAAATACAAATGTCAGAGTAGATTGACAGTTTTTCAAACTTCTTGATAAACTCTCAAAGTATCTGTAAATAAATATAAATACGCATGAACACTGTTGGCTTCTCTGGCAGTCTTATACCCTAGTGAAGAGATAAAAGCACTTAGCTTCAAAGTTTATCTAACAAACTCTGTTAGATTCAGAGTTACTGTAACAATTCTTGTGAAAAATCAAAACACTGCCAAAAGCAGCTGAAGCCGCTGACCTGGCAGCCTGAATCTGAAAGAGGCCTGCACTAAAAGCTAAAGGGGTTGAACTAAACATATGGTATCGGATTACTATTAATCTGGAGAAACAGACCATCAGCAAATTGAAAAAAGAATCTCTTATTACAGTGATTTGTCAAGGCTTTGAGTTTTCATCCTCGTTCTTCCTTTCTGATTTATCTTCTGGTATCTGCCTTATTGTCATGTAGGGGTAATGGTTTTCATAGTGAATAGATTTCCCTTGCAAATGCTTATACACATGTTCTCACCAATGAATTGTCAATTTCAAACTGACATTGACCTATACGCACATATATGTGTGTGTGTGTGTGTGTGTGTGTGTGTGTCTATATTGGTAGATGCTATTATAGCTATATACTTAGATAGTTTATATATAAAATATGTATATATTTTAATGCATTAAGTATTGAAGATATTATATATATAAAACCAGGTAATATTTTAAAAAAATTTTTAAATTCATGTTTAACTTACTAAATAATTTTCTCAAGGTGACGAAATAGTCTATGCAAACTATAAGAAGATGGTGTCTAGGCTTAGATACAGTTTGGTGATAATGGCTGTTTCATTGTGCAAATTGCTTTACCAATCAATGTATGAGTAGAACAAGTTGATTGTTTTATCTCTGGCCTTCCAACCTCACAGGATGCAACTGTTTAAATAAGTTTTTGAGATATGTAGATAGGTGAAGATATAAGGAGAAAATAACAGTTTCTTACCCCAATTTTGGTATAAGATGTCTGAAAGAGTAGAAAAGAGGTGACATTTTATTAAGAACAAAATAACCTGATGGTTAATGACATTCAAAAAAAAAGTGAAACCAAATCAGCAAATAAATTGGTCTCAACATATTCAAAGATCAATTCAATCAAAGTGAGTTCAATTAGTAACTCTATATAAATAGTTTTACTTACATGTGGTATATTACAACCTGATAATATGTGTGCATTCACTAAACTATCAAAGTACCAATATTTACATATCATAGACCTTGTCATATAATGTTGAAACACACTGTTTTTAGCATGCATCCTCCACCAGTCCCTCAAGAGCAGGAAAAGTCTGCTTCCCTCCAGCACGCTGCCAGTGATTAGTTCAGTGTTCAGCAAATTATAGGAAGATCCTGCAGGAGTGGATGGTGAACAAGGTGACAGGTAGAAGAAACAGTGAATTGTTGGAAGTGACTGAGATAGGACATGTTTCGGATACCAGAAGCTGCTACCTTTAAGAGATTTGGTGATGCCAAAGCCTGCTTTTCCGGGAGGGCATCCATACAAATGCTGAAATGAAGGTCTTTGCCATAAGTGTCTATGGCTCTAGTTCCCCTCCCCACCCCCCATTCCTCTAGACTTCCGAATCTCTGAACATATTACACAAATTTACTATAAATGTAATTTCCCCTTTATTTTTTAATTTATTCTGCCTTAAACTATGGTTTTTAAAAATGTAAAAGCTTTAAGCAGGGACCCATATAAATTCTATCAGTCTTGTATTTGATTATAAGCTGCTACTAAGTGAGAATGGATTCTTCTCTGTAGGATGAATAATTAGAAAAACCATAAGACTTATGAAAAATCATTGAAGCTTAGAGAGAGAGAGAGAGAATATGAAATTTGGATATGGGGGCATTATGGAAAGAGAAAACAATCTAACAATCTATGTTCTGGAAATATTGCATGTATATGGGAAACCTAATTGTTTAATGAATAGATAAAACAGAATCAGTAGAAGCAAAACGATGAAAGTTGAATTGATGAAATAAAAAATGAATTAAATATATTCACCCATAATTCAGAGATTAAGGAGGAGAAAAATGAGACATAGATGACCCATCAAAAGGTTAACCTATATAAAATAGAATTCTATAAATAGAAAAATAGCAAGAATGAATCAAGAGCAGTGATCAAAGGAAAAATGAAAACTCCATCATGGCAAAAAGGATGACCTCATCCTCAAAAGATGGAATCTATTGAAGTAAATTATAGGTCACCTTTATGAAAACAGAACCAAAAAACTGCACATATTCTGGTGCAATCCTTAAAAATCCCAGTGAAGTTATCAATGTATGAGAGCAACAGAATGGTACTCTTTGGTATGTATGAATTAAAAATATACTATCCTGACAACATAAATACATAATTTGAAAATCTGAGTTATAACAATGTAAATAGTATCAAAGTTTCCTTGACAAAGGAAATAATGGTTACAAAAAGCAACTAGTCTAAATTATTGGTAAAAATGATTAGACTTATAATTTAGTCTAATGTACCACATGGATTACAAAATTTGGGTTTCATTGCATAATGTATTAAAGGGATAAAAATGCAGAAAAAATGAAATTAAAATCTAGAAATTGGAGAATATTCATAAGCAAGGCACAAAACATTTTTTTCTCTGTCAGTGGCAGTTCACAAATGATTATTTTGATCTAACTTTTATGGTTACTTTAATATCATCTTATAACTGTCTTTGAAAAGTTTAAGGTAATTACATAAGGGATAAGTATAGATATTTTTCTTTGTAAGTCAAAGATATAAACAGCAACAAAAACAAACACCCAATCCCCCCCAACCAAACTTCTACTTAGGGAAAATAAACAGAGGAAAATCAGCAGGAAAATATTTTTAGAAGAATAAAAAGAAAATACATATTGGTAGAGGTACGACCAAGGACTAATTAAACCAATAAATGTATATTAGTTAATATATTACAAGGCTATGATAATAAAACAAGTATGGTATATGAATAAAAACAGACACATATATCAGTGGAACAGAATAGAGGGCCCATAAATAAGCTCCTGTATATATGGTCAATTAACGTGCAACAAAGGAACCAAGAATGTACAATGGGGAAAGGACAGTCTCTTCGATAAATGATGTTGGGAAAACTGGACAGCTACATGCAAAAGAATGAAACTAGACCACTATTTTACAACATACACAAAAATTAACTCAAAATGGATTATAGACTTGAACATAGGACCTGGAAAATAAAATTCCTAGAAGAAAATATAGACTGTAAGCCTTTTAACATCAATTATGACATGAGCTTTTTTGGGCTTGACACCAAAAGAATGTCAACAAAAGCAAAACTGAACAAGGGGCTCTATCAATCTAAAAGTATTCTGCACAGCAAAGGAAACTATCAATAAAATAAAAAGACAACCTACCTAATGGTAGAAAATTTTTGCAAATTATATATCTGATAAGAGGTTAATATCCAAAAATATATCTGTTATAAATATATATATATAAATATATAAATATAATATCCAAAATATATCTGTTAGAAATATATAAATTTTGCATAATTCTATGATAGAAAAATACTGTAAATAAGATATCCGTTAGTAGAAAAATGGTTAGGGAAATTGATTTTGCCACATATTAAAATGTTATACTTGAGATTATCTATAATAATATTTTTGAAGAATATTGTTTGACACAGGAAAAAGAAAAATAATATTTATTACTATTATAAAGAAAAATTATTACACAAGATTCAATAAGTAGTATGGTTCTATTTTTTGGTTTAAAAAATAGAAGTGTATAGAAAAATGTCTAAAACTAAATATGGTAATTATTAATACTGTTGATGTCTAGGTGGTATCATGAGTGATTTTTCATGTTCTCTTGTATGTTTTCTAATTTTTCATTAAGTATATATTACTTAAATTAAAAAAAATATTTAGAAAAGAAAGAGCATGGAGAGTATTGGCAAACAGATGTGCAGAATGGAATCCTTTGAAAAGTACCTTTTCTGAAGTATTCTTTAGGTTTTTGTCATTAAATAATACCTATAAACAAATGGACTACTCTATTGTCTTCCTTCCCTAAGACTTGTAAAAAACACTGAGTATGACTGAAAAATTGGAGCATCAGCCAAATAACCACAAGTTTTCCCTATCATATTAAGAAATATTAGAATTTATATAGGACTCTGGATATTGGACAATATTTCCACAATTACCACCTGATTTAACTTTCACAACAATCCCTGAACAAAGTGATACTGTTATCCCCCAATCTACAGGTGAGAAAAGAGACTCATAAGATATAAGTTATTTGCCCAAGGACATACAGATAAAGTCCTGGACTCTTTCCAGCATTCCACCTGCACTGTTTATGCAGGTATTTGAAAGTGCCCCTGACACTTCCTCGCACTGCACTTTCCTCAGTACCTCCTTCTCTGAAGTTTTCATTCAGATTCAGTTTTTCTTGTTTATTAGGATACACAAGTATTGCTATTGTGTAGACATACCTAACAAATATGGAGAAACATTTTATTCCTAGGCATGATATATCATAAAAATTAGTGATACAAACTTTCTTGGTTACCAAGAAAAATTCATATTCCTTTTGTTTTAATTTTCATTTGGTTACCAATTTCGAGGCACATACAATCGACCTACAGTTGTAAACTTACACCTATCATTTTTTAAAAGACGCTTTCTTTTTTAACAGCAGATTTAGATTCACAGCAAAATGGAAGGGTAGGGACTACACCTGTTTTATTGATGTCTCTCTACATGCCCCTAGTCACATCCGATGGTGTGCAATTTTGTGACTGAATCTAATGCTACATTTATTAGGGAGTTTGGTCTACATATAAAACTCAGCCAAGCATTAATGGAAGAGCCACTGGGTATTGAAAGTGAGTATATTCAGCATTTTATCTGGGCTAGAAGTCAATCAGAATGCAATCATTCATTAAGGCTCCTGCAAGCAACGGCCACTGTGCTGTGCCAACATTCATCAAGTTAAGGGCCAGGAAATGTGAGTGCCAGGACAGATCTCACAGAGATAGCACAAAAGTCAGCCCGTCTCAATTACAACACAGCAATGGCTGCCTTCCTCTGAACTACACTCTCGGAAGGGAATCTGGGAGGCAGTTCAGTCCTTTTTCCTTGGGCTCCTTCCCAGCAGGGATACCCTAGAAGATTGTAAACAAACTAGGATCCTTATTTTCATGTTCTTGATTTTCACAAGAACGGTTGAATACAGTGCCTATGTCTTGCTGACTCAGGAAACGAAAGAAGCAAGAGTTAAGAGGAGCAGTGGATATTTGGTGTCATGTTGAGGGAGGATATTGAAGTGGGGACACTGACCAGTTTTAGGAAGACAGTTAAAATCTTAGCTCTACCTCTTGCTGACCATGCATCCCTTGGCAAGTTCTGTAATTTTTCTGAATTTCAGTGTTCTTATCTGTAAGCTATCGGATCCATAGGGTTGTTGTAATAAATACATAAACTAATGTAAATAAAGTACCTGAAAAGGTGCTACAGTACCTGGTAGCTGTCATAATGAAGGCAAAATGTCACCAAGATTAGAAAATTGTCTCTTGTGAAATTTGCATGTAGATAGCTATGTTTTTAAGAGTCAGATAAAGAGTTAAAGTTTGGAAGCAAATGGTAGACATCAGGGACTTAAAAAAGTCCTAAGAATTCCTTGGAGAATTTTCAACTCCTGTGGGTCTCATTATGAAATAAGATCGATGTATGCTTCTCACATAAGCCTAAAAAGATGTTTGAAGTTCACCTGTCAGCATGGAGACATCCAGGATAATTACTGAAAACAAATGGAGCTTTTATATGTCCAAGATGTTTTGACAGTAGAGGAAATGACTAGAAGTGGGTTTGACTTTTGGTAGCACTCACTCATCTTCATGGTTTCTGTGGGCCTCTGTCGGTGTGTATGTGTTATAAGGAGGTTGAATTATAAAAACCCAACTGTTTATTTAATGTTCTCCAGAATCACATGTAAATATGATGTAGTGTCTATAACATTTATGAAATTTATTTATGAAAATAAGATAATATAAATATAATAAGGATGTAAATACTACTGTCAACATGGTAATATACTTTGTATCTATGTGTGTGTTGTGATTTACCAGGTATCTGTGAATGGCGGTGCCTCATCCCTGTACAGTCATGTAGGAAGGAGAATTCTGTTTGAACTCATGGTCAGTTTCTACTACTGTGTGTGAGGAAAGCCCAGGGTACAATTCACAATCAGAGTTTCCTATTTCACTAAGAAGCCTATGGCATGCAAGCCTGTAATTCTGGTATGCATGACTCCATGGATGAGGAATTGGAGTCCTGCTTCAAGGGTTGGGCTCGATGTTACTGTACAGCACATGGCCATGGTGCTGCTGGGCAACGGGTTTGTTTTCCTGCTGCTGGGATTCCCACTTCTGCTTTCAGAGACGCATGCTACATAGTTTATCTGTGTGGTGTGTTCTAATTCTGTTTAAGGAGGGTGGCTGCCAGCAATCCAGGCTTGGCAAGGGGGACGTCGGTTATATAACATCTGTCTCTTTTGTTATAAGGTTAAGGAATAATATGAATCTTCCATTATACAGATGAGCTTTAAGTGTCACACTCTGGCAGGCCACCACCTGTTCAGAAATCTCCAACCACTGGCCCCTGTCCCACTCTTCTGCTGGAGTACTATGTTTTTATTTCTGAAGATTCCGTGGAAAAGTAGCTGAGAGCGGATAAAGGAATGACGTATGTGCCAGCAAGGATGGTGTTTACGGGAACTGTGTTTCAGCCCAGTCTGACAGAAGAAGTTGCTTACTGCTCCGACATGGATGAGACAACATTCTTTAGGACCCTGGTCATCTTAGCCAAAAGTACACCAATCTCGAAATACTTTGATACGCTGTCCTGTGGGGAAGTGGAACTGTTTCTCCCGGATGGGATCAGCACTTGTTGCAGTTGGAGAAAAAAGTAATTAGAACTTTATGCCAGCTAAGAAAAACAGTATGGCAGAAACATACAATTTTAAAATTGTCTCCTTCTGCTGCTTTGCAAATGCTAGAAATGTTTCCTTCTACCCTCAGATTTCTACACTTGTATGGCAACACAGCAGGAGATGCCTTTCTACTTCGTTTGCTTTCTCAACTTCTACTCTTCCCCAACATTCTATTCAGTGTTTTAAAATTCTCTTAATGGATAAATTCCAGTATGCTAGGAGTAATACAATTTTGACTTGATTTTATGGATTAGAAATGAAGAAGAGAACAAATTTAAAATTATTGAGGACAACCAGATTCCAATAAAATGAAGTAATGTAAATAATTTTGAAATAATGTAAAAAATAATGTAAAGAGTTTTCCTGTGCCCCCTAACATGTTGAATCTGCTAGGGTGGTGTGCTGAAAGTTGCTTCACAACCAGCTCGGGGGGATAGGTGGAGTCTTGATTTGTAAGGCTTGCTGATTTCTATGGCATACATACTCTCACCATAGCTGATTTCAAGCTGCCAACCCAATTTCACTGGACACAGAGCTGGGAAGAGATGAGCCCAATTGGATCTCTGCACAAGCTGGCTCGAATACACCATGGCTGCTAGGTGTTAACAGGAATTTTGGAAAGAAAGCATTCATAGTTTTTTTAAAAAAATGGCAAATACTGGGTAAATACTTAGAGAATTAAGGTTAGGTTAAACATGTGAGAACTCTTGTAGCATTTAGAATACTAATTTATATTTTGTAATTCTAAGATATCCTTTATACATTTTTTGACTATTGAGCATTTTACTTGAAATACCCATTAACCTAAGGTAAGATACTAGTATTCTAGGAAAGACGATTAAAAAAATGCATAAGTTAAAGTTAATTTTTTTAATCTTCTAAATCTTATAATTCTTTTAAGCTATTAAAGTGATATTCAGCTCAAATTAATAAATCCCTGATAGAAATTTAAAGAAATTAAATTACCTCTTTTAATTCCACTTCCCTGCATTAGTCAATGCTAAGGATTTGATGTATGCCCTTTCATATTCTTAGCATATCAACATATAAAACTTGTAACTACATATATAATAGAAGTTCCCCCCCTGACCCCTTTACTTTTTTAAAATTATTTAAAGTTTATTTATTTTGAGAGAGAGGGAGAGAGAGGGAGGGAAGGAGGGAGAGAGAGGGAGGGAGGGAGAGAGAGGGAGGGAGGGAGAAAGAGAGAGAGAGAAACACAAGCAAGAGAGGAGCAGAGAGAGAGAAAGAAAGGGAGAGAAAGAGAGACCCCCACTGTCAGTGCGGAGCCTGATGCAGAGTTTGAACTCACGAACTGCAAGCTCATGACTTGAGCCAAAGTCAGAAGCTTAACTGGCTGAGTCACCCAGGTGCTACCCATCCTTGACTTTCTAAAAAACACTTTACTCTGCAATTAAAAAAAAAACAAAAACTTTTAACCTTCTTATTGTAAAATAAAATGTAGAATCAGCAAACTGCACAGAACAAATGTAGAGCTCAATGCAATGATTCTCAAATTTTACATGCATCTGAACACCTGGACAGACTGTCCAGACACAGATTTCTTGTCCTATCTCAAGAGTTTCTGATTCAATAGGCCTGGACAAGGTCTGCGAATGTGCATTTCTAACAAGTTCCCAGGTGATACTGATGCTGTGTATCTGGGACAAAACTTGGAGAACCTCAGGCTTAGTGAGTTATTTATAAGATGAATATCTAATAAACACAAGGCAGGAGAGGAAATAGAACTCTGCTGCCACTGACAAGACCCTCCGTGTAGCCCCTTCTAACAAGAGTTCTTCTCAGCCTTCCAAGGTAACCACTATCCTGTCTCTCAATCACTTTCTTGTGTTGCTTTGTGTTTTATTTTCTCATGAACATATTTTTTATTAAACAAATTAAGATCATTCTGGACACACTGTACATGCCACAACATAGTGTGTTTCCATGTCAGTAAAATACTCATCTATATTATATTTAAAATTAATAAACTTATTTTTTAGAGGAGTTTTAGATTCATATCAAAACTGAGTGGAAAGTTCAAGAAAGTTGTCATGTAACCCCTGCCCTTCTCACCCCCACAAACTCACTGTTGACATCCTGCACCGTAGTGATATATTCCATTAGGTATACCTGAAGTCCATAGTTTACATTTGGGCTCCTTCTGTGTGGGTGTTATATATTCTTTGGGTTTGGACAAATGTATAATAATATGTGTCTATCGTTATAGTATCACAAAGAATACTTTCCCTGCCCTAAAAGTCCTCTGTGCTCTGCCCATTCATCCCTCTCTGCCCCTTTACTCCTGGCAACCACCCATCTTTCTACTATCTCTGTAGTTCTGCCTTTTCCAGAATATCATATAGTTGGAATCATACAGTATATTGCCTTTTCAGATTGGCTTCTTTCACTTAGCAACATGTTAAAAATGTGACATTCCTCATGTCTTTTCCTGATAACTCATTTCTTTTTAGTGTAGAATAATATTCTATTATCTGAATGTACTGCAGTTTATATACTCATTCACCTACTGATGGACATCTTGGTTGCTTCTAAGTTTTGGCAATTATGAATTAAGTTGCCACAAACATCTGTGTGCAGGTTTTTGTGTGAGCATAAGTTTTTAATTCATTTGGTTAACTACCACGGAGAACAATTTCTGCATTGCGTTTGCCAAGAAACGTTTAATTTTGTAAGAAATTTGTCTTCCAAAGTGGTTGTACCATTATGCGTTTATACCAGCAATGAACGAGAGTTCCCATTGCCCTACATTCTGACCAGCATTCGTGTTTTTAGTGTTTTGGATTTTGGTTATTTTAATAGGTGTGTAATGGGACTGCATGTTTTAATTTGTAATTCTTTAATGACATAGAAAGTTGAACATTTTTTTTAATGTTTATTTTTATTTTTCAGAGAGAGACAGAGAGAGAGAGACAGAGAGAGAGGGAGGGAGAGAACAAACAAGCAGGGGGAGGGCAGAGAGAGAGAGGGAGACACAAGATCAGAAGCAGGCTCCAGGCTCTGAGCTGTCAGCACAGAGCCCATTGCAGGGCTCGAAACCAGGAACCAAGAGATCATGACCTGAGCCGAAGTTGGACACTTAACAAACTGAGCCACCCAGGTGCCCCTGAACATTTGTATATTCTTATTTGACATCTACATATCTTCTTTGGTGAAGTGTTTTGTCCATTTTTAAATTGGATTGTTCATTTTCTTATTGTTGAATTTGAACAGTTCTCTGTATATTTGAGATAACAGTCCTTTGCCTGATGTCTTTTGCAAATATTTTCTCCTAGTTTGTGTCTTGTATCCTCATTCTCTTAACATTTTTTACAGAGCAGAAGTATTAAATTTTAATCGAGTCCAACTTATCAATTATTTCTTTCATATCGTGCTTTTGTTGTATCTGAAAAACGTCTCTATACCCAAGGCTATCTAGTTTTTTTCCTATATTATTTTCTAAGAGTTCTATAGTTTTGTCTTTTACATTTAGGTCTATAATGAGTTAATATTTGTGAAGGGTGTAAGGCCTATGTTTAGATTTTTCTTTTCTTTTCTTTTTCTTTTTGAATGAGAATGTCCACTCACTTCAGCAACATTTGTTGAAAAGACTATCTTTGTTTGATTGTATTGTCTTTGTTTCTTTTTCAAAGACCAGTTGATTATATTTATAGGTCTATTTCTAGGATTTCTATCTTGTTCCATTGATCGATTTGTCTATTTTTTGAACAATTCCATAGTTCAATCCAAAGCACCTTTACCTATTCCTTCTCCAGTGCTCTTCCTTTCTTTATGTAGATCCAAGTTTCTGACATTTCAATTTTTTTCTCCTGGAAGAAATTCTTTTTAATTTAAAAAAATATTTTTTTTTCATTATTGATTGATTGATTTTTAATTAAATCCAAGTTAGTTAACATATAGTGTAATACTGGTTTCAGGAGTAGAATTTAGTGGTTCATCACTTAACATATAACACCCAGTGCTTATCCCAACAAGTGCCTTTGTTAATGCCCATCACCCATTTATCCCATTACCCCCACTCACCTCCCCTCCAGCAACCCTCAGTTTGTTCTTTGTCTTTAAATGTCTCTTATGATTTACCTCCCTCTCTGTTTTTATCTTATTTTTCTTTCCCTTCCCCTATGTTAACCTGTTTAGTTTCTTAAATTCCACCTATGAGTGAAATCATATGATATTTGTCTTTTTCTGACTGACTTATTTTGCTTAGCATAATACATTATGGTTCTATCCACGTTGTTGCAAATGGCAAGATTTCATTCTTTTTGATCACTGAGTAATATTCCATTATATACATACACCACATCTGTCAAAAAATTTTTTTAATGTTTATTTATTTTTGAGAGAGACAAAGACAGAGTGTGAGTGGGGGAGGGCAGAAAGAGGGAGACACAGAATCTGAAGCAGGCTCCAGGCTCTGAGCTGCCAGCACAGAGCCTGATATGGGGCTCGAACTCATGAATCATGAGATCATGACCTGAGCCAAAGTCAGACGTTCAACAACTGAGCCACCCAGGTGCCCGTATACCACATCTTTATCCATTCATTAGTCGATGGACATTTGGGCTCTTATCAAATTTTGCTATTATTGATAGCATGCTACAGACATTGGGGTGCATGTGCCCCATCAAATCAGCATTTTGTATCCTTTGGACAAATTCCTAGTGGTGCAATTGCTGTGTTGTTGGTAGCTCTATTTTTAATTTTTTGAGGGACGTCCATACTGTTCTTCAGAGTGGCTGTGCCAGTTTGCATTTCTACCAACAGTGTGAAAGGGCTTCCCTTTCTCCACATCATCACCAACATCTGTTGCTTTCTAAGTTGTTAACTTTGGCCATTTTGACAGGTGTAAGGTGATATCTCATTGTGATTTTGATTTGTTATTTCCTTGATGAAGAATGATGTTGAGCATCTTTTCATGTGTCTGTTAGCAGTCTGGATATCTTCTTTGAAAAAGTGTCTGTTCATGTCTTTTGCCCATTTCTTCACTGGATTATTTGTTTTTTTGGGTGTTGAGTTTGGGAAGTTCTTTATAGATTTTATATAATAACCCTTTATCCAATATGTCATTTGCAAATATCTTCTCCCATTCCGTTGGTTGCCTTTAGTTTTA
Organism: Panthera leo; assembly: GCF_018350215.1. NCBI lineage: Eukaryota > Metazoa > Chordata > Mammalia > Carnivora > Felidae > Panthera > Panthera leo. Next base: position 78,614,528 of record NC_056682.1, on the reverse strand, counting down.
TTAAATGTTTCCTTTACAGTGAAGAAGGTTTTTATCTTGATGAGATTCCAATAGTTCACTTTTGCTTTTGTTTCCTTTGCCTCTGGAGACATGTCTAATAAGTTGCTGTGATCTAGGTCAAAGAGGTTGTTGCCTGTTTTCTCCTCTAGGATTTTGATAGTTTCTTGTCTTACATTTAGGTCTTTCATCCATTTTGAGTTTGTTTTTGTGTATGGTGTAAGAAAGTGGCCAAGGTTCATTCTTCTGCATGTTGCTGTCCAGTTTTCCCAATACCATTTGCTGAAGAGACTGGTTTTTTTCCATTGGGTGTTCTTCCCTGCTTTGTTGAAGATTAGTTGGCCATACAGTTGTGGTCCATTTCTGGGCTCTTTATTGTGTTCCATTGATCTATGTGTCTGTTTTTGTGCCAGTACCATATTGTCTTGATGATTATAGCTTTTTAATACAGCTTGAAGTCCGGAATCGTAATGCCTCTAGTTTTGGTTTTAGTTTTCAACATTACTTTTGTTATTTAGGGTATTTTCTGGTTCCATACAAATTTTAGAATTGTTTGTTCTAGCTCTGTCGAGAATGCTGGTGTTAATTTGATAGAGATTGCATTAAATGTGTAAATTGCTTTGGGTAGTATTGACATTTTTCGATACTTGTTCTTATATTCCATGAGCATGAAGTGTTTTTCCCATTTCTTTGTGTCTTCTTCCATTTATTTCACAAGCTTTCTATAGTTTTCAGTGTATAGCTCTTTTACCTTTTTGGTTAGGTTTATTCCTAGGTATTTTATGACTTTTGGTAAATGGGATCAATTCCTTGATTTTTCTTTCTGCTGCTTCATTATTGATGTATAGAAATGCAACTGATTTCTGTATGTTGATTTCATATCCTGTGACTTTGCTGAATTCATGTATCAGTTCTAGCAGTTTTTTGGTGGAGTCTTTTGGGTTTTCCCCATAGAATATCATGTCATCTGCGAAGAGTGAAAGTTTGACTTCTTCCTTGCTGATTTGGATCCCTTTTAGTCTTTAAGTTGTTTGATTGCTGAGGCTAGGACTTCCAGTACTCTGTTGAAAAACCATGGTGAGAGTGGACATCCCTATTGTGTTGCTGACCTTATCTTTTTAACATTTTTTTGCAAGGCAGATCTACTGGCAACAAATTCTTGCAATTTAAATGTCACAGGATACAGAATTCTAGGTTGGTGTTTTTTTTTTTTTTTTCTTCTCTTAACACTGAATATTTCAATTTCTTTTTCTTGTATGATTTCTGAGAAGAAATCAGGTGCACCTCTCACCTTTGGTCCTCTATGAGGGAGGTGCTTTTTTTCTCTGACTTCCTTCAAATTTTTTTCTTGATCATTGATTTTCTGTAGTTTGAATGTGATATGCCTAGGTATACTTTTTGTTTGTTTGTTTGTTTTGTTTTGTTTTCATTTTATCCTTCTTAGTATCTCCCAACTTCCTGGAAATGTGGTTTAGTGTCAGATTCATTTGGAGAAATTCTCAATCATTACTGTCTTAAGTATTGTTTCTGTTTCTGTTCTTAGCTTCTTTTCTTCTGGTATCCCCATTTTGCACTTGTTACACATTTTATAGTTGTCCCACAGTTCTTGGATATTCAGTAGTCTTTTTTCAGCTTCTTTTCTCTTTGCTTTTCAGTTTTTGAAGTTTGTACTATCATAGCCTCAAGCTCAGAGACTCTTTCCTTAGTCCTATCCAGTCTACTAATAGGCCCACTAAAGGCATTCTTCATTTATGTTACAATGTTTTTTAACTCTAACATTTTTTTAGGGCTTTTTTGTAGGATTTCCATCTCTCTGCTTATATTATCTGTTTGTTATTGTATGTTGTCTACTTTTCCCATTAAAGCCCTTAGCATATTTTAGTCATAGTTAAAAAAAATTAAGGGTATGAAAATCTCAACATTCCTGCCATATCTGACTCTGGCTCTGATACTTATTCAGTCTCTTAAACTGTGCTTCTTGCTTTTTAATATCACTTGTAATTTTTTTTTGTTGTTGAAAATGGATGTGATGTTCTGAGTAAAAAGAAATATGACAAATAGGCCTTTAATAATGTAGTCATAAGTTATGGGGGGAAAGAAAACATTCTATAGTCTTGTAATTAGGCCTCAGTCTTTTGGTGAGCAGGCCTCTGGAATGTGAACTTCACCAGTGTTCTTCAGTTGTTTTTCTCCTCTTAGATGGGACAGGATGGCCAAAGGAAGCCGGAGTTGGGTATTTCCCTTCTCCCAGGTTGGTTAGGTTCTGATTAAACTCTAGCAGATTACGCTTTAGTAAAATAGTTTTGTCTGAGGGCAGGTCTTATTAAAAAAGAACAGAATGCTCTGGCATACTGCAAGATGGTTACCTTTCCCCTCTTCATAATGGAAGCACAGAGGGGATTTTTCTCTGATATTTACTGTGAGGACCTTGTAGAACTCTTAGAGATGAAACTCATAAAAGTGTGAAGGCTGCCTTGTGACTGGGTCCCTTGGAGTTTTTAACTCTCAGACTTATCCACACTGAGCCTCCAGTAACTTGTCATTTACAGTCTAAATGTTTGTGCCCCAGCACTAGTTTCTCTGGACATTTCTGCTCATGGGTTTCTGCTCTAGTAAGTTGTGATTCTCAGTATATGCCTATCTGTCGCTCAATTTTGGAGGCAACAGTTCTGTGACCTCACTTCTCTGATGGATATAAGAAGAATTAATTTCCATTTGGTTCAAGTTTTTACTTGTTGTTATGATGGAGTGGTGACTTCTAAGCTTCTTACATGTTGGACTGGAATCTGGGAATGTGCTTTATGTTTTTATTACCCAACTGTGAATCCCTACACACAATTATTAATTAATTAGTTAATTTTTAAGTAGGATTCATACCCAATGTGGAGCCCAATGCAGGGCTTGAACTCATGACACTGAGATCAAGACCTGAGCTGAGATCAAGAGTCAGACACTTAACTGACTGAGCCACCAGGTGCCCCTCCCTATACACTATTGACCAAGCTTGCTTCTCCCAATGTCCCAATTTGATATGTCTTAAGTCTGTAAAAATTTTCTGTTAAAGAATCCTGGTCATTTGACCTGTAGAGTTTTCATAACCTGGATCTTGTTGATTTTGTAATATTTGTCCAATTTAACACAGTCATTTGTCTTTTATATTTCTTCAAATAAAAGCTGGATCAAGAGGCTTACTCAGACTCACATCCAAGAACTTTGGCAAATGCAGAAGTGGTTTGAATTCTTCAGCATGAAGTACATGAATTCTGGCTTTTTCTCTATTTTTTTTTTTTTTTTAACGTTTACTTATTTTTGAGAGACAGAGCATGAGTGAGGGAGGGGTAGAGAGAGAAGACAGAATCTGAAGCAGGTTCCAGGCTCTGAGCTGCCAGCACAGAACCTGACTTGGGGCTTGAACTCCTGAACTGGAAGATCATCACCTGAGCCAAAGTTGGACACTTAACTGACTGAGCTACCCAGGTGCTCCACAGCTTTTCCTTTATTTCTAAATCAGTTTTACTGTTATGTAATTTATATACAATAAAATTCACCAATTTTAAATGTGATATTTGATGAGTTTGATAGATATGTGTATCCAAGAAACTATAACAATGATGATACTGAGCACTTCCATCACCTCAAAAAGTTCTCTATACCTCCTGTACCCATCCTCCATCTCCTGAAAACCACTGATCTTTTTATCCTATCATTTTGCCTTTTCTATAACTTTAAATAAATGAACTCATATACTATGTAGTCTTTTGTATTTGTCTTATCTCACATTACATAATGCTTTTTACTTTTAAAAGAAGGATATCCACCACACAATTTAATTTTATTTACTTCTTAGAGAGAGAGACAGAGAGTGAGCAAGCAGGGAAGAGACAGAGAGAGAGAGAGGGAGGGAGAATCCCAAGTAGGCTCTGCACTGTCAGTGCAGAGCCCGATATGGGGCTCGAACTCACAAACCATGAAATAATGACCTGAGACGAGGTCAGACACTCAATGACTGAGCCACCCTGGCCATGTGTTTTAAGAAGGAAAAAATATGGATTCTGAGAAAATGATGGCAATAGCACAGCTTTTGGATATTTCTGAATTCTTACGTGAAAACAACCCAAGTAAGTAACTAGAAAGCAAAAACAAAATATTTACAACAAAATCAATAATAAGTGAATCCCAAAATACAGATACAGACAAACCACCAACAACTACAAGATCTAAATGTTATTGACATTTGTATGAAAGAAAGCAGAGAGGAGCCAGATTACACCTTAATGATCTGAGAACAGTATAACACAGAATAGTCAAACTAAACTCTGTGAGGCCAGTTTAAGAACAGTAGCTACATCCAGAAAGGGTTTTGCAATCTTAGTATATAAGCATGAAGAGCCATGGTTGGGGCTAGAGAGTTTAGAGCAGGCTGGCCCCTGGCTGTGAACTCTTGAAATTGAATTAGCAGGGCTCCTTTATAGGACAGTGCCACAAACAGGAAAAATGGAGGGAACAAAATGAAAACTGATACCACTGGGAAAAGAGAGACAAAGAAAAGAGAAGAGGCCAAAGAAAAAATGAACAAAGTGAATGAAGCCAGGAAATCTTAGAAAGCATTATGTCATATTTTTAACACTATACAAAAGCAGAAAAGGAAATTTTGTGAAAACAGAAAGCCAAATAAGCCAGGCTCCTCATAAAAGTTCAGAAGAACTGAAATTATTAATATTATGGTGAGCAATATAAATTACTGAAATCAAATCCCATTCAAAAATACTGCATTAAAAAAAATAAGAGGGGTTCCTAGGTGGCTCAGTGGGTTAGGGGTCCAACTCTTGATTTAAGCTAAGGTCATGATCTCAAGGTTCATGGGATCGAGCCCCATGACAGACTATGCACAGACAATGGAGAGCCTGCTTGGGATTCTCTCTCTCCCTCTCTCTCTGCCCCTCCCTTGCTCTCTCTCTGTCTCAAAATAAATAAATAAACTTAAAACAAAGAATAATAACCAGAATGACATCTCCATAGCCAATAAAGACTTGCTAGAAAGACACATTCAAAAGATAGTAAAAAATATTAAAGTACTATTTCAAAACAAACTAAACAACATTAAGAAAATGTACAAAATATGAAAAACAAGTATAATTCAATATTAGAATCCAAAACTGAGATGACAAATTTCACAAATTAGAAAAAAGATATAAAATCATTTTAGAACTAAAAACTAACCTGGAAGGAAATAGGAATTAATTAACACAAGAAAAATTATCTTTAAATATAAATGATGAGAAAGAGGAAATACTTTTTTAAATCTAAAGGAAATAAGAAAGATTTCAGATAGTAACACATTTAAAGATAGGCAAAAAAAAAAAAAATCCAATATATGGATAAGAGGAGTCCTAACAAGGAAAAGCAACATAACTAAAAGTTTATAAAACTTACCTAAAATAATAATAAAAAAAAATTTGTAACTATATATTGAAATAATGCGTACTCAAGAATATAGACTCAGAGCAACAAACCAAGACATTCTAGTGAAATTGTTATGCTTATAATAGACAACTTATAACCTTTGGTGTTCAAGAGAAGAAAACATATGACTTTATAAAAAGTATAAAAGTATATTATTATCAGAATTTTGTCATTCTATCTTTATGCCAGAAGAAAATAAAGTAAAATATTTAATGTAGTCAGGGAAGTAATATGTGAACCATGTAATTTCTACTATCTTTATGCCAGAAGAAAATAAAGTAATATATTTAATGTAGTCAGGGAAGTAATATGTGAACCATGTAATTTCTATCCAGTGAAAGGGATCTTTAAAATTAAAAAGCACTAGCTATTATCAATAACCAATAATTCAGAGACTATTGTTGCCATGAGAACTTCTTAAGAAATCTGCTAGAAAGATGACTTAAAGCAACCATAATGACCAAAGGGACATTTACATAAAGACTAATGTAAGAAACAAATATATGAATACATATAGAATTAATTCTAAATAAACATCTCACATGTAGATGTATTATAACTATAAAGAGATAAAGAGTTAGACAGCATATAAAAATTTTTAAAATATTTCCAGTAACCATAATTAGTGGTAGTAGTATTAGTATTTTTATAAAATTCATACGTTTAGAGTAAAACAAATAATAATGGGATATTTTAATTATAGTATTTCCTATGAGTCTACAGGGTTTTCAGAATGTAAGAAAAAATATATAGCAGTATAATACAGACCAGATTAAGTAAAAACCATGTTGTATTGAATCTTAATCAAAAATATCATTAAAAACATATGAGGTATTTTTTAACTGTGTGTGTGTCCTAAATGTCTACTGAAAAGGTCTAGAAACAATCCAGCAACAAAGAGCATCAATGGGGACCCAGATTGTAGCCTTGAAATGCTATTTCCCAGTAGAAGCTTGGAGGGGTGGTGCTTCCTGAAACTTAACTGATTCTGGTCAAAAAGGAGATGAACAAAACGAGCATGAAGTATATACATGTACCAGATAGCATAGAACTATTAAAAACAGGATTATTATATATTTATAAGAGCCAGCTTAAAGAAGAGTCCACTATCCAAAGATAGAAATTTTGAATTTCAGTAATAGTTAGAACTGCAGTGTATTAAAACTCAGTGCATATGTTTAAAAACATGATTTCATAATGACATTTTCCTTTTCTTGTCTTCATTAGCTAGGATTTACAGTATAATGTCGAAAAGGTGTGGTGAGAGGGGTCATCCTTGCCTTTTACCTGATTTTAGTGAGAGAGCTTCAAGTTGCTCACAATTAGCTCTAGGTTTTTTTTTTTGGTTTTTTTGTTTTTGTTTTTTTTGCAGATTCTCCTCATCAAGTTGAGGAAGTTCTCTGTTCCTAATTTGCTGAGAGTTTTTATCATGAATGAGTGTTCAATTTTGTCAAACGCTTTTTCTGCATCTATTGAGATGACCTTGTGATTTTTCTTCTTTATTGGTATGATGGATTTCATTAATCAATTTTCAAATATTGATTCAGGCTTGCATCCCTGGGATAAATTCTACTTGGTCATAGTATATCATTCTCTTTATATCTTATTGGATTCAATTTGCTACTATTTTGTTGAGGATTTTTGCATGTATGTTCATGAGAGACATTAGTCTATAGGGTTTTTTTCTTCTATTGTCCTTGGTTTTAGAATTAGGGTAATGCTGTACTCAGAAAATGTTAGAAAGTGTTCCTCTGTTTCACTATTTTGGAAGAGATTAGAGAGAATTGGTATAATTTCTTTCCTAAATGTATGGTAGAATTCACCAGTGAACCCATTTCGACCTGTGCTTTTTGTTTTGGAAAGTTATTAGTATATTCTGAGGATGACTAGAATTCAATTCATTTTGAAAACTGGGTAAATAAAAAGACAGAACCAAGCATTTATCCTGTCATTCCAATGGGTAATTAAATAGTATATGTGGGAGTTCACTCTTTGGTAAGTAATATATATTAAACAAATAAAATTATAAATGAAAATGAAATAGTATCATTATTAAGAATATCATCATTATGAGAACAAATACTTTAGGTAATGGCAAACTAATTTCCCAACAGATCAAAAAACAACTATGGGGAATCTGGCTGGCTCAGTGGGTTGAACATCCAACTTTTGATTTCTGCTCAGGCCATGATCCCAGGGTCGTGGGATCAAGTTCCACATCAAACTCTACACTGTGTGTGGAGCCTCCTAAGGATTCTCTCTCTTCCTCTGCTCTTCTCCCCCACTCATGAGCTATTCTCTATCTCTGTCTCTCAAATAAAAAATAACTATAATACAAGTACATAATTCAAAAATGAAAAAAGCAGGTTGCTTGAAAGCACTGCTGAGTGAACAAAAACTGACAGATTCTGGTAGGGAGACAGCGCTCAAAGGAGAAGAGCTGTAAGTACTGGATTTCCCCTTGCATGAATTTATCTGGGAGCCAGACACGTTCAGCACAATTTCTTAAAAAAATATTTTAATGCTTGTTCATTTTCGAGAGACAGAGAGAGACAGAGTGTGAGTGGCGGAGGGGTAGAGAGAGAGGGAGACACAGAATCCAAAGCAGTTTCCAGGATCCAAGCTGTCAGCACAGAACCTGATGTGGGATTCAAACCCAAGGACTCCAAGATCATGACCTGAGCCAAAGTCGGACACCCAACTGACTGAGCCACCCAGGTGCCCTACATTTAGCACAGTTTTATTTGTAATAGCCCCAAACAAGAAAAACCCTAAAGTGTCTACCAACTGGTAAACAGATTAACAAATCTGTTAATTTACCAGATTTACAAATCTGGTAAATCCACACAATAGAATACTACTGTGTAATAATAAAGGAACAAACTACTGATCCACACAGAAGCAGAGGTAAATCTCAAAAGCATTATACAGGGGCACCTGGGTGGCTCAGTCCATTAAGCGTCCAACTCTTGATTTTTTTTGGTAGACTCTACATTCTCCCATTTGACTATTTCTGTGCCAACATATTCTATTAAGATTATGGTAACTTTATAGTAATGCATTGTGTTTAGTAGGACAAGCATCCCTTTACCATTTTATTTTTAATTTTTAGTTACTATCAGTTTTTCATAATTGCTTTTGTATATGAAATTAAAAATATAATTTTTATATTACAAAAATACCTTATTGTAATTTATTTGGAAATGCATTAAATTTATATATTAGTTTGAGGGATAACTGACATTTGTATGATATTGTCTCTATCTAGAAATATGCTACGTATCCAAAGTTATTCAGGTCTCAATTTTGTGAATGTGTGTATGTATAAAGAAACATAGATTATATGATTTTTCTTTTATGTCCTTGGAATATTTTAAATAGTTGTCTGTGCACTTGGTCACAGAAACTATTTGCCCTTTAAAATGTAGACATTTTCAAAGCACGTTCTCTGAATATAATCAAATAAAGAAAGTAATAATAAATAGTTTTACAGGATAGTTTCCATACACTTCTTTGAAAGTATAAACTGGTTTAACAACTTTGAAAACTATTTAAAAGATTAAAGCTCAACGCTGAATATACACATACGCAACAATTTGACAACTAAGTCTAAGCCCTATGGACAATGTGTACCAAAACACGAATGTACGTAGTATTACTATTTATAATAGTTCCAAACTAGAAATAGCCCAAATATCCTTCAATAGTAGACTTCATAAATAAATTTTGGTATCTCCAAACAATAAAATACTATATAGTAATGAGAAGAACAAAGAATTGTTGCAAAGAAAATCACTGATGACTTTCATAACGATAATATTAAAAAGAGGAACCAGCTAAGAAAGAGTATAGACAGTATAATATCATTTATATAAAGTTCAAAAATAGGCAAAACTAATTTAGGGAAGTCGGGATAGTGGTGCCCTTAGGGGAAATAATGAATGGGAAAGAATAAAATGGCCAATGCAGTATTGATGATGCTCTCTGTTGATCACTTTGTGAAAAGTTATTAAGCTTTATGCTTATGATTTATGAACTCTTTTATGCCTGTGTTACACTCTGGCAACAAATACACTTAAGAATGTGTTCAGGATATATTCTTGTTAATTTTACTTATTTTCTACACAAGCAAGCAAAAAGCCACTCCCAATCACATAACCAAATAAACACATACATCAATTTCAGTACACAAATAAATATTTTTCTTCAGATGGAACAGATGGTTTTTGTTGTTGTTCATCAATTATTTTTTTACCTAATTTTTTTTTTACCAAAAGAGGTTTTGACAAATGACTCTGGAAGAATTATAATGTTGAGGAAAGATGACTATTAATGCAGAGGAAGAAAGTATCTGTTACTGCCTGCTCCTTTTGCAGCTATCAGGCTGACCCAATGCCATGTAAGCAGTATCCATAAAAGCAGAATTTCCAAAGACTTTGCATTGTTTAAGGTTTCAGACCTGGAGTTCTTCTCTAATCCATTTCAAATCTTGCTTCCCAATTTCCTGCAAATCTGAGTGGCTTCTGACACCATGATTCTTCTCACATTCAGGAATCTACACATCTCTTGCATCCCTTCTCTTTTCTGACCGTGACTATCCCCTCCTAACCATGCTGTAATGGTCATCCTGTGTAAATCCGCCTCTCAACATCCTATTCTTGGCTTAGCCTCTCTCACCCTCTTCCAGTGTCCTTAGATTATTCTAGGCCCTGAAAAAGGGTTCTAGACCAAGGGTTCAGGGTTTTTTAAACATCATTTAAAAATCCAGACTTACATAGAAAAAGTTACAAAAAAGTAGTAGAAATAATTCCTCTATAGTCTTCTTTCAGATTCTCCAAATTAACATTTTGCCACTTTTGCTTTATCATTTGCTCTCATTTCCACTCTTTCTATATCGTCATTATTCAAGGTATGTTTGTTCTGTACAGTCACAACAAACACTGAATTAGCAAATACTGAGCTCCTGGGGGAAATGTAGGATTAGATTCCCACGAACCTCTGCCCACAACGTTTCCCTCAACTGATCAATACAAAATCTTGTTTAATGTGTGTTTCTGTTTAAGACACTTAAAAAATTTTTTTTAAATGTTTATTTATTTTTGAAGGAGAGAGAGACAGAGAGTGAGCAGGGAGGGGCAGAGAGAGAGGGAGACACAGAATCCAAAATGGGCTCCAGGCTCTGAGCTGCCAGCAAAGAGCCTGAAGGGGGGCTTGAACTCATGAACCGCGAGATCATGACCTGAGCTGAAGTCGGAGGCTTAACTGACTGATCCACCCAGGTGCCCCTAAGACACTTTTAAAAACTTATGCTATTGATTCATTAACATTGGACTAACAGACGACATCACTATAATCCATGCCTGAAGGGAGCTTATCTAAGAACATCTTTTCTCCATGAGGCACATTACAGCCTTCTTTCAGTTAGGAACACTAGACAGCACCTCAGCAGTATGTTTGGGGCCATTTTAAACAGTAAAGGGGCGCCTGGGTGGCTCAGTCGGTTAAGTGGCCGACTTCGGCTCAGGTCATGATCTTGCCGTCTGTGAGTTCAAGCCCCGCGTCAGGCTCTGTGCTGACAGCTCAGAGCCTGGAGCCTGTTTCAGATTCTGTGTCTCCCTCTCTCTGACCCTCCCCTGTTCATGCTCTGTCTCTCTCTGTCTCAAAAATAAATAAACGTTAAAAAAAAAAAAATTAAAAAAAAACAGTAAAATCACCAGCAAAAACCAAAAATGCAAAAAGCACATGGCACTAAATTAACTGTGAAAAGGACACTTATTTACAGTATGAGAGTTGAAGATGGCTGAACATTGCTTGTTTGACACCAACTGGGAAGTGTGCACAGAGTGACTCAGATATTTCAACGCACTGCGTATGTCCATGAATGATTGCAAAAGTGCCACAAGTATTATTTTGTGGATGCAAATAAACTTTGGTAATTAAATAAATTTGCAAATATGGAACCCATGAATAATTAGAATTGACTATATGTAGGCATACATGTATGTGTGTGTGTACACACACACACACACACACACACACACACTTTACTGAGACATTTGAAAGTAAGTTGCACATGTAATACTTTTTTAGTCCTAAATATCTTAGTGTGTATTTTCTAAAAACAAGAACATTATCTTATATAACTTTATTACAATGGTCACAACCTTGATAAAGTACTATTTATAAATTTGATAAAGTACTATTACAGCTACAGATTTAATTTATATTTCATCAACTATTTCACTAATGCCCTTTGTATTTCAGGATGCAATCCAGAATCATATGTTGCATTTAATTGTCATGACTCTTTAATTTCCTTTAATTTAGTCTTTACTTGCTTTTCATTGATGCTGTCTTTTTAGTGGTGTTAGAACATGGAAGCAACAGAGAAAATTGTAAACGATACAAATGAAGGCAGGAGATGAGAGAATATTTTTTATTAAGCATTGTTGTATTCTCATGATGGTAATACAGAGGAAATACAGCAATGGGAAGCAAGAACTTTGTGCCACCTACCACACTATTTTCACTTTATTCTTTCTGAACTAATTACCTGTGATTCCATATTTATGCAAATAAGGAACTAAGGTTTTAGATGGTAAGCCTTTGTAGAAGGTCACTTAGCACTGGAGAGATTAGAATTCAAACCAGGTTAATAAGGCTCTAATAAGCAATGCTCTTTAAAACATACACCCAATGGCATCCAATGAAACATCAAGTAATCTCATGTACAACATAATTGTTATACTGCTCTTATCCACTATCTAAAAAAAATTTAAAAAAATTAAAAAGACACCCCACAAAAACAATATAAGAGAAACAGAACAGGCTTTAACAAAACAATTGTAAATCCAGACAGAACCATTAAAAACTTTCCATCAGGAGGTGGCCTAGAGGCAATCTCATTATCATTTTTCCCATCAGCATCTCCCATGAGTATGCATTTAATTTTATTGTTAAACTTGACTTTTAAGATTTGTATAAAGCAGTATTTACAAAGTTGTTAGCAGAGCCTCCCTTAAGGTATGAGATATATGGATTTGATTAGTCTGTGTTCTCAGGCATGTTGGAAAGGGATATATCCTGGGAGTTAAGTTTGAATTTAGGGACTGTAATTCCAATCCAGGAAAAGTCTGTTTAACTAGAATGCTTGTTCTTGTCCCAATGGTCTAGTGAATACACTACATGGTCAAATTGCTCTGTATAAGCTGAAATCAACAGTACAGGAGGGCACCATGGTGTAGATGGGATGTATGGTGGCATTTGAACATATACATGAGAACCAAGCATGAATTGTTTCCCTGATTCTTCTGTTTTTGTTTCTAATCATAGAATCAGAAATAGAACCGGAGGGCTTTAAGAAATCATCTTGAATAACCCTCTAAATGCAGGATTTTTTCTACTAAAATAGATTTTTATAAAAAAAAACTAACATTCAATGAGCCCTTATGATGTGCTAGATATTGTGTGCTTCATTACTTAATTTTCACAATTCTCTGAGGTAGATATTACTACCCACAGTTGGCAGATGGTGAAACAGAGGCTCAATAACTTGTCCTAGGTCACATAGTTGACAAGTGATAGATTGAAGTCTGGAGTCAGAGCTTCAAAAAGTGTGTGTTCATTTCATCACATCACTGATTTCTTAAGTTTAATATGTCCATCCTCTCTGAGGGACTTGTTGTTATACTAACAGTTATTAATAACTACCAATAGTCTCAAAAAACTGTGAATTAGGTGAAATCTGTCCTTGTTATTTTCCTAGTCATTGTCTTAAACAATCAGTTTACAAGTCTGGCTTATATGTCTTGGCCTGTATCTTTGAAGATTTATTCCATTACCTATCACTCTGAGTTTCTTAGATCCAAAGGTATCACCTAGATAGTCAGATAAATTATACTCATAACTGTGAAAATGGGAAATTACTAGATAAGTAAACTTTTGGAGAAAATAATGCACTTTTTTCTGTAAGATAGACTTAATATTGGTGTCTAATTCATTGAGATGCGGTTTTTCTATGGTAAATTGTATGGGATTAAGTCTGCTCATGAAGTAGAGAGAAGCACATCTATAAAAATGGATTATTAATGCTCATCTCTTCTATGTTATCTGTTTCATAACTCCTGACAGGTTAACAAAATAGGTATAGGAAATTAAAATAGTACAGCAAGGAATTAAAGGAAGCTTGAGTTCTGAGTTCAAACAAATAGGTTATTATTATGATATTAGGCATGGGGGAGTTTAAGAATGCATTGCTAAAAGGTTTTCATTGTCTTTCAGCACTGTTATTTTTAAAGAATATAAAATGTAGTAACAGAAATACCATAGTCAGAATAAGGTAGCTATGATAGCTTAAACTGTATGTTGAAATCAACTAGCAATCCCTAACCCACAACATTTTACTCATTTCATTGTGTAAAAGAGCTTCAGATGGCCAGGGAGTCTTATAATGCCTTTACTTTATGAAATGGAAACATGAAAAAGTTCTTGTTTCGGTCATAATGTCTGAAGATTATTGTATGTCAAAGGAAAACTCACATCTGAACACCATGTGTTTAACATCTGCAGAAGGAGGAAAAATGAAAGATTCGACCAATTTATTACAAAGTTCTAGATACAATTAACCTACCCATTTGTAGAAGCATGGAAACTTAGGATACAAAAAGGGAAATCACTTAAAAATTTTTTTAACATTTATTTATTATTGAGAGACAGAGCATGAGCATGGGAGGGGCAGAGAGAGGAGGAGACACAATTTGAAGCAGGCTTCAGGCTCTGAGCTGTTAGTACATAGCCCAACGTGGGGCTCGAACCCACCAACTGTGAGACCATGACCTGAGCCGAAGTTGGACGGCCAACCGTCTGAGCCACCCAGGTGCCCGGGAAATCACTTTTACAAATACAGTTGACTCTTGGACAACATGGGTTTGAAATGCATGGGTCCAATTATACATGTATAATTTCATACAAAATATTGGAAATATTTTGGAGATTTGTGATAATTTGAAAAAACTCACAGATGAACCACATAGCTTAGACATGTCAAAAAAATAAAGAGAAAGGTATGGCATGAATGCATAAATACATGTAGATACTAGTCTGTTTTATCATTTACTTTCATAAAATGCATATGAATCTATTATAAAAAGTTAATCAAAGCTTATGCACTAAAAACACTTACACACCATATATGACACCATTCACAGTTGAGAAAAGTGTAAAGAAATGTGAAGATGCCATATAACTGCATAAATTTAACTGTAGTATGTACTGCGCTACTACAATAATTTACTAGACACCTGCCAATGCTATTGTCATAAGCCCAGGTGGTACAAGTGTCTGCTTAGAATGCCATGTGATACTAATCATCCTCACCTAAGCAGTTTGTCTCAAGTAAATTGCATATTGCAGTAAAAAGTGAACTCTCACAATTCTCATGTATTTTTCACCACGTTTAGTGTAATACTGTAAACACTGAATAACACCAGGGGACACATACGAAGTGCCACTAGTGATGCTAGAAGTTCTCCCAAGAGACAGAGAAAAGCAACGGTACAAGAAAATGTTGAATTGCTTGACATGTAGCCATAAATTGAAATCTGTAACTGTGGTTGCCCACCATTTCAAAATAAATGAATCCAGTGTAAGGACCATTGTAAAAAAAAAAGAAAAGAAAAAAGAAAATTCATGAAGCCATCACTGCAGTTTTGCCAACAGACATGAAAACCTTGTACTTTTTGTGAAATATCTTTTTACCTCATACTGAAAATGCAGCTTTTATGTGAGTGCAGGGTTACTATAAGAAAGGAATACTTACACACTCTAATACGATTTGAGAAAAAGCAAAGTCATTATATGTCAATTTGAAGCAAAAGGAAGGTGAAGGATCTAAAGCTGAAGAATTTAATGCCAGCAAAGGATGGTTTGATACTTTTAGAAAGAGGTTTGGCTTTAAAAATGTTAAGCTAACCGAAGAAGCAGCTTCTGCCAATGAAGAGGCAGCAGATGAGTCCTAGATGCCATTAAGAAAGTCATTTAGGGAAAAAAATATCTGACAGAACAGACTTTTCATGCAGACAAAACTGCCCTATTCTGGGGCAAAAATGTCACAAAGGATATTTACTAGTAAGAAAAAGAAGTGAGCACCAGGATTGAGGCAGGGAAGAAAAGGCTAACTCTACTATTTTGTGCAAATGCAATTGGGTTTTGATCTGGACTGCCTTTGTCTACAAAGGTGCTAACCCCTGAGCCTTGAAGGGGAAAGATAAACATTAGATGCCAGTCTTTTCATTATACAACAAGAAGTCCTGGAGAATAAGAACCTTTTTTCTGGATTGGTTCCACTGATGCTTTGTCCCTGAAGTCAAGAAGTGCCTTGCCAGTAAAAGACTGCCTTTTCAAGTTCTTTTGATATTGGACAATGCCCCTGGCCACCCAGAACTCCATGAGTTCAGTACCAAAGGTGTTAAAGTGGTCTACTGGCCCCAGACACATCTCTAATTCAGCCTTTAGATCAAGGAGTCATAGGGACTTTTAAGGCTTATTGCACATGGTACTCTGTGGAAAGGATTGTCAATGCTAAGGAAGAGATCCCCAATAGAGAGAACATCATGAAAGTCTGGAAGGACTACACCATTGAAGATGCGATCATTGCAGTTGAAAAAAAGCTGCGAAAACCATCAAGCTCCAAACAATAAATTCCTGCTGGAGAAAACTGTAACCAGATGTTGTGCATGACTTCACAGGATTTACGACAGAGCCAATCAAAGAAATCATGAAAGAGATTGTGAATATGGTAAAAGAAGTGGGATGTGAAGGGTT
The DNA here is from genome assembly GCF_018350215.1 of Panthera leo. Classification (NCBI taxonomy): domain Eukaryota; kingdom Metazoa; phylum Chordata; class Mammalia; order Carnivora; family Felidae; genus Panthera; species Panthera leo. The sequence continues at coordinate 78,598,247 of NC_056682.1, read as the reverse complement.
TCAAGATACAGATCTTGTAGAAATTCAAGAGCTAATAGACACCCTACCAGAGGAATTAACAGAAGATATCCTGATGGAGATGAGTGCTTCTGAACCACAGCCAGACTATGAGGAGGAAGACATACAAGAAGCAGTGCCAGAAAACAAATTGCCATTAGTCAAACTGACAGAAAGTTTCTGAGTATTCAAGACTGCTTTTGACTTCTTTTATGATATGGACCCTTCTATGATATGGACACTAAAATCAAAGCAAATGGTGGAAGAAGGATTCGTATTGTATAGAAACATTTTTAGAGAAATAAAAAAATAAAATGTCTGACATTTATATACTTCTATAAAATTACATTGAATGTGTCTGCCTCTCTTACCTACCTTCCACCGCCTCCACTCCTCCACCTCTTCCACCCCTAAGATAGCAAGCAGGATCAATCCCTCTTCTTCCTCCTTCTCAGTGTACTCCACATGAAAACAATGAGGATGACGACCTTTATGATGATCCACTTCCTTTTAATGAATAGTAAATAAATCACTATCGCTTCTCGGCCTTTTGGCTAAGATCAAGGGTAGTTTCTGTTCTTATCAGTAAATAAATCACCATGCCATACAGTTAATAAACTTAAGTGTTGTGTGTGTGTGTGTGTCTTCATATGAAAATCTAATGACTGTTCGTCAAGGTCTGTATTAGACATTTTTGGGTCATTATTGTCATAATTGCCTCAGTCTTCATCCTGTAGAACTTTGCGCAAGACTTGTATGGAAGTGGATAGTCTATCCTTGAACACGTATAAAGTGAGTGATATTTAATGTAAAATTAAGAATGTGTTAGTGTTCTTACTGTTGTATAACTTTGCTTTCAAAGAATTACATTACCATACAGTATGAATGTCTCATAATTGGAGAAACTGCATATCACCCTATCATCACAGGTAAGCGGTTTCTCTTGAAAAATGTAACAATTTTTCTAATACGGTATTATAAAAATGATTGCAATACCAAATATCATAAAAATTTTATAATGGTTCATTCATTAGTGTATAGGCTAGACTACAATAAAGCAATCACATTGCTGTTTCTTCATTTTCAATGCATGAATCATTATACCTATAGACAAATATGAATTTTTTACATCGTCTTTTCATTTTTGATGTCTAGTGTTAGCAATATATTTAACATCTACAGTATTTTTTTGTGTCATATTGAATTGTGTCAATATTGAAATAGGTACTGACAGACAATTTATCTTATAAAGAGGTGACATAAACTAAATGCATCGATAAATACAGTAGAGTACCGTAAATGTATTTTCTTTTCCTTATGATTTTCTTAATAACTTTTTTCTCTAGCTTACTATATCGTAAGAATCCAATATATATAATACATATAACATATAAAACATGCGTTAATCAAATTTATATTATTGGTAAGGCTTCCAGTAAACAGTAGGTTGGTAGTAGTTAAGTTTTTGGGAATCAAAGTCATATGGATTTTTAGGGGGTTGACACCCCGATCCTTGCATTGTTCAAAGATCAAATGTATATTTTCTGGTTAGTAGTATCAAATAAAAAATATACACATATTATATATACATATGTATTTTTTCTATTATATTATAGAAATATATATTTTTCTAATATATATTTTTTCTAATATTTTCTATATTATATATATTATATATTTATATGTTTTTCTAATATTTTCTAATATTTCTTTATTACATATATTATATATATTTTTCTAATATTTTCTATATTATAAATATATGTTTATAATATATATATATAATATATATTTTCTATTATTTAGTGCCAAATTAAGTGATAAACTATGGTAGAGAGCACGAGTTAACTAGCTTCAAGTCAGGACAATGAAAGTAAACTGTTGTCCTTGAAAAGAAAAGCTAAACTGTTTCTAATCCCTCATAGTTAGGGAAATTTTGTTACATAAATAAATGCCAGAAGCTGTGCTGATCTGCTCCAGTAAAGAGATTATATTGTACACAGTAACTGTAACCTTGTTAAGTTTTCAGAGGTTCACCTTCATTTGCCATGATCCATTGGGTTTATGAAGGCCTTGATGAATTGATTGAGATATGATGTACCACCACTGTATCCTTCAGTTCTTTGATGATGGTGGATATCTCTGTGATTCTTTATGAGATCTGGCATTTCTTCTGATTTTTTTACTTTGATTACTTCTGATTATTTACCCTAGCTAGGATGCAAATTTTAGGAACTTCCTTCCATAATATCTCTTGCCCCAACTAATGTGAGCTGCTGCATATATGTGCATCAATTATACATTTAGAACCTGAGGAAATTACCAAAGAGTAGGCTCAAGGACTTATTGCACCCACTATCAGATGATCCTGAGCTATAATTGCATTGATTACCTGGCTTCCATAAGCTCTCATTCAAACTAGAGGACTATGATAGTATTTTACATCTCCACAGAAAGTATGGGTATTACTTGTTCCCTAGTAGTCCTTTTCCTGGCATATGACTTCAGTTTCTTTAGAGCAAGAAAGAAGGTATATTTACTATATATACCTGTGGCAACATTGTAGGGTCAATCTTCAGAGGGATCTATCCTCCGTTTATTTATTTATTTATTTATTTAAATATGAAATTTATTGTCAAATTGGTTTCCATACAACACCCAGTGCTCATCCCAACAGGTGCCCTCCACAATCCCCATCACCCACTCTCCCCTCCCTCCCACCCGCCATCAACTCTCAGTTTGTTCTCAGCTTTTTAAGAGTCTCTTATGGTTTGGTTCCCTTCCTCTCTTTCTTTTTTTTTTCTCCTTCCCTCCCCCATGGTCTTCTGTTAAGTTTCTCAGGATCCACATAAGAGTGAAAACATATGGTATCTGTCTTTCTCTGTATGACTTATTTCACTTAGTATAACACTTAGTATAATACTCTCCAGTTCCCTCCATGTTGCTACAAAAGGCCATATTTCATTCTTTCTCATTGCCACATAGTATTCCATTGTGTATGTAAACCATAATTTCTTTATCCATTCATCAGTTGATGGACATTTAGGCTCTTTCCATAATTTGGCTATTGTTGAAAGTGCTGCTATAAACATTGGGGTACAAGTGCCCCTATGCATCAGCACTCCTTGGGTAAATTCCTAGCAGTGCTATTGCTGGGTCATAGGGTAGACCTATTTTTAATTTTTTGAGGAACCCCCACACTGTTTTCCAGAGTGGCTGCACCAGTTTGCATTCCCACCAACAGTGCAAGAGGGTTCCCGTTTCTCCACATCCTCACCAGCATCTATAATCTCCTGATTTGTTCATTTTAGCCACTCTGACTGATGTGAGGTGGTATCTCAGTGTGGTTTGATTTGTATTTCCCTGATGAGGAGCGATGTTGAGCATCTTTTCAAGTGCCTGTTGGCCATCCGGATGTCTTCTTTGGAGAAGTGTCTATTCATGTCTTCTGCCCATTTCTTCACTGGATTATTTGTTTTTGGGGTGTGGAGTTTGGTGAGTTCTTTATAGATTTTGGATACTAGCAATTTGTCTGATAGTGTCATTTGCAAATACATTTTCCCATTCTGTTGGTTACCTTTTAGTTTTGTTGATTGTTTCCTTTGCAGTGCAGAATCTTTTTATCTTGGTGACATCCCAATAATTCATTTTTGCTTTTAATTCTCTTGCCTTTGGGGATGTGTCAAGTAGGAAATTGTTGCAGCTGAGGTCAGAGAGGGTTTTTCCTGCTTTCTCCTCTAGGGTTTTGATGGTTTCCTGTCTCACATTCAGGTCCTTTATCCATTTTGAGTTTGTTTTTGTGAATGGTGTAAGAAAATGGTCTAGTTTCATTCTTCTGCATGTTGCTGTCCAGTTCTCCCAGCACCATTTGTTAAAGAGACTGTCTTTTTTCCATTGGATGTTCTTTCCTGCTTTGTCAAAGATTAGTTGGCCGTACTTTTGTGGGTCTAATTCTGGGGTTTCTATTCTATTCCATTGGTCTATGTGTCTGTTTTTGTGCCAATACCATGCTGTCTTGATGATTACAACTTTGTAGTAGAGGCTAAAGTCTGGGATTGTGATGCCTCTGGCTTTGGTCTTCTTCTTCAATATTACTTTGGCAATTCGGGGTCTTTTGTGGTTCCATACAAATTTTAAGATTGCTTGTTCTAGCTTTGAATGCTGGTGCAATTTTGATTGGTATTGCCCTGAATGTGTAGATAGCTCTGGGTAGTATTGGCATTTTAACAATATTTATTCTTCCAATCCATGAGCACGGAATGTTTTTCCATTTCTTTATATCTTCTTCAATTTCCTTCATGAGCTTTCTATAGTTTTCAGCATTCAGATCTTTTACATCTTTGGTTAGGTTTATTCCTAGGTATCGTATGCTTCTTGGTGCAATTGTGAATGGGATCAGTTTCTTTATTTGTCTTTCTGTTGCTTCATTATTAGTGTATAAGAATGCAACTGATTTCTGCTTTTTTTGTTGTTTTGTTTCAAAATTAAAAATGTTTGTATTCAAAGGACACCATCATCCTAGAGAATGTGAGAAAATATTTGCAAATGATAGGTCTGATAAGGTACATGGATCTAGAATACACAAAGAACACTTTCAACTTAGCAATAGAAAGACAACCCAAATGAAAAACAGGTAAAAGGATTAAAATCCACTTCTTTAAAGAAGATGTACAGATGGCCAATAAGCACATAGAGAGGATATTAGAGAAATGCAAATCAAAATGCCAATGAGCTGCCACTTCATACCCACTTAGGATAGAAATAAAAGAATAGATAATAGCTAGTGTTGGCAAGGGCATGGAGAAGTTGGAACCTTCGTACGCTGCTTGAGGGAGTAAAAAATGATACAACCAATTCGGAAAACAATTTAGCAATTCAATCTGGAGTTAACATAGGACCCAGCAATCTACTTGTAAGCATATATCCAAAGGAAAAGACATAGGTTCACGTAAGTTCTTGTATACAAACATTCATAGTAACATTAATCATAATAGCCAGAAAGTAGAAGTAACCCAAATATCCTTCAACTGATGGATGGACAAAACGTAGTGCATCCATACAAGTTGGAGTGTCATTTGACGATAAGAGAATGAAGTACTTCTGTAGGTTGCAATATGGATGAGCTTTGAAAACATGAAGTAAAAGAAGCCAGTCACAAAAGATCACATATCCTATAATTCCATTTACATAAAATTTACAGACTAGGCAACCCTAGAGAGAACATAGATTCATGGTTACCTCGGGGGTGCTCACATGACACTTACTGATTTTGTATTCTGCGACTTTGCTGAATTCATGTATCAGTTCTAGCAGACTTTTGGTGGAGTCTGTTGGGTTTTCCATGTATAATATCATATCATCTGCAAAAAGTGAAAGCTTGGCTTCATCTTTGCCAATTTTGATGCCTTTGATTTCATTTTGTTGTCTGATTGCTGATGCAAGAACTTCCAACATTATGTTAAACAACAGCAGTGAGAGTGGACATCCCTGTCGTGTTCCTGATCTCAGGGGGAAAGCTCTTAGCTTTTCCCCAGTGAGGATGATATTAGCTGTGGGCTTTACATAAATGGCTTCTATGATGTTTAAGTATGTTCCTTCTCTCCCGGCTTTCTCGAGGGTTTTTATTAAGAAAGGATGCTGAATTTTGTCAAATGCTTTTTCTGCGTCAATTGACAGGACCATATGGTTCTTATCTTTTCTTTTATTAATGTCATGTATCACATTGATTTGCGAATATTGAAGCAGCCCTGCAGCCCAGGAATGAATCCCACTTGATCATGGTGAATAGTTCTTTTTATATGCTGTTGAATTCGATTTGATAGTATCTTGTTGAGAATTTTTGAATCCATATTCATCAGGGATATTGGCCTGTAGTTCTCTTTTTTTTGCTGGGTCTCTGGTTTAGGAATCAAAATAATGCTGGCTTCGTAGAATTAGTCTGGAAGTTTTCCTTCCCTTTCTATTTTTTGGAACAGCTTGAGAAGGATAGGTATTATCTCTACTTTAAATGTCTGGTAGAATTCCCTAGGGAAGCCATCTGGTCCTGGACTCTTATTTGTTGGGAGATTTTTGATAACTGATTCAATTTCTTCACTGTTTATGGGTCTGTTCAAGTTTTCTATTTCCTCCTGATTGAGTTTTGGAAGAGTGTGGGTGTTTAGGAATTTGTCCATTTCTTCCAGGTTGTCCAGTTTGTTGGCATATAATTTTTTATAGTATTCCCTGATAATTGCTTGTGTTTCTGAGGGATTGGTGTAATAATCCCATTTTCATTCATTATTTTATCTATTTAGGTCATCTCCCTTTTCTTTTTGAGAAGCCTAGCTAGAGGTTTATCAATTTTGCTTATTTTTTCAAAAAACCAACACTTGGTTTCATTGATCTGCTCTACAGTTTTTTTAGATTCTATATTGTTTATTTCTGCTCTGATCTTTATGATTTCTCTTCTTCTGCTGGGTTTGGGGCGTCTTTGCTGTTGTGCTTCTATTTCCTTTAGGTGTGCTATTAGATTTTGTATTTGGGATTTTTCTTGTTTCTTGAGATAGACTTGGATTGCAATGTATTTTCCTCTCAGGACTGCCTTCACTGCATCCCAAAACGTTTGGATTGTTGTATTTTCATTTTCATTCGTTTCCTTATATTTTGTAATTTCTTCTCTAATTGCCTGGTTGACCCATTCATTCTTTAGTAGGGTGTTCTTTAACCTCCATGCTTTTGGAGGTTTTCCAGACTTTTTTCTGTGGTTGATTTCAAGCTTCATAGCATTGTGGTCTGAAAGTATGCATGGTATGATCTCAATTCTTGTATACTTATGAAGGGCTGTTTTGTGACCCAGTATGTGATCTATCTTGGAGAATGTTCCATGTGCACTCGAGAAAAAAGTATATTCTGTTGCTTTGGGATGCAGAGTTCTAAATATATTTGTCAAGTCCATCTGATCCTATGTGTCATTCAGGGCCCTTGTTTCTTTATTGATCCTGTGTCTAGATGATCTATCCATTTCTGTAAGTGGAGTGTTAAAGTCCCCTGCAATTACCACATTCTTATCAATGAGGTTGCTTATGTTTGTGAGTAATTGTTTTATATATTTTGGGGCTCCCATATTCGGCGCATAGACATTTATAATTGTTAGCTCTTCCTGATGGATAGACACTGTAATTATTATATAATGCCCTTCTTCATCTCTTGTTACAGCCTTTAATTTAAAGTCTAGTTTGTCTGATATAAATATGGCTACTCCAGCTTTCTTTTGACTTCGAGTAGCATGATAGATAGTTCTCCATCCCCTCACTTTCAATCTGAAGGTGTCCTCAGGTCTAAAATGAGTCTCTTGTAGACAGCAAATAGATGGGTCTTGTTTTTAATCCATTCTGATACCCTATGTCCTTTGGTTAGAGCATTTAGTCCATTTACATTCAGTATTATATTTAAAGATATGGGTTTAGAGTCATTGTGATGTCTGTAGGTTTCATGCTTGTACTGATGTCTGTAGTACTCTGTGGTCCTTGCAACATTTCACTCACAGAATCCCCCTTAGGATCTCTTGTAGGGCTGGTTTAGTGGTGATGAATTCCTTCAGTTTTTGTTTGTTTGGGAAAACCTTTGTCTCTTCTTCTTTTCTAAATGACAGACTTGCTGGATAAAGGTTCTCGGCTGCATATTTTTTTCTGTTCGTTACATTGAAGATTTCCTGCCATTCTTTTCTGGCCTGCCAAGTTTCAGTAGATAGGTCTGCCGCTCGTCTTATGGGTCTCCCTTTGTAAGTTAGAGCCTGATTATCCCTAGCTGCCTTCAGAATTTTCTCTTTATCCTTGTATTTTGCCAGTTTCACTAGGATATGTCATGCAGAAGATCAATTCAAATACGTCTGAAGGGAGTTCTCTGTACCTCTTGGATTTCAATGCTTTTTCCCTTCCCCAGATCAGGGAAGTTCTTAGCTATGATTTGTTGAAGTACACTTCATGCCCCTTTCTCACTCTTCTTCTTCTTCTGGAATCCCTATGATATGGATATTGTTCCATTTGATTGCATCACTTAGTTCTCTAATTCTCCCTTCATACTCCTGGATTTTTTTCTCTCTCTTTTTCTCAGCTTCCTCTTTTTCCATAATTTTATCTTCTAATTCACCTATTCTCTCCTCTGCCTCTTTCATCCATGCTATGGCTGCCTCCATTTTATTTTCACCTCATTTATACCATTTTTTAATTCATTATGACTGTTTTTTAGTCCCTTGAGCTCTGTAACAATAGATTCTCTGCTTTCCTCTATGCTTTTTTCAAGCCCAGTGATTAATTTTATGACTATTATCCTAAATTCTTGTTCCGTTATATTGTTTAAATTGTTTTTGATCAATTCGTTAGCTAATGAATTCATTAGCTGAGAATTTGACAGCTGACGAATTTCTTTTGTGGAGATTTCTTCCGTTTTGTCATTTTTGGTAGTCCCTGTGGTGGCTCCCAACTGCAGGGCACTTCCCCTGTGCAGTCTGGAGAAACTTGTGTTGGTGGGCAGGGCCACAATCAGACCTGATGTCTGCCCCCAGCCCACCGCTGGGTCTACAGACTGGTGTGTACCTTATCTTCCCCTTTTCCAGGGGCAGGACTCATTGTGGAGTGGTGTGGCCTCTGTCTGGGCTACTTGCACACTGCCAGGCTTGTGGTGCTTCTTTGATGGGATCTGGTGTATTAGCTGGGGTGGATCTGCAAGTTTCACAGGGGTGGGAGGGGCAGCCTTAGCTTGCTCTGCCTTCGCTGGTCCCCTGTAGGAGGGGCCCTGCAGCACCAGGAGGGAGGCAGACCCATTGGAGGGATAGATCCATAGAAGCACAGTGTTGGGTGTTTGAGTGGTGCAAGCAAGTTTGGTGACGGGAATTGGTTCCCTTTGGGATTTCGGCTAGGGGAATGGGAGAGGGATATGGCACTTGCCAGCACCTTTGTTCCCCACCTAGCTGAGCTCTGTCTTCCAGGGCTCAGCAACTCTCCCTCCTGGTGTCCCCTCGCCCTCCCTGCTCTCTGAGACAGAGCTGTTGACTTTTAACATTCCAGATATTAACAGGCTTTTGCCTTTCTGGAGTTCAGTTCAAAGGTAGACAGTCATCACTTTGCTTCTCAAGAATTTCAGCATCTTTTAACAATAAAACATTGATCTCTGAGGTTAACTCAGGATGGACAATTGACAAGAGCCCAGAAGTAGATACATATTGGGGAATTTGGTATAAAAGAGAAATAGATACATATTGGAGAATATGGTATAAATCAGTAGAGAGTCAGTGGGGAAAGTATTTAAAAAATGCGACTGTAAAGATGGGTTTGCCTTAAGGGGAAAATAATTATATCCTTAGATTATAACTCTACCTCATATTATACAAAAATAAATTCTAGGTGGATATTTCTTGAATGTGAAGAGCAAAACTAAAAATATTTTATTAAAAAATACAGGACAATAACTGTCATGATTTTTAAGGTAGAAAAAGACTTCTTAAACAAGAACACAAGAATACAAGAACAAAAGGCATCAATTGTATGTGAAATATTGATAAATTTGACAACTTAACATATAAAACTATAATCCAAAAGACAATGGACAGATTTGGAGAAGGTATTTGCAGTATTTTAGCACAAGATTCATATCCAAAATATTCAAAGGCCATCTACCAATAGGTAAGAAAAAGCTAGTATGATATAAGTAATATGAATAATCAATTCATAGAAGAGGTTATTCAAATGACAAGTAATAATGAAAAGCAAAGCCACAACGAATTGCTATTTTACACCATCACACTTCCACAACTCTAAATATCTTGCAATCCCAAGTGTTGGAGAGGATGTGAAGTAACAACAGTTTTATACACTGCTATTGGTAAAATATTTAGTAAAGCTGAATATGTTCATATCCTACAATGTAGCAATTCCATTTTTAGGATGATTATAATTGGAATCACACAGAAAATGTTTTCTTCTGCAGCTTGTCATTATACTTAAAAGTCCTATAGATACATGCTTTTAGCTTAAGTTACTGTTTAAAAAAGGTCATGATTGAAATGCAGATAGCTTTCATTGGATGAAATTAACCAGTAGCATGGGTTATATTAAAGATTAGCTTTTCTCTCCTAGAGAAGAATACTAGGAAGGACACATTGGAAGGACAAATAGAAATGTCTTAGAAGTGAAAGTTACTATTGAGAGGGCCTTCAAGAAAATGACAATAGGTGCATTATCATCGTTTCTTCCTTGTCCAATTTTAATTTAACTGCATATTCTCAGTTAAATGTCTGTTGAGGCCTATAGTCTTCTGGGTTTGGTGAAGACTGGTTTTGTGGGAATGTTAGTAGAGAATACCAATGAAGGGATTCCCTCCTTCCTCCCCCCCCCCCCCCCCCCAGTGAGCTCAGTGAGCACTTGGGAATCTGCATAAGGGCATTGAGATAAAGATCATAAAGTGAGCAACCCTGGGAAATAGCTTGATTTAAAATCATTGTGAATCAAGCAGGTTATAGGAAAAGAGTAATATTGGCTACATATCATGACTTTGATTGGTCTCTCTTACCACCAATGGAGAAGTGGCTGAGCCCTGAGCTTGAGAGAATGAGGAAAAGGGAGGCTTCTTCCAGGTTTCTCAGCCAGGTTCTAGAGGCCAAGATAAGAGGCATTGGTTAACTCTATCATTTTTGGGAATGCTGCCTCTTAGTGGTACTTGAAAACTAGATCATGCACCCAGTGAATTAGAACTACTGGAATAGGCATGTGACAATATAAATAGAAAAATAATAAACATGCTTAAAGAAGTTAAAATAGAGGAACACATTTGAGTCCTGACCGGCAAAACTAGAATATGTTGTTGAATTCTCAGGGTATTCAGTGAAAATCCCAAAAGGTATGCCTTAATCTTAGAACAAATCTAGTTCCAGCAAAAAGACTACCTTAGGTTTGTCAATAAACTATGGTGAGACAGATCCAAGTGAAGAAGAAAGAAGACACAAATTACCAACATCTGGAATAAAAGAGGGAAAATTATTACAGATTCTACACACATTGAAAGAATAATAAGGAATTATTATGATGAACTTTAGTATAACCAAAATAGGAAAACTGAATTCCTTATGTCTATTAAAGAAATTTAATTTACTCTATAATTGAATTACACCCACTCCCCCCCAGCCCTTCAAAAAAACTCAGGTATAAAAGATTTCAGTGGTAAATTTGACCATACCCTTAAGGAAGAAAGAATATCAAAACATTCTACAAACTCTTTCAGATAACAGAGAGGAGGGAATACTTCCTAACTTATTTGAGTCCAGCATTATCTTGACACCAAAAGTAGATGACACATTATAAGAAAAAAAAAAAGCTACAGATCAATCTTCCTCATGAACATAGATGTAAAAATCCTTTAAAATATATAAACAAATAATGTCATGAATATAGAGAAGGATACTATATATCATCATCAAATGTGTTTATTCCCAGGAATAAAGTAAAATAAAAATGTTCTCAGGCAAAGAAAAGCTGAGAATATTTTTTGCCAGCACACATTAAGATATGTTAGTAAAGTCATTCAAGTTGAATAAAAATAATCCCACATAGAAGCAAAGAAACGCAAAGCAGAATGAAGGGTACTAGAATGGTAAATGTGTAGATAGATACAAAAGAATATTGATTGTTTAAAAAAAGTACAATAGTGTCTTGTGGAGTGTTTAGTACATCAGAAATATAATAACAGCACAAAATTGTTGGAGGAGGTAACCTTTTAAATTTCTTCAATGTTCTTGAACTATTTGGGAAATTCTATAAGTATTAAAGTTCAACTGTAATAAGTTAAGCATCTATATATTTTAATCTCTAGAATAACCACTGAAGGAAAAAATACCAAATATTGTAACTATAATGCTAATGAATTAGGTAAAGCAGAATTTTTTTTTTAACGTTTTTATTTATTTTTGAGACAGAGAGAGACACAGCATGAACGGGGGAGGGGCAGAGAGAGAGGGAAACACAGAATCGGAAGCAGGCTCCAGGCTCTGAGCCATCAGCCCAGAGCCTGACGCGGGGCTGAAACTCGTGGACCGCAAGATAGTGACCTGAGCTGAAGTCGGACGCTTAACTGACTGAGCCACCCAGGCGCCTCGATAGGTAAAGCAGAATTTTTAAAAGTACTTGATTAATCTAAAATAAAGCAGGAAAGGAGAAATAAAGGAGAGAACAGATAGGATAAATAGAAGACAAATAACAAAATAGGAGACTTTAACAATACCAAAAATTACATGAATTGTAAATTGTCTAATAATTCTAATGAAAAGGCAAAGATTACTAGAATGTATTTGAGAAAAGTAAGACTCAACTGTATTCTATTTGCAAGAGACAAACTTTAAACATAAGAACACCAGTAGGTGGAAGGTTAAAAAATAGAAAAGTATATAACATAAAACACTAACTTACAGAAACTGGGGCCACTATTAATATCAGACAATATAGACTTTAAGGCAAAAAGTACATTTCATGCTGAAAAGAAGAAAAACAGTGTTCTAAAATTGTTTGAAGATTGTAACATAGTTTCAAGTTGTATTAATGAAAAATTGGCAGAAATGGAAGAAAAATAAACATATCCATAATTGGAGTTTCAGGTAAGAACGAAGAGAAAAAATTAATGAGGATATATCAAATTTGAACAGCATGAATAACCAATTTTTCCTAATTGGCATAAGAAAGACTACACAAATTTTCATGTAGCCATGGAACACTGAATGAAAGAGAGGGTATGCTGAGCCATGAAAAAATGTTAAGAAATATCAAAGGATTGAAAGCATACAAAGTATGTTCTCCTACCAGATTGGAAATAAGGTAGAGATCAATAGAGATACAGAGCTAGAAAATATGCAAAAAAATTTGAATTTCAATTATCAAAACAGTATCTTTCAAAGTAACTCATTGAGTCAAATAGGAAAGCTCAATTGAAGTTATGAAACATTTTGAACCAAATAAACAATACAAATATGACATATTAAAATTTATAGAACATAGATAAAGCAATGCTTAAAGAGAAAATTTAAGCTTTAAGTGCACATATTAGAGAAGAAGCTTGAGAATCTATGACCAAATTTTTTATCTTAAGAGACAAGAAAAAGAATTAAACACAAAGAAAGTGAGAAGGACATATAAATATAAAAACAAAACTAAATGAGATAGAAAAACAAAATGGTAGTCAAGAATATTGATAAAGTCAAAAGTTGTGTGATGACTAAAGTGCCAACTTGACTGGCAATGGGTGCCCAGATATTTGAATAAACATTACTCTGGGTATGTTTGTGAGGGCTTTTTTTGGATGAGATTAACATTTGAATCAGTAGATTGAATAAAACAGATTGCCTTTCCAATGTAGGTGGGCCTTTAATTCATTAAAAGGCCTGAATAGAACAGGAATGCTGAGTACTGAGCATTATTTTCTCTCTGATTGACTGACCTCAAGCTGGGACATCTTGCCTTGAGAATTGAAGGCAGTCAGGAAATTACAGCATCCGCTCTCCTGTTCTCAGGTCTTTGAACTCAGATTGGAACTATACTGTCAGCTCTCCTTGGTCTCCAGATTGCTGCCTGCAGATATGGGACTTCTTAGCCTCCACAATCATGGGAATCAATTCCTGTTGGTTCTTTTTGTCTGGAGAATCCTGACCAGATTTTAGAACTGAGAGTGGTTCTTCTTTGAATTTCTCTGCTTGGAATGAATATATAAATAAATAAGTAAATAAATAAATAAATATCTGTATCTCCATCCCCCAATATTTGCTGTTTCACTTTTCGTGGTTTCATTTACCCATGGTCAAAGGCAGCCTGAAAGCAGATGCTCCTCCGTCTGACATATTTCAGGAGCCTAACCCTATAATACAATGCCTCAGTCATTCACCTCAATTCAGCTCAGCATGTAGGCATTTTATCATCTCACATCATCACAAGAAGAATAAGATACTTTGAGAGAGGGAGAGACCACATTCATAACTTTTAGGACACTATATATATTATATATATCATTATAAATCATTATTTATATATTTAATTTATATTAATTATTTAATATTATTTATATATATTATATATATCATATAAATCATTATTTATATCATTATAAATAATTATATATATATATATATATATATATATATATATATATATATAAAAGCAAAACAGTATATTTATTGGTCAGTACTATCCATGGTTTCAGGCGTCTACTGATGCCTGGAAATATATCCCCCAAGGATAAGGGGAATTACTATATTTCTTTTTGGGTCTGTTTCTCTGGAGAAACCTAACTAATATGATTTACGTCTTTGGATACTTCAGTAAAATTACGTCAGCACTTAGAAAGACTGATCAAGACATAAAAGAAAAAGAAAACAACAATTACTATTAGGGATGAGAAGTTTTTATCATCATGCATTTAGGATGTATGAAATTAAATTTAAAATATAATAAAGCATATTTTGCACAACTCTATAACAATCAATTTAACATTGAAAATGAAATGGAAAAAAATCTTAAAAAACAACTTATCAAGAGTGACATGAGAAGTGATTGAAAAATCTCAATAGTTTTTATCTGTTAAAGAAATTGAATCTTCACGTAAAGATCTTCCCACAAGGAAAACTCCAGGAAGGGATGGCCACACTGGAGAATTCTCTCAAACATTTAAAGAAAATATGTTAATCCAACATAACCTCTGTCAGAGATTCCAGAAAGAGGGAGCACTTCTTGTTTTATTAGACCAACATAAACCCAATTACCAAAACCTGAAAATAACAATAAAATAAGAGAAAATTAGAGACTTTAATCTCTTATGAAAATGGATGTGAGTTAGAATAGAAGATTAGCAAACTGAATCTGGCAGAATGTGAAAAGGATAAGAAATCATAACTAAGTGAAATTTATTCAAGGAATGCAAGGTCATCTTAACATTATGATAGCAACCAATAAAAAATCAATCTAGTTCATTTCATCACATTAACAGAATACATGATAAAAAATATTTGATCATCTCAATCCATATTCATGATAAGAACTCTCAGAAAACTAAGCATCCTTAAGCTAATAAAGAGTATATATAAACAGTATACTTTCATAATTAGTATTAAGTACTGAATGTTTCCCCCTCTACCCTAAGTTTGAGAAGAAGACCAGATGTATGCTATCACTATTTCTACTCAACATTATCTTGGGGTCCTAGCCAGTACAAAAAAAAAAGCAAGAGAAAGAAATGGAAATGTAAATACCAGAAAGAAAGAAGTAAAATGTTATTTTTTTCAGTTGACATGATTATATATGCAAAAAATCCAAAAGAATCTACAAACTGTAACATTACATGAATTTAGCAAGGTCTTGGGATGTAACGTCAATATAAAATTATTTGTATTTCTAATGTATTTCTAGTAATAATTAACACTTACAATAGCACCAAAAATAATTAAAATTTCTAGGAATAAGTTAGCAACATGAAATATGTATAAGAGTTCTACCCTGGAAACTACAAAATATTGTTAGGAGAAATTAAGGAAAATCTAAATAGAGGAAGGATATATCATTTTCAAGGAGTGGAGGACTCAATATTTTTAAGATGTCAGTTTTCCCCAGACAGTCTACAGATTCATTACCTTCCCAATCAAAATCACTGTAGGGTGTATGTGCATGCATGTGTGAGTGAATGTGTGTGTAATTTACATGTTAAATGGAATAGTCAAGGCAATTTTGAAGAAACAAAACAAAAGTTTAAGAACTCATACACTACCAGATATTAAGATTTACTAAAAGACTACAGTAATTAAGATAGTGTGGTATTAGCCTAAGAATAGAAACTTGTCCAAATGAAAAGAATAGAGAATACAGAAATAATCCTACCTGTATCTGATCACCTAATTTACTACAAGGATGCCACTGCATTCAAGAGGAAATGGTCATTTATTTTCAATAAATTATGGTGGAATAATTAGATATCCGTATGGGAAAAATAAACTCTGACCTCTTAAAAATGTTATTCAAGGTAGATCAAAGATCTAAATATAAACAGCAAAGTAATAAAGCTTCTGGAAGAAAGCAAGATGTCATCATTATCTTGAGGCATACAATTTTGTTAAATAGGATACAAAAGCACTAACTATAAAATGAAAGATTGATAAGTTGAACTTCATTAAAATTAAGAGCTTCTGTTTTTCTAAAGGTGCCATTGAAAGAGGGAAAAGGGAAGCCACGCACTGGGAGAAGATATTCATAATACACACACCCAACAAAGACTTGAATCCAGAATACATAGGCTTCCAAATCATTAATTAAAATACAAATAACTGGATTACAAAGTAGACAAAAGATTTGAATAGGCACTGTAAACATTGGCTTCATAAAAACCAACAAAATTATGAATAGAAGCTCAACATCATTACTCATCAAGGAAATGCAAGCTAAACCCAAAGATCCCATTTCACACACCAGAATCGGCAAATTAAAAAGACTGCCAAACAGTACCACATATTAACTAGGATAAAGGGCAACTGGAACTTACATATATTCTGTGTGAGAATGTAAATTAGTACAAAGTCTTTGGAAAACTATTTTGCAGTATCTAAACATGTGTCTACCCTATGACCCGATAGTTCTTGTCATAGGTATATACCCAAGAGAAATGATTGTATATATCTGCCAAAAGACACAAACAATAATTTTTAGTTGATCTATTCCTAATAGCCTCAAAGTAAAATGATCCAAATTTTAAAATAAATTTTAGAACATTTATATATAAAAAGCAATGAAGAGACTGAAGTACATCCATCCTCTACAATACAATTGAATCTTCTACATATAACATTGAGTAATAAAATTTGACAATAATGAGCTCACTACATGAACTATTTGCATGAAATTCAAGACCAATCACAGTTAATCTGAGGTGACAGAAATCAGAGCAGTGATTCCCTTTGAGGATGGAGTGAGGTAGCAGTGTGAGAAGTTTGCTAAGAGACACAAAGAGGACTTCTGGGATGCTGTTAATATTTTGTATCTTAATCTGGGAGGTATATGCTTATGCAAAAATTCATCCAGCTGTATACATAAGATTTGTACACTTTACTATATGTATGTTATACCTCAATATAATGTGAAAAAAAAAGTAAACAGGACACTATTAGAAAAATAAATCCAAAAGGCCAACTAAGGAAAAAATGCGTAAATTTACAATAAGCAAATGCACATTAAAGTAACAATGAAACATCACTTTATACATATGAGGCTGGTAAAAACTAAAAAGTAGGTAACACACTGCTGGTAGAAATGTGAATTATTACAATAGCTTGGAATGCAATCTGGCAAGATCTATGAAAACTGAAAACACATAATGCTTTTGATCAAAGATATCACATCTGATAATCTTTCTCAGAAAGAAAAGCTCTGGTACTCAATTGGTATTTATAAAAGTTGTTCATTGAAGCCTTATTTGTAGAAGATAAAAATGAAAACAAAGTTAATGTAAAAATGGAGTTTATGATTTCAAAAATCTTGATACATACACATTATGCCATAGCAAACAAGAATTAAATGGGGTGAATTAGAGCTGTGTAAATTGACTTGGTAAGATATAAGTGAGAAATGGAAGATATAGAGACATGGATATACTTTTCTTATATTTTAGCTAAAAATGAGAAAAATTCTATATGCATGTATATTTATATAAAATTGTATATCTATGCATATTTGTATATGTGTGTATTATAAGAATATAGGAAAAATAAGGAAAAACAATATACTAAATTTCTAAAACATGGATAACATGGTAGAATGGATGCTAAGGTTTGGGGGTTAGAGACATTATTAGGAGGTTAAGTAAAATAGAAAAATTAAGAGTGCTCAAAAATTTCCATTGTATGTAGCAGAATTACACTTAGGCATTTATGTCAATTTATGTATATATGTATATATGTGAAAAGGAGTTTACAACTGGTGTTGATTTATAAAAATTACCAAAAATTAAACACACAATTATTTCACCTGATGTATCATAAGTATTTTTTACTTATTTAGCAAATCTTTTATTGTCATTAAGTTACACAATTACATAGTTTTCTCTTAATTTAATGTAATTTTATTTTTAAATATTTACTTATTTATTTTGAGAGGGAAACAGAGAGCGTGAGTGGAGGAGGGACAGAGAGAGAGACACAGAATCCGAAGCAGGCTCCAGTCTCTGAGCTGTCAGCACAGAGCCCAATGCGGGGCTCAAACTAAGGAACAGTGAGATCACGACCTGAGCTAACATCAGACACTTAACCAACTGAGCCACCCAGGTGCCCCATGTTTCTATATTTTAAATGGCTTCAGGTTTCCTTCTAGATAATATTTCATATTTTTTCATTTTCTGGATGCTGAATCATTTTTTTTTTAATTTTTTTTTTAACGTTTTTATTTATTTTTGAGACAGAGAGAGACAAAGCATGAACGGGGGAGGGTCAGAGAGAGGGAGACACAGAATCTGAAACAGGCTCCAGGCTCTGAGCTGTCAGCACAGAGCCCAACGCGGGGCTTGAACTCACGGACTGCGAGATCATGACCTGAGCGGAAGTCAGCCGCTTAACCGACTGAGCCACCCAGGCGCCCCTGAATCATTTTGTTTTTAAAATCAGAATTTTATTAACATTCTTGCCATAACCAATTTTGCCTATAAAACATTCTTCCCTTTGTTGTTTAAAAAATTATTTCATCAGTTTAAATTCCTACAGATGTGGTCATTGGGTCAAAAGTTATGTATGTTTTTATGACTCTTATAATGTGTTACCAGATTTTGTCCCCAAAGAAGGAATACCAAAAAGGAATACTAATACCAGAAACGCGTGTCCTTGATCTTTGAAATTTTACTTGTTTTTATTTTTTCTAATTTAACAGATGTGAAAGGCATACTTTGTTGCTTTAAAGATTGATTTTTCTTTAATATTGTCACTTCATTTTTGTTGATGCCTTCAAATAACATCTCTCCTTGAGCTTTGGCATTGCTTTTTATAAATTGATATTTAAAATGTATTTTAGATATTTACTGTCTTTAGCTTTTTTTTAATGTTTGTTTATTTTTGAGAGAGAGAGAGAGAGAGAGAGAGAGACAGAGCACGAGCAGGGGAGGGACACACAGAGAGAGAGACACACAGAATCTGAAGCAGGCTCCAGGCTCTGAGCTGTCAGCACAGAGTCCGACATGGGGCTCAAACCCACAAACCATGAGATCATGAACTGAGCTGAAGTTGGATGCTTAACTGACTGAGCCACCGAGGTGCAACAGATATTTACCGTCTTGAAAACAGAGGGGAATTTGATGAGAAATAAAGGTGTACTACAAATGTAGTCTTGCCTGGATACTCACAGCTAGGGACATCATAGGGACACTGGGCAACTTTAGGGGAGAAGGGAAATCTGCAAGGGAAGCAGCATATGTGCTAGTTGAATAGCTGTTTTTGAAGATGATTATTATGCTGTGCAGTATCCTTTGAGTATCTAGTGCTTATTTAGCCTGTCTCAGTTTTGATGTTGCTCCCCCAGGAAGGCTGCCTTGATACTTCCACACTTAGACTTCCATGATAGCATAGCACCTGGGTGTGGCCCTGTTACCCTCATTTAACATCCTGTTTTATAAGATCTTCATCACTTGTTTGTCTCCCCCATTGAATTTGAGAGGCATAAAGACTGAAACTGTCACCCGGTAGAGTAGCTAGCACATAGCATGCTGTCAAATACTGAGTGAAGCGATTTATCTCAAGCAGGAAATAATCATCTTATTTAGTATTGCTGATAGTTAAGATCATTAAGATGAAAACTCTTAACAGGAATGAACATGGTTGTTCTTTTATTATCTAAGAAAGCTACAAATTTGGGAGGAATCTCAAGTTAAACATCCACATAGATCATTATATGTAAGTGTTCAATGAAGGGGTCTCTATAACTTGCTATGATAGTTCGTTCTAGCGTATAACCTGCGAAAAACTATGAGTACTTCATAAAAAGGCCTGTTACAACTGACTATGTGATTCCACGGGAAAATTACATAAAAGAAGAAATATATCATTTCATAAAGTGATATATGTCACTAGTTCATTTTCCATATTTTTATGGCTTTCAGTCCTATATTTACTATGGCTACATATCTGATATCCTGGGACCTGAAAAAGTTATGGATAGAATATTATCACCAAGAGATAGCATCTAGAACAAATTCATTCTATCATCATGGAAGATTTAAAGATTAAATACTGACTGTTCACATATAGAACCTATAACAAAAACAACACTAATAGCTAACACTTGTGTTGTATGTACACACTTTATGCTTGGCATTGTCTAAATACTTTATTTTTAAATGCATTTACTTTTCACTAGAACGCTATGATGTATTATAATTATGACATGTTGGCACTCCAAGCTACTCTCAGCGTTAACCTTGTTCAGTGAGGACATCAGCCACATAGAGCTTAAGTGATTATAGTCACACAGCCAGTGTTATCAGAATGCCAATGCTTGGTCACAGATTGCTTGAGCAGTATTTTTTTAGATCTACTTTCCCTCCACTAGTCATTTCCAGAAATTTGGATTTTATTTTATGTTTATTTTTAAACAAAGAAGGAAGAGCTAACATAATGTTGCAAGCTTTTTTCTTATTTGAAGTTAGGTGATTAAAAAGCAGTATTTTTACTTAGAAAATAGCAACAGCAATAAAAAACAAAACCAACAAAAAGTAATGAATAGTAACAATAATAATGATCATACTAAGCTTTTTTAATAATTTTCTATTAGCCAGGTACTGTATCAACTTTTATAAAGATTATCCTGCTTAATCTTCATACAATCTCATGAAGTAAGTACTATTATTTCCATTTTGTCATTATCATTTCACAATAAATATATTTTACTGAAAAAATAAGCAGAAAGGACATGACTTTTGAATAATATTTAGTCTTTTAAGCTGAATAAACTTAGCGTTTTGAAGCACAATACTGCATGTGTATATTTTTGGTTTCCTTATTTAATTATCTGTAAAGTGTAAAACTAATCCATGATATGATGCTATAATGGTGGGTATGTATCTTTATACATTGGTCTGAACCCACAGAATGTACAAAAACAACAGTGAATCCTAATGTAAACCATGGACTTTGGATAATAATGATATACCAGACTTGGGATAATAATGATAGATCATTGTCATAACAAATGTACCGCTATGGTGGGGGGGGGGGTGATAGTGGAGGAGGCTATCCATATGTGGGGGCAGGAGGCATATGGGAAATCTCTGTCCTTTCCACTCAATTTTGCTTTGAACTTAATGCTTCTCTAAAAAAGTAAGTCTTAAGATACAAAAAACAAAACTAAAAATCCCTTAACCATGGACAAGTATTTGCTAATCCTGACGCCATATTGCTTCCCTACCAAAAGACAGAAAAAGTTGAGCAGCTGTTTGTAAAACTGAATCAGGAGACTGCAGGTTGCAGAAGAAGAAATGTTAACTTGACATCCTGAAATCTAATTTAAAGCTTTGCTATATAGTTAAGATATTCTGGGTATAGCAGCAGCCAAAAGACCCACTTGGCAGTGAGTAAATCCATGTAGCTCTTTTAGAGCAAAGACATCAGTAACCCATTGAGCAAAGAGACAGAGTCATGAGAAATGATTTGTTCTAAAATGGTCTCTAGAGCTACAAAAATAGGACAGTCCTCCTATGCATCTGCCCATGTGGTAAGACTGTTAGTCTCGCTCTGAGATTTTTAACCTTATTCATATATATGGCAACCAACTCCATTAATAGTGTTATCTGTGAATGCAAACTACAACAATACATTATATATGTGCACTAACATATTTGCTGAATTTTAAAGTATGCAGCAATGTGAGAATTGGAGTGAGGCTGTTGTTTATAATGTATATCATGAAATGAAGAACAGATGATCTAAGAATGAACATTTGTTGGAATGATCTCTCTGGGCTTAAATATTTATTTTACTTCCTCCATCCCCCTCCCTTTCTGACAAAGTACTATGTTTTCCAAAATCTACAATATGAAACCATGGAAAGTTTATGACAAAATCACCTCAAATTGCTACCATAAATTATTACCTCCTACATAGTCTTTTTTCTGCTATATGCAATTAATCAAGGAAACAACTTATTCTTTCTAATTAAGGAGCTAGCTCTAAGAGTTTTATTTTAGGCATAAAAAGGGTGCTGAATTCTGGGAAAAATACATGTTTGTTCTATAAAATGTACTGTGCTTTGATTTCTGTCTTTGGGGTCTTATAAATGATCCCAATGGGGATATCTCTTGTCCTATTCCTCAGGGGAAATAGGAACCCATAGCTATAAAACTTCAAGCCTTAGAGATGCTTTTGAAGGAAAGTGTCTCAGTAGGTAGTTCACATGGCAGATTTTTTGGAGAAACACTGAAAACAGTGTTCAGGCCAAGATGTAGAACTTGTTAGAGAGAAGAAGATTTATTTTCTTTTAACCCCATGCAGAGCATGATGAGGGTCTCATTGCCTATTTTATAGGGTTCTTAGATTTTCTACTTGTTCCTAGGTTTTTCACTTATTCTGATAAATTATTTCACCTAAAGCTTATTTATCCCTGAGTTGTAATGATTCATCTATTTATTCATCCATCTATCCATTCACCCAATCAATTTCTATTCAGCCAACCAATAAATATTTATTGAGCACCTGCCAAATGTATATGGTATAAGGTCCTAAAAATTCAAATATGAATGAGAGATGATCTCTGCCTTTGAAAGCTCACAGGTCAATACAGTCTTACAAAATATTTGCTTCTCTCCTTGAAATATTTTTCTAAAACTGGATCATGTCAAGACTCTTCAAGGGGGTCTACATTTTTCAGAATAGAAGCAGTCAGTGTGCAATTTGAGATCTTCTCTGAATTCTTCCTCAATTACTCTTGTAGCCTCACTGCACACCACAGTCCTTCTCAAGGCTCACATTTTGGCCCATTTGTTTACATTCTGCTCCTTATACATTTGATCCTTGCATTTTCCTGTCTTCTTAAACTTCTTCAAATTGTTCTATCTGTCCTTTACAGCCTTTTCCCAGTTCCAGGCTCAGCTCAAATTCTTCCTGCTTCAGGGAATTATTCTATTTTTTACAATCCAATATTATATTGTATCTTTCCTGAGGAGTTCCAGCCACACTCTTCTACAACCAATTTTCAGAATGATCATCTAAAGCACAAACTGGATTGTGTTACTCCTCTATTTAAAACCAGTTAATGACTTTCTGTAGCTCCCTTAAGATAAAGTTCCAGTTCTTCAGCATGGCAGCCAAGATCCTTTATGATATGACTCCTGCTCACCCCTCTAGTGATGAGT
The DNA here is from genome assembly GCF_018350215.1 of Panthera leo. Lineage (NCBI taxonomy): Eukaryota > Metazoa > Chordata > Mammalia > Carnivora > Felidae > Panthera > Panthera leo. Next base: position 78,574,877 of record NC_056682.1, on the reverse strand, counting down.
CACTGCTCTCCTGTCTCTGCCGTACAGAATCATGTAACCTTCCTCAAGCCCAACATGGTTTTCTGTGTGTGCAATCCTTCACACAGGCTATTTTCTTTCCCCAAAATGTACCTGTTTACTTTTTCTACCTGATATTTCCTTGATCTTCTTTAAGGTTTCAATTTTGATGTCACTTCCTCCAGAAAACCTTTCCAAACCCTGAAGACTGGGTCAAGTATCTCCTATGTGTTGCCACAGTGTCTTGTATTTCCCTTAGCAAAGTACAGCAGGTACCTTGTCATGTTTACATACAATTGGTACTAGCAATGGGTATTTAATGAATGTTTGTTTAGGTAAGAATATTGAATTGAGCTACCATAATTTCCCTCAGGAAATTTACAGGCTGGTTATTACTGGTAATGGTTTACCATGTGGCCAAATAGCATAAGAGAACTTGAGGGAAGCAGGTGAGCCTTGAGACTAAATATTCCCACTCCCATATGCACAGACTAAAGTTTCTTATGCAACTTTATTTGAAGCATAGTTTTCATGGGGTAAGAATAACAATTCTTTGTCCAGAAATGGAGTGAGTATGGATTCATAGAGCCAAATCACTAAGAGCTACAAAACCAATTAATGTTTGGGGCCAAGCAGTTCTTTATTGATTTCGTTTGTCCTTGGAGGAGGGGGTGTCTTTTTTTAATATCTCAAGAAACCACTAAACTCTAGGTTAATTGACAGAATGCTTCCATAGTAGCTATGCAAACAGTGAGCATGACTCTGAGGAAAGGGACATTTCTGCAGTGTATTCAGGTTCTAGCAGTTACTGTTAAAGAACCCAAGGAAAACAAGTTCAGCAGGTCAGACTCTCTGGAAGTCATCAGTTGTGAAGATCTGCACAGAATGTGTCTGATTCACAGACCGGAATAAACCAACCTGGGGATCCTTTATAATTTGTGTGTGTGTATGGGGCTAGGGTCACTATTACTATTCTGTGGAGGGGGAGATTAGGGTCACTGTACATTGAATTTTAAAGGTAATGCAAATAATTTTTGTAATCACAGTTTGGGGAAGATTGGGTACTGTTGAATTGTATATCATTACTCAAGCCAAACCAAATTCTCCTTTTTCAAATACTCTGTGGTTTGCACATTTAAAAAGTGAGATAATATAAAACTATGGAGCATAGGATGTTCACAAAGTACAGTTTGCTTTGTCTGTGTCCAAGCAGGTCTTCACTGAAGGAGTTGTTTACTTGACTCTTCAAAATCTTCAAAGGGGAAGATTCCATAACTTCTTCTGGTAACTAGTTGTTTTGGTTTCCTTGAAGTAATTTACCTTACTTCTGAAATGGTTCTTCTTGCAGTAATTTAAAATCTTGTTTTCTCCCTGTGGTCTTGACCTAAAAATGACAGCATCGCTTAGTGTGCTATGATAAATGAAGAAAACTTCCAATTATCTGCACTAATGGGCAAGTGAGGAAGAGCATGAATACATGAAATCTAACATATTCTCCAAACTCCAGTTTAGCTATTAGTTTTGATTTTTTCTCCAAAAAAATTTTCTAAGGGTCTACTAAAAAGCAACACAGTGATTTGAATTTCATGCCTTTATTTTTCACTGGCATATTCTCTGGTGGAGGCGATAATGATCATTGAGATCCCCAAAGGAGAGGGAGACAGTGGAAGATGCAGAGGTCTGGGATACAGATAAATTGGAGACTACATTCATGCATTTATAAAAGCTTTAGATTTCTGGCTTCCCAATCTGCTTTCTCCAATTGCTCTATAACTTCATTTAGCATTGTAAGTTGTGAAATCATTGTGCATGCATGTCATTTTGGATGTGCAAAATGTACACTCTTTTAAACAGTATTCTGCATTGAGCAATGGTAATGTAGCCAGTCTGAGCTCAAAATCCATGAACTACATGACAATTAGGTGCTACAAAGGAAACTGAACATGCTATTTTGTAAAAATGGGATAATAAAATAATAATTGCTCTTTAGTAATTAAAAATGCAGCCAATTAAAGGCATGCAAATTTACATAAAAAAATGGAAGAACCTTAAATTTTGCATTTCCTGACTGATAGGATTAAACTTCCAAAGAAAGTGTGAATTAATGCAAATGTTAACATGGCATCTCCTAAATCCTTTTCTACTTTTACCACCAAGAACAGAATATAGAAAAGTAAAAATTCATAATGAGAGGCCAGTCTCTGCTTGTTTTGTGATTTACTTAAAAAACACTGAGCATCCTTAGAAACCATGGAAATCTTAGTTAAGATTTCAGGTGGCAAACATCTGTGCAGATACATCTTTATCTCTATCTCACCTATCTTTATCTATATGTTAGAGACCTGATTTCATGTGACATAACCATGGATTTCAAACTCCCTGATGGGAAATGTCTGCCTTTCTTTTTCAGAGCTGTCATATTTGGTGTTCCCATTCGTTTAATGAGAACTTTCATTATCTTTCTAATATGACTACCTAGTTCCCCACTATCTTCAGCAAAGGGTTTCTTTGTTTCCTTCTTTGTTCCTCTGCTTGTTCCCTTTCAGTGGGATCTAGGTTCTATGATGGCAGTCCGTCTTCTTCACACATCTCTTCTTTCCATCTGGACTCCCATACTGATTGCCCTGGGCTAGAGAAGTACAGGTCTCTACAGGGCTGCCTTGTGTATCTGTGACCCTGTAATGCCAGGCATGTACCAAAAAAAGTCATCCTATTTGGACCATGAGCCCCACAATACTAGGTTTATGGTTACAACTATGGCCGTGTTGACTGTAAACTGCTTAGGACATTGGACGTTTAGATTCTTGGATTGATGCTTGTTTACCAGACTTTCTTTGGTGATGGGTATAAGAAACAACATTCCAGAGGGTCTTTACTTTTCTCTGCTTTGCATGTTTGACATTGCTTAATAAACATTCATGTATATTTTTTCTCTTTACCTGCTCGTTTATTGAATATTTCACTGACATCAAATATTTTCTAACCAACAAATGCAAAAGCTTATGCTTATTTTAATGAAGATTCATTTAAGATACAATTTTCAGAAGTGTTCTACATTGTAAAAGCTGGATTCATCTGTCAAAAATAAATGCCTATCTGCTAAACCAAAGATATAGAAAAATACAGTGTTTAAAAAATGAGTTTCCATAAGAACACAAGTTATAATGACCCATAAAACATTATTCTTTGCACACCACCATGTGCAAAGTCTTTATTCAGTTTCAAATAACTTTTAGATGGTTTCTGCAGCCCACTCTCTCCTGACAATAAGTATATTTAAGCTTTTATTTCTCACAGATGAAAATCACTTCTGAAATTTGAACTTTTATGGTTCTGCTATGTTGAGGTGACTCACTGCTAAAAATAACCACGGTTAATGGCCTATTGGTTCATAGTTTCACTCCCTTATAAGGCACTGAGGGGTGTGTCCCCAGGCTGTGAACCTCCATAACTTGAATTCCTACCAGAGTTTCTGAACCTACCACCAATCAAAGGAAGGACCTCTGGTTATACTCTTTTCTTAGAATGTGGATTTGTGATCAGAGATTTTTCAGTCTGCATGGTGAAAAGTAAGGAAGGGCAGCCTAGAACCTCAGGGTGCTGGGGTTCTCAGCTCCTTCTTCCATTGGTCCACTCCTATCTTTTTTTCTTTTTTTCCACTAACACAATACTACATTGTTTTGTTTTTAAATCTCACAATTTACTTCAGAGAAAGACTTTTGTCAGTGTCCAGAAGGATTTTAAGGTTTTAACAATTATATCATTTTTATTTTTTAATTTGAAAAAGCCATTTTCAATGTCTCAGGAGCATTTCCAACTTGCTACTATAGCACAGTTCTTTATGCTTTAAGATGGGGTCTATGTCCACTGTCTTCCAGTCTCAGCACTCTTGCCAAGAAGTTCTGTGGGCTCCACAACCACCTTCTGGGTATTTCCTATATAGAGTCCTAAGGGAACCTATTTGGTTTCACCAAATCCTTTCTAAATGTCTTCTATCCAAAGGAGACTTGTCCCATGTTGGGTTCTCCCAGAAGCAGATGCTGAGTCAGAGACTGGAGTGAAGGATACATTGAGTGAGGTATATTCTGGGTCAACACCTTTGGCAGGAAATGTCATTGGGCAAAGGGAAAAGTTGCACTCAATGCTGGCCAGATATCCTATTGGAGCTTTGGAGTTTATATATTCCATCAGAATGGTCCCATGGGGTGCTGAAATGACCAGGCCTTTGTATTCTTGCTGTAGTCAATCATTGGATGCAGACCACCCTTGGAAGGGCTTTGCTGAGGGGGGTCTCTGCAGATGAGGCAAACCTTGAAGAAGCTAGCAACAGAGGCCCTTTGGTGACAGCATTCCCAGCAGCTGGGACAATAGTCTCTTCCTTGAAGGGGGTTTGGACATCACATCTCCATCTCCACATCTACTGCAAGTCTTTTTACTAATCTGGGTCTCAGGGCATGCTAAAAGGAACCCATACTTCCTCTAGGTATATATATGAACAGAAAAAAAATGGCCCAATAATTCTTTTTTGAGGTGGTTAGGGGCAGAAGGGGGCTGTTCTGTGAATTGGAGGGTATTTAGCAGCATCCTTGGCCTCCGCCCACTAGATGCCAGGAGGAGTTCCCCCTTCCTCAAGTTGTGAAAACCAAAAATAACTGTAGGCATTGCTAAATGTCCCTTGGGGGACAAAATTGTCTCTGGCTGACAACCATTGTGTTACATGAACAAAAAGGAAAGGCATAATTTTGCTTTCATTGATTAAATTAGCTGATATGCCTTAGCAGAAAGAAGAAAAAAACTTCTTTTGGTAATATGAAGAAATATTCATTCATAATTACTGTTCCAAAAGAATGATCACTAAAGTAGTTAGAGAAAAAAAATTCTGTGCTTCAGGGTGGAGATTACTAGGCACTAAAATAACTTTGCATGTGAATAGAATGCTACATCTTCTTTTTTCCCAAGTATTCTGTAAATTTGCTGGGGTACTCCTTTCTTTCTCTCTTTTGCTCAAAGACATGAGATTCCAGATTTCATCTTTCCCCTTGTTTTTTCCAATCTGGCTTTGGTATATCATTCTCACCTGGGCAAATTATATTTTGGGTGAGGATATCGGGTAGAGGTGTTTTCTAACTAAATAGTGTGGTTTTAGCTGAAGAAAAAAAAAGAAGAAAACTCAAGAGATTGAAACATTTTTATTTCTTCCTTTATCCTCAGCTCCAGATGTGGATGACTTCAATTTATGTCTAGGAATCATTTTAGAATTGATCTAAAACTGATGTTTATTTTTTATATATTTTTCCGAGGTTGCTCTGAGAGCAGTTCATGTTTTCTCCTTGTCAAGTATAGAAGAATAAAGTAGAAGAAAAAAGGAACTTAGGTATATCTAAATGTTGGACATGAAATCTTTGTGAATGTTTCTTCATGACTGCTGAGGAACTGATAATTAATATGACAGAATGTATTAGGTTTCAAATAGTGTCATGAACTAGACAATGAGATATTCTCCCAAAAAGGAAGGACAAGATTTTGTCTGAATGGAAAATTCATATTTGAAATGTCTACGTGAAATATATAAGCTACAATAATTCCATTTTGGAGCAGGAGAAAGATTAAGGAAAAGAAAAATGAATTAAGTAAAATAACTATGAAGAATTTTTATTTGGTAGAGAAAAATAGATTTTAATTTTAGGAAACATAAACAGATTAATGGTGAATTTTGAAACCTTATGTATATACAAATATTTCAAATTGCTTTTCAGTATGTGTCACTTTACAATTGTTGGCAGGTACCTCTTTCCATTAGTGATTTGTGATTCTTTCTTGGAATTATCAAACCCCATTAAATTGACAGGTATTATGAAGTATGTTCAGTGCCATGGATATAAGACTAATACATAACATCTGCTTAACTTCTTGAACTTAGAGTACTGCCAGAATAGTGGTTGCTCAAGAGATTTGAAGTTTATAACAAACCACTTTGAAGACTTCTCTGAGAATGCATAAAAAGGTCATTCTGTACCTTTTGATTGACTCTTTTCACCAATTTTGCCCACACTCCCAACCCCCTACTTCTGGCAACCACCAATCTGTTCTCTGTATTGATGAGCTTGTTCTGTTTTGTTTTGTTTTAGATTCCACATACAAGTGAGATCATATGGATTTTCTTTCTCTGTCTGACTTATTTTACTTAGTATAATGCCCTCAATGTCCGCCTATATTGTTGCAAATGATAAGATTTAATTCTTTTTTATGGCTGAATAATTTTCATATGTATATATATATCCATAATTTCTTTCATTTATTCATTTGTCATTGTACACTTAGGTTGTTTTCATATCTTGTAATGCTACAAGACTTGAACATGACATGCATTATATCTTTTTGAATTTATAGATTTTTTTTGGTGAAGTTTTATATTGCATTGAAGGTTTAACCCATTTGGATCTATTTATTATGAATATTGATATATTTGAAATTACTTCTGCAATATAATTTTTGTTTTATTTACCATACTTTGCTTCTTTTTTTGAGTATTTCAATGAAGTGATTTTTTGATCACTTTCTTTTTATGCTACTTAATTTTGTTGTTCACATAATTTAAAAAATTGACTTAGAGTTGGCACACAGTGTTACATTAGTTTCAGGTGTACAACATAGTGATTCAACAAGTTTATGTTATGCTAGCTCATCACAAATGTAGCTACCTTCTGTCACCATACAATGCTATTATAATACCATTGACTCTATTCCCTATGCTGTGCCTTTTATCCCTGTGACTTACTCATTTTATAACTGTAAGCCTGTATCTTCTACTCACCTTCAACCCATTTGTCCATCACCCTACCCACCTCCCCTCTGGCAACCACCAGTTTGTTTTTTTGTATTTATGGGTCTGTTTCTTTTTCTTTGGTTTATTCATTTTTTTAGATTATAAGTGAAATAATATAGTATTTGCCTTTCTGCCTGACTTATTATTTTACTTAACATAATACCTTTCAGGTCCATCCATGTTGTAGCAAATGGCAAGGTTTCATTCTTTTTTATGGCTGAGTAATATTCCATTGTATATATGTATGTGTACTACATTTTCTTTATTCATTCATCTATCAGTGAACATGGGTTATTTGAATATCTTGGCTATTGTAGCTAATGCTACAATGAATGTAGGGGTGCATATATATATATGTATATATATGTATATATATATATACATATATATATATATCTTTTTAAATTAGTGTTTTCATATTCTTTGGGTAAAAGGCTAGCAGTATAATTACCAGATTGTATGGTATTTCTATTTTTATTTTTTGAAGCAACTCCATACTGTTCTCCACAGTGACTACATGTATTTACATTCTCACCAACAGTGTACAAGCATTCTCTTTTATGCACAACTTGCCAACATTTGTCTTTTGGTAATAGTCATTCTAATGGGAGGTGATATGCACAGCATGATGACTATAATTAATACTGCACTTGCAAGTTACTAAGAGAAAAAGTCCTAAAAGTTCTCATCAGAAGAAAAAAACTTCTCGAACTATGTGTGGTGATAGATATTAACTAGGCTTACTGTGGTGATCATTTTCCAATATATACAAATATTGCACATTATGTTGTACACATGAGACTAATATGTTGTATGTCAGTTACACCTCAATTTAAAAAATAATAAAAAAAACCCCACTGTGACAGAAATAACATTTTATTCATTGCATCAACACAACCCTGTTTACTATAGTTAACACACAGAAGTTGCATACATTCCTATTCATGGATAAAGCAGGCAATTGCTCACAGTGTCTAGTTGGATTGATCTAGGGAAAGAGATCCCCATGGGGGAGCATTTTCCAGTCCTAGACAATGCTTTGCTAGAAGTACTTTTGTGGAAGGATTAGCTTGTGTCCCAGCCTGCGGGGCACAACCCCTTGATAAGTTACTGCAAACACTGTTTGCACAGTTACTGTTACCTGAGAGTTTGATAAACCTTTTTAGATTCGCAAGGGTCCACATACTGAAAAAAGGTTAGGACTCCACAGAGACTTATGTAAAATTGGAACATTATTAATTTAGAATAATAAACCTAAATTCTGCTCTCTCGGTAGATAGCTTGCTATGGAAATCTGAACAAGAAGAATTGGTTGGATAATCTAATCAACTGGTGACCTCCAACCATGGTGCCTGATTCAGCAATGCTTGCCCTCTTCTCAGGAAAGTGCTAGAGATATTCTTTAGCTCCTTTCCTACATACATCTCACAGACCCAGAACATTGAAAGCCAGTTTGGGCCTGGGGTGAAACATTTTAAAAGATAATTTCTAGGAAGAGAAAATATGTTCTGTAAAGTATTTGTTAAAACATATTTATAAGGGATTTGTATTGATAATATTGTCAGATGTCATTCCACTTTTTTTTTTTGAATAACTTAAAATATCCAGGCTATGTTGATTACACTTTGCATTCTTCTGAATCTCTTTAATTTCTTGAATTTTGTCATTTTATGTGTTACACATATAGAAAAGTACATAAAGGTAAGTATATAGCTCAGTGGGACTTTACAAAGTGAACACACTCATAGAAACAACACTGGGAAACAGAAAAGAAACAGAAGATTTCTAATACCTACAAACCCACCCACCACACCCTCTCCAATCTCTAACTGCTGACCTCAGGGTAAAAACTATTCTGACTTCTGCAGTCTAAAATAGCTTTGTTGAGGTCAGGATACTTTGTTTCTTCTGAATTTGTTTCCAGAGAGTTGTGTTGATTTCAACCTTGCTGTTGTCCCATGCCCTACATGTAACTGGGACACTGCCTGAGAAAGGTCTTTCCAAACTGAACTGATCCAAGAGTGTGCATGTTCTTTAGGCAATCAAGATATAGGTAGAAGAATGGAGTATGGGAAGAAGTGGGTGAACATCATGAGAAGAGGACTTAGACTAAGTGAGATGTCCAAAGACAGAAAAACTTTCCTGTTTCCACACTTCTACTAGGAAAATCTCTAGGGAGCAGAGTTCTTGTTTCTTTTTTGGAATTTTCCTCTTGAGACCTCTGTATGGTTCTTATTGTTGACTTTGCCATTTGTGCTTATAGAGGAAGATCATATATTGCTCTCGATACAAAATAACTTAGTGAGTATTAAAGACATAAATACCAAGATTTATAAGAACATTGTGCTTACATGAGTATTTTACTTTGGTGCATTTCCAGGAATGTTTCTATCCGGGCTGAATAGGACCCATATTTTCAATTCACCAATACAGCGTTGCTCACTAAGTAGAAGTAAAAGATCAGTCAAAGCACAAGATTGTATCTTAATGAGAGGGTGTAGGGTAAGTAGAAACTGATGGCTTCAGGTGTGGATTCCTACAGGCCAGCAAGAACTGCTGAGAAAAAAACAAACAAAAAAAACCCCACTGAGTAACTTACAGGAACACCCACTTGCTAAGGACTGAGGTAATTCTCTATTTATTTTTTTCCTTTCTTTCTTTAAGAAACATGAGTCTGGAATACCCCTTACTAAAGGTGGGAGGAGTCAGTAGCAGTGTGAATTATTCAACTTAAGTCTAGGCAGAGTGCAGCACCTTTTCTTATCCACAGCATAATTCTTGGAAGGTCCACTTCATAGAAGAGCCTGACTCAAGGAAACACTTAATAGTCCTGAATGCTTCCTCTCTTTTATTTCAGACAGACCCCACCCTTCCGGATGCAACAATGGTCTCATGTGTTAGAACATGTGACTTACTAAAGCAATTTAAGGGAGTTTGTTGTCTCTTCTGTCTGATCTACTTTTACATGGCCCCCTGTGTTTTTCCCAGCAGAACTAGGGCTTAGACGAAAGCCAGGGGACACAGACAGCTATTGGAGGCTGGAGACCCACTCCTCAGTTCCTCCACATGTGCAAGAAAATGGCTATCCCTGCCAGCTGGAAGTAGGTTTGCATATCCTGTTTTGGTAATTCTCTAGGCTGGGAATAGAAGACCCCTTAAGTATTAGGTCTGGGATTTTCCCTTCAGGTTCATTCTGAGCCCTTTGAATCTCACTGAGACCCACATGAAAGGAATGTTCTGGAATGCATCCATATTTACATCTTGCTTTATGTCATGTTTTCTTCTCATGAGCCTCAGTTCTCTTTGCCTTCTTAGTTTTTATCTCTATTTTCTCCCTATTTTTGTCCTTATTCAAATTCCTCTAACTCTAATGCCCAGTAGGTTTCTTTTGACTTCTGATCTGACTCTGTTCATCTAGTCTTCAGTTTAGCTCCCACTCTATATAAAGTTGGATCTACTAAGGCAAAACTCTTTTTGATGAATCCTTGTTTCTATGTCCTAGTTTTTCCCAAGAGGGATAGCTCAAGCATGGGGCTCTTTCTCTCCTTTCTCCACCCCTCCTCACCTCTTTCTTTTTCCATCTTACCAATTTATTAATTTATAATGAGAAATACAAATGTCAAGTTATTGCTTATTTTGTTATTTTGGTTTATTTTTTTTCCCTCTGTTTAAAAGAAAACCTGCTTAGCAAACATGGAATAAGAAATAGGGTAGTAAATTACTATTTGATTATTTAAGCCATGCATCTCTGAAACTAGAAAGTACTTTTCACTTTGGTCATGTGCTTGAACTTGGGAATGCTGCCTTGTTGGATGGTACTGGTGTTATGTATGTACTGTGGAGCCTGAGGACCCTCCTTTTCCATGCACAGATCTAAGCCAAGCAGCTTATAAGCCTATAACTGATTTTCTTCCACCTTCTCAAACTCTCCTTATTTCTGTGCTTTCTTTTTCTGTTGCTTTAATGATGCATTTCTGTGCTTCTCTCCTTTTTCTTCATTGTCCTATCTCTTGTTTCCTTTCTGGACACTCCCTTGTGGATCATGATATGCCTTTCTCTTTACTCCTACCACTTCACTTCCTTCTCTGTCTTCCTTCCCTCGTTTTCTGTATTCCTATAGTGAAGGGACTGTCTATTTGCACAGATAATCAGATCAACATTGGTGTCTAAAGACAGATAACCTGCAGAATCTATGTTTCTTTAGTGTTTCCAGGAAATAGGAAAGTGCAATCACCATTATTCTTAATTGCCCTAGCTTAGCAATATGGTGGAGACTAAGGTACAGCAATTGGACAACCTCAGCTGTTTGTTAGCCATGGTAGCAACCCATTAAAATGCCAATTTGGAACTTTTAACACATTATTATTTATAGTGAGTTTTATGCAATAACATTTTCCTTAAAAATCTTATCTGTTTATTTATCTTACCAAGGATGGGAGTGTGGGGTGGGAGAGGCACATCTTAGGATCTGTTCTTAATTAGTCTCTTTTGGAATTGCTCTCAGCAATGTTTTTTCTTTTCTTTTTTTTTTGTTTTGTTTTGTTTTGTTTTGTTTTGTTCTTTCCTCTGAGTAAATGAGGAAGTAAGTAAATAGGGGATATCTCATGATGCGAAAAATGAACCCAAGAAGAATTAAAGATGTATAATGATATTATTTTTTTTTTTGCTTTTAGTTGTTCATTAACTAAAATGAAGGCACCATAAATGAATGTAACTAGAATGAAAAATTGGCAAGGTGAAGTATTTTTAAAGAAAACATTATTTTTCATTCTTTTAAACAATGTGAATTAACTCCAATTAGCTGTTTACAACATGTTGCCAAGTAGAACTCCTACCACAACTGTTTTAATGAACAACAAAGGTTCATTTGTAAGTAATCATTTTTTCCCCCAAGGATATTGTGAAAGTGTATTTTTGGTTCGTTTATCATTCCCCCTGCAACCTGGCTCATACTGATTTTCTCAGGTCCTTGCAACTCAAAGTATGTTTGTGCCCAGCTAGCATAAGCAGCAACAGGGAGCTTGCTAGAAATGCAGACTCTCAGGGCCCCATCCCAAAGCTGCTGAAGAGGAACCTGCATTTAACAACTTCCCCAGGTGATTCCTATGAACACTGAAGTTTGAGAACCATTGACCTAGAAGATCTTTCACCTCAAATTACCAAAAAGGTAAACTTTAGTCTATACTTCATGAAATTATCCCAAATTCTGAATTAGTGGAATCAAAATTAATCAACTATCATTAGATTTCATTCCTAATGTAGATTAAATTTCACTGTTTTATTTTACTTACAATTTTTATTATCTAATAGTTTATTTCATAGGCTTGAGTTTTCTGATCCAGGGAGAAATATCTATTAAAAACTGGACTCATACCCAAATTCTCTTTCAATCTCTTCAGCGTAGCTGGGCTTTGTCTATGAGATCTATTTAAGGGTAGTTTGAAATCATGACATTTCCTTTTCTCTGGAGTATTGTATTCTTTCCTTTAATTGTGCATTGGATAATTTCCTCTAGTCTCAGTAGAAACCTATGTATCATGTTTTTATTTCCTGAGTTAAGAATTCCCAACAGATTTACAGAAGTCTCCTAACATATGTTCCATTAGCAGTATTTGGAACCTATTTGGTGATGTAAAAATTCCTTAGATATTGTAAAACACATTCGAAGACAAGTTTCAGCTTTTGGTTCAAGTAGGAGTGAATTTGTAAAGTAGCAAGAAAAAACTCTGCTTATCATGGTATACACCTTACATTTCTTATATCCACTTTAATCTTTTTTTTATCTTTGTACTTCAAACAATAGCTTTAAGTGGTTCTAACATGTGTAAGCCAAAAGCTAGAAGGCAAAATAAAAATAGTACAAGTCACATTTGCCTGACATCTTTTTAAAAGGACAATTTATTGATCAATCTGAGAATCTATATTTTCTCTTTAAAGATGCATAATCTTGTAACTATCTGGATGGCATCCTTAATCCTACTTATTTACAAATACTTCTTGCAGTGAAAAGAGTTCAAGATAGCCATTTTATAAGAAGAAATACTTGTTGGATATTAATTTATTTGCATATGAATGTCAAATTATTGTAAAACTAGAATATAAACTCTCTGAAGGCCGACATTTTTTGTGTGTTTTTTTTACTGTTGTACCCTCTACTACCGGGGACAGTGACACACACACATGGTGTATGATAAACTCTTGGTGAAAAATGAGTAAATAATCAGGGTGAAAATGTAAGTTCTCTTCAAAACTAAACAGTTGGGATTCATTTCTTTTCTCTCTTTCTTTTTTTCTTTCTTTCTCTCTCTTTTATTTAAATTCATTTCTTATTGGTTGCATTTTGCTAAAAGTATCTTTGGGTAATAAGATCCTCCCTGGAAACCAGATCTTATCTAAACAATAACAGAAGCCAAAATAATTGTGATTCTTGAAGTTATTATGCAGAAATGGCTGCAACAATATGCCCAGTTTACCTATCACTCACCTATTTCATGCCTTTTATCTATGATGGTATCACAGCCAAGTGTTTTTCTCTTCAAGTGCTTCTTCCTGTTCCTCGATCTGTCCTCATCACATAGAATTCTGGCAACACAACTGTTCAGAGGGATTTCCTTTCTGCTTCCCACCTATCACCTTCTTGGCCCTGAGATGGATGAAGCCTATTTTCCCTTTAAACCTTGACTCTGGTGACTTTCTCTCTGTTTGGTTGGCTGGTGCATGACTCTCCACTAAGTTTATGTAATAGGCTCATGGCCCCCAATTTTTCTTCCTTTTCCTTATGGAAGAATATACTCTGTGTAGATGGTAGAGTATGTCAACAGACAGATAATAAATGGTGCAGCAATATTTTCCCTTTTGGGGAAGATTTGGGGTCAGAGTAACACCAGTTCTCTCCCATTTCATCTCTATGTCCTATAAAAAGGTCCCCAAAGAATGCTGGCCTTCCATACCCTGCTGAGTTCTAAACTTTTAAAAATGACTCAATATTTTTAAATGTATTTTATAATTTTAAAAGGAAAAGGCAACTCTATTGTTTCCTACTTGAATTTACTGCTAAAAATGTGATGAGTGAGACACTGGGGTGGCTCAGTTGGTTTTGGCTGATGGCTTTTGGTTTTGGCTGATGTCATGGTCTCATGAGGTTAAGTCCCAAGTTGGGCTCCAATGCAGGGTGTAGAGCCTGCTTGGGATTTTCTCTCGCTTTCTCTCTCTCTCTCTCTCTGCCTGTCCCCTGCTCATTCTCTCTTCTCTCTCTCTCTCTCTCTCTCAACCTAAAAAAATAAATAAAAATGTGATTAGCAACTCTACATTGTGTGTGTGTGTCTGTGTGTGTGTGTGTGTGTGTGTATTGGCCTAGGAAACTTAATTCCTACTGGGAAATACATCATATTATAACATCATGATTTGCTAATCACTTTCCTAAGCTAGGAGATTTAATATATAGAGGAGGATGTTTATAATCTAAAATCATGAAAGTTTTGAAAGATTGGAATGGAAGATAATAATCCCTCAAGCCATTGCAAAAGCACTTAATTACTCATCCAACTATTAGTTAAAACAATTATAGCCCTTATCATAAGAGGTCCATTCACAAGCAAAGTGTATATATGGAGCCAACACAGTAGGGTAGCAAACAGGTGCAGGCTCTCCAGTCAGAATCCCAATCTGCTCCTTACAAGTTGTATGATATCAGCAGGTTACTATCAGCGGGAATCTAGTTGGTATCTCAATTTCTCATTTGTAATAAAAGACATATTAATATAACCTACCTGACAGAATTATTGTAAGGATTAAATAAAATACTGCGTGTAAAATATAAGTACAATGATTATCATGCACTAAGCACTAAACAAATAGCAGTTCTAATCATACACACACACACACACACACACACACACACACACACATATACACACACACTTTATATGTTTATCAATTTAAAAATTCAACTGCCTTTGAACAAATCTAAAAAGCAACAGCCTGTTAAGGCATGCTGAGAGAGAGTTTTACATGAAAACATGGCATGAGAGGGAGGTGTTTAGCTAGAGAGGGAGCTTAGTGTACCCTAGCATCTACATCTCAGGCAGTTTGTCTTTTTCCATTTGATGCCAGGTGCAACTGATGGTCCTGGAAAGGAAGCCAGGTGCTTAGGTAGGCGATAGTATTGATAATCTGAAGATACATGGACACGTTTTTTTATGAGCTATGACCTACTGGCTATATTTGTTACTTGTTAAACAAGTAGGCTGCTAAATTAAAACCACAATGAAATATCACTTTACACTGGTCAGGATGGCTAAAGTAAAAAACATAAGAAACAATAATTGTTGGCGAGGATGCAGAGAGAAAGGAACTCTTGTACACTATTGGTGGGCATGCAAACTAATGCAGCCACTGTGGAAAACAGTATAAAGGTTCCTCAAAAAAATTAAAAATAGAATTACCATATGATCCACTAGTCACCATACTGTGTATTTTTTCAAAGAAAATGAAAATACTAATTCAAGAAGATAAATGCATTCTTATGTTTATTGCAGCTGTATTTATAATATCCAAGATACGAAAGCAACCCAAATATACATTGTTAGATGAATAAACAAGATGCGGTATACACATTCATTCATTCATTCATTCACACACACACACACAGGAATATTACTCAGGTATGAAAAATGAAATCTTGCCATTTACAATATGGATGGATCTAGAGGGTATAATGCAAGTGAAGTCAGTCAGAGAAAGACAAATATTATATGATTTCACTCCTATGTGGAATAAAAAAAATGAACAAAGGAAAAAAAGAGAGACAAAGAAATAGACTCAATACAGAGAAGAAACTGGTGGTTGCCAAAGGGGAGGTGGGTAGGTGGGGTAGTTGAAATAGATAAAGGGTATTAAGAGTAACCTAATCTTGATGAGCACTGAGAAATGTATAGATTGTTGAATCATACTGTACACCTAAAACTAATGTAACACTACGTTAACTACACTTCAATAAAAGAAAAAAAATAGGCTGTTAATATCATTCTTATTTTGCAAATAAATAAAAGTTAAATAGTTCATGACTTGTGGCTATATTATATCAGTGGTGGATCAAATATTACAACTCAGTGGGGTGCCTGGGTGACTCAGTTGGTTAAATGTCCTCTTGATTTTGGCTCATGGTTGGTGAGATGGATCTCCATGTTAGGCTTGGCACTGTCGTTACAGAGCCTGCTTGGGATTCTCTGTTTCCCTCTCTTTGTCCCTCCCTTGTGCTCTCTCTCTCTCTCAAAATAAATAAACCTAAAAAATATTACAACTCAAGAATTTTTGTTCGTTGTCTTAGAGGCAGATTCCTATGAAGGGAGCTAAGAGCTTCAAAGCACAGAATGACTTGAGACATAATTCAGGGAAACATTGCATTTAGAGCCAGGCCTAGCATAATAGGGTACGATCAAAAGAAGGGACCACACTGGTTATTTTAACAGTAAGACTTTAACATAAAGAATTATTAATTAATTATCGAAGAACTGAAAAGGGCTAAAAGAGAACGCAAAGGTATCTCCACCGTAACAACTGCAGAGAGCAGCTATCATCCCTGTGGCCTGGCCAGGAGTAATTGAGAGAACAGAGGTGGGTGGCGTGGAGTTATTAAAATTTCAAAGCTTGGAGGAAGGGGCTGACAGGGCTGAAACTCAGACCTCTGATAAGGGGCAGGGCTGCTGCTGGTGTTTGAATGCATGGTCAAGGAGGTGCCCTGTGGACATGGGACCCAGATTCCTGAGGAGAGGACCCTGGCTGCAGCTGACTGGTGTCTCTGAGTGGGCACAATGAAGTTGGGTAAAACTTCCTAACTGGATTTGACAGGTGTTACTGGGATTAAACACCATGGCTTGGGGGATGAAGAGGCACTGCTGGCGGATGCTGTCAGGAACAGAAAGCCCACAGACAGTGAAGAGGAAGAAGCATCCCCTTCCCTCCTCCAAGCCCCATAGTCTCCCTCTAGGAGTCCTATTCAAAGAGTCAAGCAGCCAGTCAACAAAGCAGAAGTGCAGTTTTCGGAGTCCTGATCTTAGAATCACAGAACAGAGGCTGGAAGGATGGGTTTGAAGCTGAAAGACCATAGTATAACATCTAGAGCAGATAGGGTCTGTACGGTGGTGGTTGGGGGTGGAGGGATGATGCAGAATCAGGGGTTCCATGAGATCTGTCTGGCCTTCCTTGGGCAAAAGGGTCCTAAGTACTACCTCACAGACAGAACAGTTAGGGTGACTACTTTGTCAGGGAAGCATGAGCCATTGCACTAACAGGATTCAGAGGCAGTCTTGGGGGCATGTCATTATAGAACTTTATATTCTGGCTGCCAGCTTTATGGAATGCCAGAGTCTGCTAAGTGTTGGGCTGAAACTGTTCTAATTATGGTTGTCCCTGTAAAAATGACTCAACGTAAGGAGGGTCTGAGGCTGTGAGGGTCAGCCAAAGTTGGGAACCATGTGATATGAGAATCCTGTATCCCAACTACTCTGGTCTATTTTTCAATTCAATTTAATTCAATTCAGGACTTGATATATTTACAGGGTACTTGGCATTATGCTTGGTGCAGGGGATGTAAATGTGATAAATATCTCATGTTTCAATAGGAGAGACCTAGATATACATATACAATTTAATCTGGTTAAGTATTAGATTATGAACACTTAGTTATTGAGGATGATGATAATTAATTTTACCTGGGTGTGTCTGGGGTGAAAAGATGGGGAAATCTTCACAGAACAAATGAAAATATACATCTAAAGTGTCTAGATTGAGTTGATTCTTGGCAAGTGAATAGGATTTTAACAAAGAGCCTAATGCATGAAAGAACACGATATGTTCAGTCAAGATGAATAGTTTATATGACTAGAAAACTGGTTGAATTGAGTAATAGGCTAGAGATGACACAACAGAAAAGTGAGAAGCACATTGTACAGAGTTTTGAATCCAACATAAATTGAACATCCATGAGAATCCAAGCACACGGCTATGTTCTGGTGGTACAAAAATGAATAAAAGTCAGTATCTATTTTTGAGATGTTCTCAGTTATATGGATGAGTCAGACATGAAGTAGTGTAGGGAAAAATTGCAGGTAGAGAGAACCAGACAGACAAAAACAGACAAATGCCTCTGATTTCAGGAAATAATACTAGCCCAGCACTGCTGGATGTGTGAGAGGGATGAGTGGAGAGAAGTCTTAGCAGCAGATTGAGATGAGATTGGAAGACCACTGTTTGCTGTAATAGAAGTTTGGATTTTATGCTATCATTAACAAGCAGCTATGAGGATTTTAAAGTGAAGATTATCATGGTGCATATTAGATTTATAACTGATAACTTTGGTGGTGTTATATGAACTGTGACTTGACAGAAAGGTGGGAAGAGAGACTGGAGACCAAAAGACCAGATAAAGACTATTAAAGTGGTCCAGATGAGAGATTTTCTGGTCTAAGGCAGCTAAGGTTTTGTGATTGATGGTACTGTATTTTATGGAGCTTGGGAAGACAGAGAAGGATAATTTTCCTTTGTTTTTTGTGAGGGGAAGGAGGACACCTTAAGTTTGAGATATCTGGGTTATCCAAGTGGCACAGTGAGGTAGACAGTTGAAAACATGCAGCCAGAGTATAGATTAGTCTAGATTAGCAACGTCTACCTGGTGTCAGCAGCTTGCAGGGGATAGATGAAGCTAAGTAAACAGCCAGAGATGAACTAGCTCTTGGGGAAAATCAGCATTTGGTGATGAACAACAGAAAAGGAACAGAAGGAGACTAGGAAAAACCAGTGGAAATCAGAAGGGATGAATATTTCTGAGGTTCAGTTTCTCTCTAGACTTTAGAGAGAAGATAATTTTTTAAGAGGAACGTTGGTCAACAGTGTGAAACACTGCAAAGTCAAGGAAGATAAAGAACTGAAAAGGAAAACTTTTAGATTAAGTTCCATAAGAGTAAGAACCACATATATGTTTGACATATGGTAGGCACTCATGTTTGACATATTGGAGGCACTCAGGAAGTACTGTGGAATGAATGGATGGATGTACATTCTCGATTTACCTTGAGGGACACACACTGCTTCTCTTCTCCAGTTTATTCCTGTCTGTATACGGGATTACTTATAATTCAATATGTAACACATACCAGATGTGAATATTTCTCTGGTTTTCAAAAGCTGGAGATAAAATTAATCTAAAAGTAACATGATCATATTTTTCTAGTTGAAAAGTAGGCATTATTCTGCATGAAAAGGTTTTTTCCCTCGTCATTTTCAAATAAATGATATATTATGCATTAAACAATGGAAGATGAAATAGCACACATTTAATTTCCTATGTCATCAGAAGTATGCTCCTTTTGACCTTTACAAGTTAAATTCAAAAGTTAATTCAATTTTCCCACTAAAGGCTATTAAGGTTCTGAGGCAAGGGTTTAGGTTGAATTCAGAAAGATTTTAATGAGTTGGAAGTCGGTCAAAAAACATTTACTACTCATTTAAAAAAATGTTCCTGATTTATCATGACTTTTTCTACAATATTTTCATAACTTATCCTCTATCAAAATTAAATCCTATTAGCTGATCAACTGTTATATTAATTTAAAAGTAGCAAATCTCTTTCAAGGGGGCCAAATAATTTATAGAGCATTTAAAAATATGTATTACTTGAAAGGAACTTGACTTCAGAATCCTCAAAACTGCTACAAATCAAAATATGATTTTTAAATCTCCACTGATTTGTACTCTTCTAATTTTCGATGTGGTATTCATGTTAAGTGTGTGATATTTCTTTTTATATTCTCCTTGAAGGAGAGGTTTATGAAGGTAATTAGCAGACTATGGAATTCAAGGTGATTAATATAAACTAATTCAAAGAAAATTCTGGTTTTGAACATTACATATACACATACACTACTAATTACAGATGAGTAGGAAATGTAGTGGTTTAACCTACTGTTTTAGGTTAGTTTCTCTAGAACCAGACTCAGAGAGGAGGATTTGTGGCCAAGTGATTTTTTAAGGAGGTACTTTTGGGAGAAGCTGGCACGGGAGTGGGAAGCTGGGCAGAGAAGTGGGCAAGCCAAGCAAAGGTAGGATTTCCAGCAATGTCTTTCTTGGCTTCAGTTTGAACCCAAAGGGTTCCTCTGGAGTATTAGCTACACCTTTAAGTTTCTTACCCTAGACAAAAACCCGGGCTCTCTTGTTCAGTACAAGCTAGTCATTTATTAAGGGCTGTGGAGGGTGGGGGGAAAGGGAAGTACCTTTGCAGAACTTCCGTTTAATTCTATAGGTAAAGCGGTGCTTCCGGTGGCCTGAGGAAGACTTCTGAGGAGAGTCTGGCCATTAGAATTCAAAGGAGTAGGTAAGGGCGATGAGAGTGGGGTGGTAGGAATGGTGGAAGGGATCTGAAGAGATGAGTGGAACAACAACAGTATGTTTTGTATAGTCAAAACCTAATTTCCTTGAAAATATTACAATTTCCAAATTTGTCTAATTTCTCTAATTTCGGTTGCTGATCCATAAGTCCATATAAAGAAGGTTTTATGTAACTAGTTATAGCGCATTTGTTGCTTGGTTGCTAAGTTAAAAATGCCCTCTTTTCTCTATAGACAAAACCAGGTAGAAATACATTTAGAGACACACTAGCTGGCTAGAAGGAAATGTTCTTTATTGCTCCATTTTTATTTAGAGAGGCTCCCTTCCTGTCCTAGCACAAACTATTCCACATAATGTGCTTCCGTAGTAGAAATAGGTATGTGATTCACCAAATAACTTCCATATCACATTTGACAAGTGACCATTTTTCTCCTTCAAGAGTCTTTCCAGATCCACACAAAGTTTGTTTTGCTTTTGTTATGGGAAGCCATTTTTCTTTTCTCTGCCTTGCTGAGGTATTTGATGGTATAAGGATAAAGAAGCCATGTAAATGCATATGGTGATGTTTTAGCTCAAAAGTACTTCACGTAAATCTCTAAATCATTAGTTTCTCTTTATTAAGTGTGTGAGAAGTTGGTTGGTACAAAAGTTACTTCATAGTTTTGAGTAACTGCTTGAAAGATTAGGAGTTGTTTAAAAGACATGTTAGCTTTGCTTTTTTTTTTTTTTTTGAAAAAGAGTGATGTCTGAGCTCCAGTGTCCTCTGAAAAAAATCAAATTTTGTTGCAAAAAAATATCTTGACAGAGATCTTAAGATAACAGCTAGTATTTGTTGCTCCAACTGAGGGCACTTGTGGTTTCAAATCTTTCACTATTGCATTGACAAACCATGGTTAACAGGGAAACTATAGTGGGGACTGGTGGCCATTTTCAGCACAGACAGTCAGGGTCTTCTGCCTTTCATTAAAACAAAACACACCTAAAATCAGGGCTGATTTACCTTTCAGGGCAATTGCACAATCCAACTGGCATTCTTCCCTTCCTTCACCCTCACTCCTTATACTTATCTAGTGTGAGGAGAAGTAAAGAAAAGGAGGTCAAGTAGGGTTCACTTCTCTTAGAAACATGACCTTATCTTAGCTTTCAAGAGAGTTTTTCTAGTTTGTTTTGGAAAGGTAGTTAAATCTTGAAGCAATAAGGTTATCTTTTTGCTTGTATTGTCTATAATTATTTTCCATCACCCTCAGATGTTAGCAAAAATGACTTAAAAAAACCCCACCTAAACTCATATCTTTCTTATTGCCAAAAATGGACATACAAAGTAAGATATGTAGGGATGAGGCAGAATGGAGACCATTGTTAAAGAAACAGAGGAAGTAGAGGGAAATTACTACACCTGGACAATTCATTTAACTTCAAACTTCTTGACATTTAAGGTGAAAGAAAACATATTTTGGTTTCTGAGCTCATTTGTTACCAATATCGGGTTACTTTGACACAGAGGAATGGGCCACAAGCCGGAAGGAATTTCGCCCAGTTTATCCCCACCAATGCAGTCTTTTTCTTTACAAATTCCAGTCTGAAATCACAAATTTTAGAGGAAGACCTTATATGTGAAATACATAGCATCTAAATGCTGGAAAATGAGATCCAGAAGGGATGTGACTGCTAAAGAATGTGAGGAGTAATGGAAATGGACTTAGACACCACCCCACATCCAGGCCTTGGACCACTGTATTTATCGACATTTTACTTTCATGGTGGAGTGGAATGATGTTAGAGATAGTGGCTACTCTGTACTCTGAAATTATGGAGGGAGAATTCTGATGGGAGAGTGGGTGGGAAGCCAGGCTGAGATGACCATCCCTTTCCTCCCCTATTCTGTCTCACTCTTAGTTGCTTTTGATCTTAGCATCTTATTTCTCATTTCATTGTCATCAGTTTTATGGGATGTTTTTGGGTCCCACGATATCTGCTTCCGTGGCCAAATTGCAGTTGACAGCAGACAAATCATTGTCCCTTTTGAACATCCGTTTTCATCACTATAAAGCAAAGAGGCTAGTCCTTGCCTTCTTGCTACCTCGTAAGAGTTTAAGGAGAAGGAAGGAGAAAGAGCACACAGAATGTTCTAGATATCCAGGGAAAAGGTGTTGCATGCTAAAGGTTATCTCACTATCTCATGGGGGCTCTTAGGAACTGAGACAATATGTGAGATATTTGTATTTCCATGAAACACAGGCAAGCATATATATTTGAATTGTTGTATTAATGTTCTGTGAAGCTAATAGCAGCATTTTACTTAATATGTCTATTCACTACTTCATTCATTCTATGGCAGACTCCACATGGGCAGTGATTCAATAGTGGAAAAAAAGATTGTGTTTAAAACAATTCCCAAGCAAATATATAGTCATCCAATAAATATTGTATCCCCTGTCTACATATCACCACCAGGCCATCTATTGTGATTTATATTTTCCTTCCAATAAGGAGGGAGGTGGAAGAGGTGGTAATGAAGGGAGAGAGCAAAGAAAGGACAATGTCAGAGAGGTTTATATTCAAGTGATTCCAGGTCTCCTAACACTCAGCATGCTGAAAGTGCCTCCAAACATTAAGAAACCAAAACGTCTCTTTTGGAATATGACTCATCAGTGGAATGGATTTAAATTTCTCTGTTTGCTACAGAACGACAATCTTTAAAAATATTAAAAAACTTTCCTGGAAATCTATTTTAAGAAACATGGGCCATACAGACCGACCCCTCCCATGGCCCATTCAATTCCAGAGCATCATGAAAATGTTTATTAAATGTTTAAAATTGATTGCAAGTAACATATTACTTTTAGACAAGCTAACAGAAAACAACACAAATTTAGTCAACAAAAATATTTTGGGGGAAGCCGGGCAGCCCACACAATGTAAGAAAGAGCTGAACCAGCAAACAGACTTTGAGAAAGACCAGAACATCTGCTTCTGCCATCTGAAGAGCAGTAATTCAAGGCTTTCTCTCCTTTGGTTGGGCCATCACCCAAATTAGTCCCTGTGTTCTGCTTAAGATACACTTCCTTGAGAGAAGGTTTAATTGGATTAGTTCGGATCAAGTACCCATCTTGGTGTTGATGGCTGTGAAGGGGTTCCTGGAATTGACAGCCCCACCAGAGACGTGGACTTGGGGAGGTGCAATTCTCCAAAAGAAAAGAGGTTGGCAGACAAAACCCAAGACATCTACTATCTCAAAACTATACTATATGCTATACTTAAGTTGATTTCTTAAAATATGTAGTAGGTATTTTACAGTATATTGGATTCCTGACAACTTTTATACTATAGTTGTATATATTGCTTAAAGCTAATGTAAAGGATGCAATGGAGTAGTGTAGTCTTTGTACCTGGGTTTGCCTTAGAACGGTCACTAATTAGATGTATGATGTGGGCAGGAACCTTAATCCCTGAGGGTCTCTGTTTCTAGAGTTGAAAAATGAGAGACTTTTTTTCCCTTTGTTTTTGTTGTTGATCTGGGATACAGAATTGAATAACTGTATAATTCAGTGTTATGGTATACCATCCATTCTTCTAAGCAAGGTACCTTTTTTTGTTTTACTTTATTTTCTACTCTATCCCTAATCTCCATTCTTTTCACCAATGGAAAATTAATCTAATACTTTCAATACATGTTCTTGTATATGTAAATATATATTACTTTTTGTCATGTGGTTGTGTGTATATAATACATATTATACTATACATATTATATTGTGTATATATATTATATATACATGTATATATATTATATACACATTTAAACTGTTTGTAACTGGTATTAAGCTACTAATCTCATCCTGGTTTTTAAAAATTGTTTGATGCAATGTCATGTTTTTAAGGACTATGCACATTGGTTCCTGTATATCTAGTGCATTGTTTCTATGCAATGCATAGAATGTTTGTAGCATTCCATTATATGTATGTACCCACTATTATTGGATGTATCTATTTTTCTAGTGATACACACATAAAGCAACATTGAACCCTACTAACCCTAGCAAATTACTTGCTTGTACATGTTTTTGTTTTATTTTGTTTTTGGTAGGACTTGCAAGAGTTTCTTTGAGATATTCCTATTTAGTAAGGTTAGGATATGAAAATTTATAATTTCACTAAGTACAGACAGACTGTTTTCCAGAAAGGTCTTACCACTTACCACTCCTATCAGTTCTGCATAAAAGCTATTGCTTGTCTATATTATTTTCAAAACTTAGTATTATCCAACTTCCTATGTAAATTTACACATATAGAAATAGACATATACATACATATATGCATATATATATATGTTTATATATATGTGCGTTTTGCTTTCTGATCACCAAGATATTCCCCTATTTTTTTCCTATGTGCTTTATCATTTTAACTTTCATACTGAAGTCCTTAATGCGTTTGAAATAAACATTGTTTTTCATTTTGCCTGTATGCATGTAAACAAAATTTTTTTATGACCGTCAACTAAATAAGCTATATATCATGTTTTCTCACTTATTTTTGGTGTCAACTTTATATAATATAGCAATTCACAAGTAAATATTAGTCTCTTTTGAACTCTCTGTTTTGTTTCATTAATCTGTTTGTTTTTGTACCTATACTACACTGCTTCAAATTACCATAGCTTGTGGCATGCCTTAATATCTGAGAGGTTAAGTCCCTGCTCATTGTTTTTCTTTTTCCAAAATTGGCCTAATGGTCAACTGGCTATTTGTATGGAAAGAAAGAAAAATAAACTGGAGTATAAAAGAAATAAATTCCAAATTAATAAGGGCATAGAAATAATTAAAAAATAAAACTTTGAAAATCTATGAAAATAAATGCACAACAGATGGAGTACCGAGATCTTCCAAGCAAAACTGGAAATCCAGAGGCTATAAAATAGGAGATAGAAATAATTGACTGTATAAAGTTTAAAACTTTTGTATGGCAAAATATCCCATAAAAGATCAATAGGCAATGATGAAACAAGAAAAAAAAATTGTAATTCAGAGTATAAATTTCTATAATATTCAGAGATGAAAAACTCAGTTAAAAATGGACATAAGATATGAATAGATAATTCAGAAAAGAATAAATTTAAATGGCTAACGAATGTGAAAAGATGCACCAATTTAAAAAATGAGAAATCCACATTAAAGAAGCCATGAAATACAACTTTATATTCATTGGACAGAGACATAGAGAAAAGGGTAATGTGATACATGTTGGTGGTAGGGATGATATATAGCATTTTGGGAGGAGAATATGGCAGGATCTATGGTAATTAAAAATACATATTTTTTTCTATTCACTATTTCTATTTCCAGAATTCTCTCAATTACAGAAATGTAGGTACAAATCTTGCCCATAAAAATAAAAGTACAAATTTATATGAACATTTTACTGGATTATATATTCACCCAAACTGGAAGTAAAGATGTACTAATGAGTTGAATATAACTGAATTATGGTTCAAACACCATGTGATATTCTATAGTCCTGAGAATGAAGTAGAACGTATGTATGTGAATGTACAGAATATAGGATTATGGAGGAAAATAGAATGCTAGCATGGTTATATGGAATTAGGAATGACAGTCGAGAAAAGACATCCAGGGTAAAGGGAATGTATGATATGATCTCATCTCTATAAAATTATATATGTATATGTATGCATAAGTAGTGAAACAAAGGATAGTTAGAATGTTAAATGTGGTTTTCATAGGGTAGTGAAATTCCAGGTGACTTCTTTACATTTCTACATATTGTTATGATTTTTTAGTGAGCATGTTTTATTTATATAATCAGAAAAATAGAGATAATTTCATTGTATGAAAAAATTATAAAAATGCAAAACGAACAAATACAAAACAAAATTGACAACTTTTATGAACCATTATCCTTCCATGTAGTATTAGAAAGTTTGTAAGGTGTATAAAATAATCCTACTGGTATCTTTATTAGCACTGCATTGAATACAAGAAAAATTCTTTGCAGATTTAATCTTTATGATATATTTTATTGTATATTTATTTACTTCTGCTCATTTTTTTATTCTTAAAACAGCTTACAATTTTCTCTGTGAAGGTCTTTTACATCCTATATTAGGATAATTCTTAAATACATTGTTTTTGTTGCTATTATGTTTTCTTATTTTCTATTTTATTTTGTAATTTGTTAAGAGGTATAGTAAAACCTTTTTTACGCTTATAAGTCGATCATTATCTTGTAATTGTGCTGAAATATTAGTTCATGTGGTATTTTTATTAGTTTGTGCTTATTTTATAATTAAAAATTTTTATTGTGGGAAAATACATATAGCATAAAATTTACTATGAACCATTGTTAACTGCACAGTTCAGGGTTATTAAATATATTCATATTGTTGTTTAATGATCACCACCACCCCAAACTCTTTTATCTTGTAAAACAAACTCTGTACCCATGAAACAATAGATTTCTATTCCTCCCCTTCTCCCAACCCCTGGTAACTACCATTCTACTTCCTTTCTCTATTGATTTAATTGTTCTAGATATCTCATGTAAAAGGAATCATATAGTACTTGTTCTTTTGTTACTGGTTTATTTCACTTAGCATAATATCCGCAAGAGGCATCCATGTTGTAGCATGTGTCTGAATTGTCTTCCTTTTTAAGGTTGAATAATACCTCAACATATATATATATATCACATTTTTTTATTCATTCATCCATTGACAGACATTTATTGTGTCTATCTCTTGGCTACTGAGAACAATGTTGCTATGAACACGGGTATAAAGATCTCTTTGAGACCATTTCAGTTCCTTTGGGTATATATCCAGAAGTAGAATTGATGGATCATATACTAATTCTAGTTTAATTTTTTGAGACACTGCCATATTGTTCTCCATAGCAGCTGTACCATTTTACATTCCCACCAGTAGTGCACAAGTGTTCTAATTTCTCCACATCCTTGCCAACACTTAGCTTTCTGGTTTGTTCTGTTTGTTTGTTTGTTAGTAGCCATTTTTACAGGTGTGAGGTAGTGTCTCATTGCGGTTTTGATTTGTCTTTTGCTAATGATTAGTAATGTTGAACATCTTTTCACGTGGTTATTACCTATTTGCATATCTTCTTTGGAGAAATGTCTGTTCAAGTCCCTTGCCCATTTTTGAATTGGGTTGTTTGCTCTTTTGTTGTTGAATTTTAGGAATTGCTTTTGTGTATATTAATCCATTATCAGACATATGATTGCAAATATTTTCTCCCATTTTGTAGGTTGTCTTTTTAATCTGTTGATGGTATCTTTTGATGCACAGAAGTTTTAAATTTTCAGGAAGTCTCTAATTTGTCTATTTTTTTGTCTGTTTTTCTTTTGTTGCCTGTGTCATATCTGAGAAATCATTACCAAATTCAGTTTCATGAAACTTTTGTTGTATGTTTGTTCACTTCTAAGGTATTTATAGTTCTAGCTTTTACATTTAGGTCTTTGATCCA
Source organism: Panthera leo (assembly GCF_018350215.1). NCBI lineage: Eukaryota > Metazoa > Chordata > Mammalia > Carnivora > Felidae > Panthera > Panthera leo. Next base: position 78,547,175 of record NC_056682.1, on the reverse strand, counting down.
TTTTGCATTAAATTTTTATATGATATTAGGTAAGATTCCAACTTAATTCTTTTGCATGTGGACATCCAGTTTTCTCATCATCATTTGTTGAAATCAAGAGTTTATTTTAATGTGGATTATCATATTTTTTTATTTTAGAGAGAAAGAGAACATAAGTAGGGGAGAGGAGCAGAGGGAGGGAGGGAGGGAGGGGGAGAGAGAGAGAGAGAGAGAGAGAGAGAGAGAGAGAGAGAATGAATTTCAAGCAGGCTCCATGCTGAGCCTCCTCTCCCCAAAGTGGGATTATGACTTAAACTGAAATCAAGAGTTGGAGTACAACCGACTAAGCCACCCAGGTGCCCCTAGATTATTATATCATTTGTAAATAATGACAGTTGTCTATTTTTCCCTTCTACTTCTTACAATCTTTTTTCCTTTACTTGTTGAATTGGCCAGTTACGAGATACCATGCTGAAAAGAGGCAAAGTGAGCATCTTTATCTTGTTTTAAAGTTTAAATGGATTTAAACTTTAAATCCATTAATTAAATTTGATTTAAATCCATTAATTAAATTTGAATTAAAGTTGATTTGCTAAAAAAATGAGACTTACTGAAGACTTTTGGTATATTGTCTTTTCCAAATTAAGGAAGTTGACTTCTATTTTTGGTTTATGAGATTAAAATATTGGGGTGTTGAACTTTAGCAAATGTTTTCATGTATCTGGTGAGCAATCATAATTTTTTTCTTTTAGTCCATCATTTAGTTTAAACTAAAATTCTAAATTATTTGTTATTCATTAATTATGATATTCCCTGCCTCTGTTTAACTTTTTTCATGCTACCTGCAAGAGTTTCTGAGAAGGTTGTGGTAAAATATCCAGTTATAGTTGTTGATTAATTTTTTTCTGGATTTCAATTCTATCAACTTTTGCTTTATAGAATATGAAACTCTAGTCTTTGTTTCATTTATGTCTTTGATGTATTGTTCTTTTCAATCAGCATATTATGCCCCACATCAGTCTTTTATGATTGCTTTTGGTATTGAGTTTTATTTGTCTGATATTAAAATTGCTATTCTAGTGTACTTTTTTTAATACTCTTTTTATTCTAGAACAGCTTTATATTTAGAGAATTATTGTAAAGATAGTACAGAGAGAGTGGCCATACACCCTCACACACAGTTTCTCCTATTAACATCTTACATTAGTGTAGTATATTTTTCACAATTAATGAACCAATATTGATACATTATTATTAAAGAAAGCCCATACTTTATTCAGATTTGCTGTTTTTACCTTATGTCCCTTTTCTGATCGAAGATCTCATCCAAGATTTAGTCATCATGTCCCCTTAACATGTCCCATCATGACAGTTTCTTAGACTTTTCTTGTTTTCGATGACCTTGACAGTTTTGAGGATTACTTGTTAGATATTATGTAGAATGTTCCTCAGCTGGGATTTATCTCATGTTTTGAAAGATTAGACTTGAGTAATGTCTTTTTGAAAAAAAGACAAAGCGGTAAAGTGCCATTCTCATCACATCAGATCAAAGGTATATACTATTAATATATCAGTGTTGATGTTAACCTTGATCACCTGACTTAAAGTAGTGATTGTCGAGGTTTCTCCACTGTAAAGTTTCTCTTTTTCTCTTTCCCTCTCCATATCATAATCTTTGGAAGAAAGTCTTTATGCACAATCCACATTTAAGGAGTAGAGAGTTATGCTCTACTTAAGGGTGGAATATCAACATAAATTATTTGGAGTTCTACTGTGTGGGAGTCTTGTCTATTCTCCCCATTTATTTACTCAATTATTCATACCAGTATGGACTGAAGGATATTTATTCTGTGGGTTATACTCCAAAGCTACTTTATTTTGTTACTAAAATTGTTCTAATTTTGACCATTGGGTGTCCTTTCAGTTGGTTCCTGTATATCTTTGACATATCTTCTCATGGAAGGTTTTTTGTTTTTGTTTTTGTTTTTTTTTTAAAGCATTTTCTTACTTCCTAGTGCTATAAGATACTTCAGGCTCACCTTGTATATTTTGTGCTCCATTCCTAGAATCAGTCATTTCTCCAAGGAACTCTCATTTCTTTTATTGGAGAATGGTATTAGAAACCAAGGTTTTGGTGCTAGATGTTCTTGTTGCTAATGGATATCACTGTCTCTTGGCCCTCTCAGCTGACAGAGCAAGGAAATATATGTGTGTATACTAACCATGTACACATATATCTACACATATTTCTATATGTTACAATCTATATCTATATTAAGCTAAATATGAGATCTCATTGATGTCTCCAATTCTAATGCACTACCACATGATCATTCTAGAATCTGCCACCACCTTCCTTATTTGTAACATCTCACTCTCACCGTAAGAAATCCGGCTCCCACCACTTGACATTCTTTGTCTTGCCTTAGAATTAGTTTGTATATTATTTAGGAAATAGTCTGATGAGATTATTTTTTTAGATTTTAATTGAGATTGCACTAAATCTATAGGTCAAGTTGTGAAGAATTGACATCTTAATAAGAAGTCTTCAAATCCAGAGTATCTCCCCCTTTTAAAGGTCTTCTTTGATTATTTTTTATTGGTAGTTTTGTATTTTGTAGTTTTCCATATATAATTCCTACACATATTTTGTTACATTTATAACTAAGTATTACAATTTGTGGGTGCTATTGTAAATATGTTAAATTTTTTTTCAACATTTGTTTATTTTTGAGATATATATAGAGAGAGATAGGGAGACAGAGTACAAGCAGGAGAGGGGCAGAGAGAGAGGAGAACACAAAAGCCAAGGCAGGTCCCAGGTTCTGAACTGTCAGCACAGAGCCTGACACAGGGCTTGAACAACAAGCTGTGAGATCATGACCTGGGCTGAAGTTGGATGCTTAACCAACTGAGCCACCCAGGTGCCCCTGTAAATATATTTTTAAAAATCCCAAATCCCAGTTGCTCATTGATAGTATATAGGAAAACAATTGACCTTGTATTAACCTTTTTATATTAACCATGTATTCTGTGACTTTGCTATACTCTTTTATTCATTTCAGGAGATTTTTCTTCTGGCTAATTTTTGGAATTTTCTATGTAGACAATCACATCATCTATGAATACAGACAGTTTTATTTCATCCATTTCTAACTGATATGACTTTTTCTTTTCTTATTTCATCATTCTAGCTAATAGTTCCAGTACAACGTTGAATAGGAGTAGAAAAGAACATCTTTGCCCTGTTTCTTATCACAGGAGGAGAGGATTCAGTTTCCCATCATTAAGTGTAATGTTAGCTGTAGGTTTTTTATAGATGTTCTTTACCAAATTGAGGAAATGCTCCTTCATTCTTTGTTGAAAATTTTCGTCGTGCATAGCTGTTGGATTTCATCAAATGATTTTTCTTTGTCAACTAATATGATCATATGATCACTTGTTCTTCTTTAATCTGTTGCTGCAGCAGATTATATTGATTGATTTTTCAAATGTGAAACAGCCTCACATGCCTGGAATAAATCCCATTTGTTTGTACTGTGTAAGTTTTTATATACATTGTTGGGTTCAATTTGGTAATATTTTGTTAAGGATTTCTAAATCCATGTTTGTGAAAGATATTGGTCTATTGTTTGCTTTTCTGTTAATGTTCTTATCTGGTTTATGTAGTAGGGTAATGCTGGCTTCATAGAATGAGTTAGAAAGTATTCCTTCTGCTTTTGTCTTCTGGAAAAGATTATGGAGAACTGATATCATTTCTTCCTTAAATGTTTGGTAAAATTCACCAGTAAAATAATCTGGGCCAAGTATTTTCTTCTTTGGAAGAAAATTAAATATTAGTTAAATGTATTTAAAAATATAGGGTTATTCAGGATATCTAGTTTTCCTTTTTTGGTTTTGATTATTTGGGTCTTTGCAGAAATTGGTCCATTTCATCTAAATCATCAAATTGGTGGGCATAGAGTTATAATATGCTTTATTATCCTTTCTGTGATAATGGGGTCAGTAAGATGATCCCTCTTTCATTTTTGTTATTGGTAATTTGTATCTTCTCTCTTTTCTTGGTTAGCCTGGTTAAAGGTTTATTAATTTCAATTATTTTTTTTCCCAAAGAACCAGCTTTTTTAAATTCATTGATATTCTCCATTGTTTTCTTGTTTTTAATTTTACAGAATTCTGCTGTAGTTTCATCATTTCTTTTCTTATGGTTGCTTTAGGCTTAAATGTTCTTTCTCTATTTTCCTATGATAAAAGCTTATGTTATTGATTTTAAATATTTCTTCATTAAAAAATATGCCTTTAATGCCAAACATTTTTCTCTAAGCCCTACCTTTACTGCATTCCACACATTTTTATAAAAGTTGTATTTTAATTTTCATTTAGTTTTAAGTGTTTAAGATTTTCTTCTGAGGAATTTTTTGGTTTGTTTGTTTTACCCAAGTGCTATTTTGAAGTATATTGTTCGATTTACATATATTTGGAGCTCTTCCAGTTTCCTTTCTTTGATTGATTTTTGTTTAATTCTATTGTGGTCTGAGAACGTACCTTATATGATATCTACTCTTTAAAAGTTGTTAAGGTATATTTTATGGCCAGAATGTGGTTAATCTTGGTGAGTGTTTCATGGGAGCTTGAGAGGAGTGTGTAATCTGTTGATGTTGGATGGAGTGAACTGTAAATGTCAGTTAGACCAACTTGATTGATAGTGTTTTTCAAGTCAACTGTATCTTTATTGATTTTCTGTCTGCTTGATCTATCAATTATTGAGGGAGAGGTGTTGACCTCTTCAACCATAATTACACTCTATTTCTCCTTTCTGTTCTATCAATTTTTATCTCACATATTTTGACATTTTGTGTTTAGGTACATACATGTTTAGTGTTGTTTTGTCTTTTTGGAGTATTAATTTTTCTCTATTATGTAGTTCTGTTCTAGATCTCTGATAAGTTTCCTTGTTTTGAAGTTTGCCTTATCTGAAATCAATATAGCTACTCCACATTTCTTTTGATTAGTTTTCTTTCTCTATCTCTTTGCTATTAATTTCTTGTATATTTAAAGTAAGTTTCTTGTAGACAATATAGTTTGGTATTATTTTTTATCCGCTCTGATAGTCTCTGTCATTTAATTGGTATAATTAGACCATGCATATTTAAAGTAATTATTGATATATTTGATTTAATATAAACTATGTAACTTTTTAATATTTGTTGTCTGACTTTTTCTTCTTTCTCTGGTTTTAATTGAACATTTTATATGGTTCCATTTTATCTTCTCTCAGTTTATATATTAGACTTAAAAAATTGCTTTTAGTGGTTGCCTAAAATTTATAGTATACTTAAAAATTTTTTTTAACATTTATTTATTTTTGAGAGACAGAGACAGACAGAACATGAGTTGGGGAAGGGCAGAGAGAGAGGGAGACACAGAATCCTAAGCAGGCTCCAGGCTCTGAGCTGTCAGCACAGAGCCCAACTCAGGGCTCAAACCTACAAACTGTGAGATCATGACCTGAGCTGAAGCCAGACACCCAACCGACTGAGTCACCCAGGCGCCCTGCATATTATACATTTTTATACATTAACCTAAATCCACCTTCAAATAACACTATTTGCTCAATGTGTAATACAAGTATCTCATAACAGAGTGTTTCTATATCTCTTGTCCTGTGACACTGCAATCATCCGTTTCACTTTTATATATGTTGTAATCACTCAACATATTGCTACTATTATTAAATAGTTATTTTCAGATTAATTAAGAATAAAAAAAAAGGGGGTGCCTGGGTGGCTCAGTCAGTTAAGTGTTGGACTCTTGATTTCAGCTCAGATCATGATCTCAGGGTCATGAGACTGAGATTTGCATTGAGCTCCATGCTGGGTGTGAAGCCTGGTTAAGATTCTCTCTATCCTTCTCTCTGCCCCTCCTCTTCTTGTGTGCACACACACTCTCTTTATAAAAAAAAATGAGAAAAATAAAAAGATACCTTATTGTATCTTTATTCCCTGATTATCTTTATTTATATAAATCCAGGCTTCCTTCAGATTGAAAAAAAAATCTTTGAACATTTCTTGCAGGGCAGCTATGCTGGCAATGAAGTCCCTCAATCTTTGAGAAACACTTTATTTTCCTTAACTTCTGAAGGACAATTTTGTTGAATCTAGAATCTTAGGTTGGTGGATTTTTAACACTTTAAATACTGTGTTCCAATCTCTTCTTGCTTGCATGATTTCTGGCAAAAAGTCTGCTGTAGTTCTTATCCTTATTTTTCCATAGACCACATGTTTTTTCAATCTTGCTTCTTTCAAGATTTTTTGTCTTTCGTTTTCTGTAATTGAATATGCTATGTATAGGTATGTTTTCATTTATTTATTTTTTTGGCATTTATTTTACTTTGTATTTTCTGAGCATATTAGGTATATGATTTGGTGTTTGTCATTAATTTTAGAAAGTTACTAGCCATTATTGTTTCAAATATTTCTTTTACTCTGTTTTCTCTTTGTTCTGTTTCTGGCAATCCAACAGCCTTTCAAAATTTTCCAAAGTTCTTGGGTAAATTATTTGTTTTTTAAAATATAGTGTTTTTTGTTTTTTGCATTTCAGTTTGCAGAGTTTCTATTGATGTATATTCAAGCTCCCTGATTCTTCCATTGACTGTGTCCAGTCTATTTATGGGTCCATTAGGAGCATTCTTCACTTCTTTTACATAGTGTTTTCAACATCCAGCATTTACTTTTGAATTTTTTCTGAGAGTTTTCATCTCTCTACTTGCATTATCCATCTGTTCTCGCATATTGTTTATTTTTTCCATTAGAGCAATTTACAAAATAAACATAGACATTTTATTTATTTTTATTTTTTTATATGTAATTTATTGTAAAATTGCTTTCCATACAACACCCAGTGCTCATCCCAACAGGTGCCCTCCTCAATGCCCATTACCCATTTTCCCCTCTCCCCCAGCCCCCATCAACCTTCAGTTTGTTATCAGTATTTAGGAGTCTCTTATGATTTGCCTCCTTCCCTCTCTGTAACTTTTTTCCCTCCCCTCCCCTCACCCCTGGTCTTCTGTTAAGTTTCTCAGGATCCACATATGAGTGAAAACATGGTATCTGTCTTTCTCTGCCTGACTTATTTCACTTAGCATAACATGCTCCAGTTCCATCCATGTTGCCACAAATGGCCAGGTTTCCTTCTTTCTCATTGCCAAGTAGTATTCCATTGTATATATAAACCACATCTTCTTTATCCATTCGTCAGTTGATGGACATTTAGGCTCTTTCCATAATTTGGCTATTATTGAAAGTACTGCTATAAACATTGGGGTACAAATGCCCCTATGCATCAGCACTCCTGTATCCCTTGGGTAAATTCCTAGCAGTGCTGTTGCTGGGTCATAGGGTAGATCTATTTTTAATTTTTTGAGGAACTTCCACAGTTTTCCAGAGTAGTTGCACCAGTTTGATTCCCACCAACAGTGCAAGAGGGTTCCCATTTCTCCACATCCTCTCCAGCATCTATAGTCTCTTGATTTGTTCATTTTAGCCACTCTGACCAGCAAGAGGTGGTATCTCAGGGTGGTTTTGATTTGTATTTCCCTGATGATGAGTGATGTTGAGCATCTTGTCATGTGCCTGTTGGCCATCTGGATGCCTTCTTTAGAAAAGTGTCTATTCATGAAACATAGACATTTTAAATTCTCTTCAGATAATTCCAAAACCTGTGTCATATCTCAGTCTTATTCTAATAATTGATGTCTCTTCAGACTTTTTTTTCCCTTTTGGTATGCCTTGTAATTTTTTTGTTGTTAGAAGCTAGACATGTTGTAATCATTTACAGAAACTGAGGTAAAGAGGCCCCCAGTTTAGGAATTTATGCTCATCTGGCTAGGAGTTGGACTCTGTTTAATGTTTTCTGTAGCTATAGGTGTCGGAGGTTTCAAATCACTTTAATATCTTGATTTTTTCGTCTCTTTTCTTTATTTTTGGCTTACCTGAGTATTCCCCCTCAGAAAGAGTGTTTCTTGCAGCTCTTTCTGCTGTAATGTATTTTTATATTGGAACCAGATTCACAGGGTCATAAGTTATGGGAGCGAGAGAATGTTTTATAATATTTCAATTAAGTCTCAGCCTTTTGGTAAGCCAGTGTCTTTGGTTTATGACTTTCACAAACATGTTTTCTTACATAGCTCAGCAACCCTCCTGTTAAGTGAGACAGGAAAACTTGAGGGTGTTGGAATGAGAGTGATACCTTTCTTCTCACAACTATTGGAAAGGTTCTGGTAAAGTATTCCTTTCTAGAGAGTAGGCTTTTATTTTAAATAGAGAAGGCTCTGTGCATATTTACCAAGGATTACTTTTTACCTCACCCAGCTAGAGCCACAAAGGGATCTTTCTTGGATCTTTACCTTAAGAACCTGGTGGGGTTCCTGGAGATGAAGACTATGTGGCTCTAATACTTTTTCACTCTTAAGGTAGTATACATGGAACTTCCAGCAATTTATCAAAATTACTGTGTATGTGTCTAACTAGCTTGAGCAACTTCTATTCTAGGTGAGTAGATCTTGGCTTTGATTTTTTGTGTTTGGCTGTCTCTCTAGGTTTTGAGGTAGCAGTTTGCCCTCCAAACTTAGATCTCTGATTTGTTCAAGAAAAGACATGGGTTTTCTGTTTGTCCTACTTTTTCTTGTTATGAGGACAGGAATTTACATGTTGGAGCTGAAACATAAAGTTCAGCTTACATCTTACATTTTTATTTGATGCATTTTCCACCCTTCCCAACCATTCTATTATTTTCAGCCTTTTCATATTCCTGTGCTAAATATGCCTCCTATATTGGTTGTGTTACTGGATCTTACTTTTTTAGTCCAATCTAAATTCTTTCCTTTGATCTGTGAATTTTAAAAAATTATATTTATTATAGTTACTGCTCAAATGTAAGTTTTTCCAGGTTATTTTGTATTTTCTATGCTTCTTTTTAAACTTCATTTCTTGTCTTCTAGCTATTGCATTTTTTGACTTTAAGTTACACTTTTATTTTTATTCTTTGGGTGATTACTCCTACTAGGGCTCATACTTAAATTTATTTTATTCATTTTTAAGTTTCTGTATCCTATCTCTTCCTAAACTAAATGACTACTTGCATACCTATAACTACTTCTGTTTTATCATTACCAACTTTGTACACCCCACCTCATTCATAGTGTATGTTATTTCTCCAGGTTTAAGGTTAGGTGGGAGAGCCATCGACCATGCTACTTGCCATCTTATTAGCTATGGAAAATCTTTGCTCTGACATTCAGTGGATCAAAACTCTAATTTCTACCTCATGTATCACTTGTTAGGGGCAGCAACAATTCACTTTATCTATTTGGAATTAGAATCATAATTTTTGTGCAGAAAGTGATCTTAGAGATCATTTAGTAAAGTAGTCCCTATTTAATAAAGAATCATTTTCACTGAGGCAGGGGCCAACATGGTGGAGAAGTTGGGGGATCTGAAGTACCCTTGTCTCTCAAACACAGCAGTGTGGAGGCCAAGGGACTTTGAACTCCAAGAGTCCAGGAGGCAAAGTGACAGAGATGCCTCCAGGGCCCCACTGGGACAACCTGACAGGCCATAGGTGAATGATTGCAAACAGGGAGATAGAAAACGGGTGGTAGAGGAACAGAGGGGAAGGATCCCCTTCTGTGGAGAGACAAAGGGAAGAGAAAGAGAGGCTGGGGAAGCATAGGACTGCATCTGGACAAGAGAAAAACCATGGACCGGGACAGAGAAAGGTCCAATCTCTAACTGCAGGGCTTCTCTGGACTGGGGCCAGTTGTCCTGTTCGCCCACCTGGAGAGGAGGGGAGCCAGCCCCAGCTCAGTAACTAGTTCAGAGGCGCAGTCTGCAGTGGGAGAAAGCAATCTCCTCCCTGGAGTGCTGTGGGAAGAAGGTATATAGCCATTCAAAGGGCAAAGGCTTCTTGCACCCACCAGCCAGAGACCATATATCAGGCGGCACACAGTGACACTTTCCCGAAACTGGGGCAGACAGAGTGGGAACCTTAAAGACATGGGGGTTTAAGTCCCAGCCAGTGCCAGGGAGGTGTGAGAGTCAGCAGAGTGGGACAAACTGCCTTGTTTGCACCTGCGGCACAGTGAGGTTGGCTTGAACAGAGTGGTTTGGGACACCTGGTCTGTGGAGGAGAGACTGGGGTGTCAGTATTTGTCTCCCCATCACCAACAAGGTGAGGCTTCAGGGATCTGACAGTGGGGCCCACAATGGAGGTGATAGTTGCCTGCACAAAACTATGCCCCTCCACACATGGTAATTGTACATCTACTGGAGCAGGATTGTTGCTGATGAAACAGACAGCCACTCCTCCAGACCAGTGCTGCTGCATTGCCTGGTTTAATCCTTGGACAGTTCTTATTATACAGATACATTCTTCATTTTCTCCTTCTTATCTCTTCCCTCCTCTAGTCTGTTTACTCTGGCTGTTAGTTTGTTTAAGCAGACATATTTAATCTATTCTCTTGATACATGTTCTACACCTCCTTCTTTATTCTCCGTTCTCTCTCTCTGGATTAAGCTGTATAGTTTCTCTGTCTGGACAATGTTCTTTTCTTTTCTTTTTCACTGCCTCCTTCTTAATTTTCCTTTCTGTCTCTCTGCATTAAACTGTATAGTTTCTCTGTCTGGTCAATTTTCTTTTCTTTTTTTCCCTGCCCTTGTCATTTCTCTCTTTGTATGGGATAAAACCCCTTCCATCAGCACCACCTCCACCCTGTTGTTTACTTGTAGCTGGAATTTCTGGTTTTTTGTTTGTTTGTGTGTTTGTTTGTTTTTGTTTTTTGTTTGTTTGCTTGTTTTCCATTCCAGGGCTACTTCAACGAAAAAATCAAAGCACACCTAGTAGAGGGTCCAAAACATCACTATGAGTAGGGAGATAAAGTAACCAAAGTCACAACAGCAGAAAGCAAGTAACACACTCCAAAAAACACCTCCTAAAGGGCTGGCCCCTGGACAGTGTATGACCCCTCTTTATAGTAGTGCTTTCAGGTTCAGGGCACATAACAAGCTTTTGAAAACACATAAGGGACAGAAAACTAGCCAAAATGACAAAACAGAAGAATTCTCCTCAAAAGACATTCCAGGAAGAAATGACAGCTAAAGAATCGATCAAAACAGTTATAAACAATATAACTGAACAAGAATTTAGAATAATAGTCATAAGATTAATCACTGGGCTTGAAAAAACCATAGAGGACAACAGAGTATCTATTGCTGCAGAGATCAAGGAACTTAAAAATAGTCATGATGAATTAAAAAATGTTGTAAATGAGGTGCAAAATAAACTAGAGGTGGTGACAGTGAGGATTGAAGAGGCAGAGGGGAGAACAGGTGAAACAGAAGATAAAATTATGGGAAATGATGAGGCTGAGAAAAAGAGACAGAAGCTGAGAAAAAAAGAGATAAAAAAATTCTGGACCATGAGGGGAGAATTAGAGAACTAAGTGACAGTTCTAGCAGTTATTTGGTGGTGTCTGCTCCACCAAATGAAATGAAATGAAATGGAATGGAATGAAACAGAATAATATCCATATCATAGGAATTCCAGAAGAAGAAGAAGAGAGAGAAAGGGGCAGAAGGTGTACTTGAACAAATCATAGCTGAGAACTCCCCCAATCTGGGGAAGGAAACAGACATTGAAATCCAAGAGGCACAGAGAGCTCCCTTCAGACATAACTTGAATTGATCTTATGCATGACATATACTAGTGAAACGGGCAAAATAAAAAAGATAAAGAGAATTCTGAAAGTGGCTAGGGATAAACGGGCCTTAACCTACAAGGGTAGACACATAAGGGTAGTAGCAGACCTACCTACTGAAACTTGGCAGGCCAGAAAGGAGTGGCAGGAAATTTTCAATGTACTGAATAGGAAAAATGTGCAGGCAAGAATCCTTTATCCAGCAAGCCTGTCATTCAGAATACAAGGAGAGATAAAGGTTTTCCCAAACAAAAATTGAAGTAATTCATCACCACTAAACCAGCCCTACAAGAGATCCTAAGGGGGACTCTGTGAGTAGAATGTTGCAAAAACCACAAAGGACCAGAGACATCACTACAAGCATGAAACCTACAGATTACACAATGACTCTAAATCCATATCTTTTAATAACAACACTGAATGTAAATGGACTAAGTGCTCCAATCAAAAGACATAGGGTATCAGAATGGATTAAAAAAATAAGGCCCATCTATTTGCTGTCTACAAGAGACCATTTTAGACCTGAGGACACCTTCAGATTGAAAGTGTGGGGATGGAGAACCATCTATCATGCATTGGAAGTCAAAAGAAAGCAGGAGTAGCCATACTTATATCAGACAAACTAGATTTTAAACTACAGGCTGTAACAAGAGATTAAGAAGGACATTATATCATAATTATGGGGTTATCCATCAAGAAGAGCTAATAATTATAAATGTTTATGCACCAAATTCGATAGCACCCAAATATATAAAACAATTAATCACAAACATAAGCAATCTTATTGGTAAGAATGTGGTAATTGCAGGGGACTTTAATACTCCACTTACAACAATTGACAGATCATCTAGACAGAAAATCAATAAAGAGACAATGGCCTTCATATATGAAAAGCCCACAGCTAATATCATCCTTAATGGGGAAAAATGAGAGCTTTCCCCCTGAGATCAGGAACACAACAGGGACGTCCACTCTCACCACTGTTGTTTAACATAGTGTTGGAAGTCCTTGCATCCGCAATCAGACAACAAAATGAAATAAAACGTATCAAAATTGGCAAAGAAGAAGTCAAACTTTCGATTTTTGCAGATGACATGATATTCTACATGGCAAACCCAAAAGACTCTACCCAAAGACTGCTAGAACCGATCCATGAATTCAGCAAAGTCACAGGGTACACAATCAATGGACAGAAGTCGGTTGCATTTTTATACACCAATAATGAAGCAACAAAAAGAGAATTAAAGAATCTGATCCCACTTACAATTGCACCAAGAACCATAAAATACCTAGGAATAAGCCTAACCAAAGATGTAAAAGATCTGTATGCTGAAAATTATAGGAAGCTTATGAAGGCAATTGAAGAAGACACAAAGAAATGGAAAAACATTTCCATGCTCATGGATTGGAACTATAAATACTGTTAAAATGACCATACTACCTAAAGCAATCTACACATTCAATGCAATCCCAATCAAAATGCACCGGTATTCTTCTTAAAGCTAGACAAACAACCCTAAAATGTGTATGGAACCACAAAAGATGCCACATAGCCAAAGTAATACTGAAGAAGAAAACCAAAGCAGGACACATGACAATCCCAGACTTTAGCCTCTACTACAAAGCTGTAGTAGAGTATGTAGTAGAGTATGTAGTAGAGTATTAAGAGTAGAGTATTAAGACAGTATGGTACTGGCACAAAAACAGACACGTAGACCAATGGAATAGAATAGAGAATCCAGAATTGGACCCACAAATGTATGGCCAACTAATCGTTGACAAAGCAGAAAAGAGTTTCCAATGGAAAAAAGAGTCTCTTTAGCAAATGAGGCTGGGAGAACTGGACAGCAACATGCAGGAGAATGAAACTAGACCACATTCTTAGACCATAGACAAAAATAAACTCAAAATGGATGAAACTCAAAATGTGAGACAGGAAACCATCAAACCTTAGAGGAGAAATCAGGCAACAACCTCTTTGACCTCAGCTGCAGCAATTTCTTGCTTGACACATCTCCAAAGGCAAGGGAACTAAAAGCAAAAATGAACTACTGGGACCTCATAAAGATAAAAACCTTCTGCAGTGCAAAGGAAACAATCAACAAAACTAAAAGGCAACCAACAGAATGGGAAAGATATTTGCAAATAACATATTAGATAAAGGGTTAGTATCCAAAATCTATAAAGAAGTTACTAAACTCAACACCCAGGAAACAAATAATCCAGTGAAGAAATGGGCAGAAGACATGAATAGACACTTTTCCAAAGAAGACATCCAGATGGCCAACAGACACATGAAACGATGCTCAATGTTACTCATCATCAGGGAAATACAAATCAAAGCTACTCTGAGATACCACCTCACAGTAGTCAGAGTGGCTAAAATGAACAACTCAGGATACTACAGACTCTGGCAAGAATGTGGAGAAATGGAAACCCTCTTGCACTGTTGGTGGGAATGCAAACTGGTGCAGCTGCTTTGGAAAACAACATGGAGGTTCCTCAAAAAATTAAAAATAGAACTACCCTACAACCCAGCAATAGCAATAATAGGAATTTACCCAAGGGATAATTTACCCAAGGGATACAGGAGTGTGAATGCATAGGGGCAGTGTTTATAGAAGCACTTTCAACAATAGCCAAATAATGGAGAAAGCCTAAATGTCCATTGACTGATGAATAGATAAAGAAGATTGGTTTATATATACAATGGAATACAACTTGGCAATGAGAAAGAATGAAATCATGCCATTTGCAGCAACATGTATGGAACTGGAAGATATTATGCTGAGTGAAATAAGTCAGTCAGAGAAAGACAGATATCATATGTTTTCACTCATATGTGGATCTTGAGAAACTTAATGAAGGCCATGGGGGAAGGGATCGGAAAAAATAGAGAAGGAGGGAGGCAAACCATAAACGCTTTTAAATATAGAGAACAAACTGAGGGTGGATGGGGGTGCTGGGGGAGGGGAAAATGGGTGATGGGCATTGGGGAGGGCACTTGTTGGGATGAGCACTGGGTGGTGTATGTAAGTGATGAACCACAGGAATCTACCTCCAAAATCAAGAGCACACTTTACACACTGTATGTTAGCCAATTTGACAATAAATTATATTTTAAAAAAAGAATCATTTTCTTGTGGTTCTCCAAGAAGGTTGCTCCTACCATGCCCATGTTATAAAAAAGGAATACAATTAATTATGAAGCTTAGCTACTCTACACAATATATGTAGTGTCACTCCCATCTCTAAATAAGTTTCCAGAAAATTTCAGAATAGAAGGCAAGTATCACTCTAATGTTATAAGGGATACCTGAATTACTTTAGCTTCATGTTTTTCAGAGAAACAAACATAGAACTAGGTGGATTAGGTGACTATGGTCCAGATCATGTAGCATTTAAAAAAAATTTTTTTTAACATTTATTTATTTTTGAGACAGAGAGAGACACAGCATGAACGGGGGAGGGGCAGAGAGAGAGGGAGACACAGAATCGGAAGCAGGCTCCAGGCTCTGAGCCATCAGCCCAGAGCCTGACGCGGGGCTCGAACTCACGGACCGCGAGATCGTGACCTAAGCCGAAGTCGGACGCTCAACCAACTGAGCCACCCAGGCGCCCCAGATCATGTAGCATTTTAGAAGCAGAGCCAAGGCTGACTCCATGCTTCTGACTCCTGTTCCTGTGCTCAGTCCTTGGAACCATAATGGCTCCTATTTAGAGTCTATTTTGTGTAAAAGTATATGAAGAAATAGCTGCCTTTGAGTACATAAGAATTCCATATTACGATACAATGCTGTGTAAGGAGAAAGTAATTTTCATTATAAGCCATTCCTTTCCGTTGTTCAAAGTCTTCTGAAATAATCTCTTATAGATTTAAATTATCCCTGCTTGAAAAATGTATGGTTGAAGATCAGAGGTAATTTTATTTTGAATAATTTGGGCAGACTCTTTTGAGATACATCAGATTGGTGGAAATATAAAGAAGGAAAATGTTCATAAAAACTCACAAACTTATTAGCTTTCACTTAACTCTCAACTTGCTGAATTCATAACTTTCTTTAAATAAAATTCTTCATTTAATTGGAATCAAATCATAAAATAGTTGGGTAATTTAAAAATGTTAGGCCACTTAATATTTAATATGTTAATTGGAAGTACCAATAAACATTATGGCCCTTATTTTTCTTGTTTCAGCTAGCATTATTTCATCTTTTAAAAACACCACAAAAACATATGATAACAGAACCACACACACAAACTTGTATTGGGGGTGATCATTTGAACACTGTAAAGTCAGGAGTTTTCAAATTGAAAGTTCTTTGTGAAATAAAACACAAATTTAATATTTCCTATTTCCCTTTTCTCACTGAATATTTAGTTAGGCATTTTTGCTTTGATAGAAAGGAATAGAGAACTGCTCTAACAACCCAAGCAGTGGAGTCTTATTGGAAGGATACATGTGGTCTGGAACCACATGAAGAAACTCACTGAGAACTGAACTGTTCCTTCTTGATCTCATTTATGGAGTCTTAACTTCTCTCTTGGTATCTGTTTTGGCTCCTTTATTCTTTCTAGCAGATTCTCTTATTTATGTAAAGCTTCTGCTTCTTCCTGTCTTCAATGTGTACTAGATTATTGCAGTCTTTCTGACCTCCCTATACATCATGACTGTTCATCTCCACCTTATCCATGGGTAACAGAATGCACCCACCAACAGGTTGCAGTGATATCCACCTTGATGCACCTGGTTTGACCAGTGCCACCTCAATGGTAGGTGCCAGTGAGGTCATGCTAGTACCAACTATGGCTATCTAGGTTTCAAGGGCTGATGGAGGGCATGTGGAGTTTGTTGTCTCTGGCACAAATATTTACTTATGTACATATTTAACCAAGAACGACAAATGGATACATATACAGTACCATGTCTAACTTGTCATCATAAATTATAGTTACTGGTGGCCTCATTGGAATTCTCCAAGGTGTCAAAAGTGACAATATATGTGGGTACAACTGTCTAAAATATTTTCCAAATGTATTTGTTATGAATCTTTTAGGTGGATATTATTACAGTATTTTTATGTAATCCAGACACATGGCATGAATCTGAACACATACAGTTGCTACACGTTATGACATCTAAAGAGTTTCTATTTACAGTTTCATTGGGGTTGGAGTGGGATAGAGAATGCATGTTTAAAAAAAAAAGGAAAAGGAATTCAAAATGTCACATGCTTGCTCTATTTGATCAATGTACATATACATTATGTAGCAATATCTGGTGGGTCTTATCAAATGATCTTTGAAGCCAGAGTTTCCTCCATTGACTATTAGAGTTTTCCTTGGAAGGACTTAGGAAATTCCTCCTCCCAGCTAACTATTTCCAGTTGCCTAGATTTGAAGCTCTAGGCAGAGGCAGCCTGAACACTGCACTTGTCCCTGGTGTAATTGTGACTGTGAAACTGGAACTCATGGATCATGTTGTTCCAAACAGGATGTAGGAAATGAATGTAGGAGATTAAAAAGAAAAGGCCCTGCCCCCTCACTCTGTGGTCTCATGGCTATTGAGCTGCAGGAGAAGTAGGGCAAATGGAGAGATACCAGAGGCCAAGATCCTTCTGGAGTTGGGGACTTCTATCAGTGGAACAGTGGAGGTCAGGGATCCAAACCACCAAGTCCTAGTCTACCTGCTTTCAAGTTCCTATAGTCTGTCTGATTAACCAAGTGGTTCATGTGAAAATCACAATATTACAGTTTGAAAAAAAGCTCTGCTGAACTGCTAATTTTGTATTTATATGAATGTATCTGGTATTTGTAAATCTTCTGCAATAGCAGAGGCTCTGTCCTGGGAACATTTCTACCGCAGGAAGATTCACTATGGTGTAATGGAAAAACCCTGGAGCAGGCATCAAAGTGTCAGAACCTGGTTTTGTCCCGACAAGCTGTTTGACCTTGGTCCTTTATGAGACTGGGTTCTTCATCTGACAAATGCAGGTGCTTAAAAAAAAAAGAGGAATACCCACCCCATTTTCCTTCAAATGAAATTGTAGAAGGAAACCTATTACATGTAAGACTTAAGGCTGAGTTGGGATCCTCATTAAACTTTCTCTTCACTCCTACAGCAGTCCCTGAACTGTCCCCTGCAGAACCCTAGGACTCAGAAAACAGTTTGAAAATGACTAGATTATCTCAATGATTCCTGGTCTCTGCTCCCAGAGATTCTGATTCAGAAGTGTTGGGGGCAATGCCTAGGAATCTGGATTTAATTCTCCTTCCCCTCAAGTGATTCTGATGTAGGTCTTCATGATTTATTCTTTTCTGAAAGTCTCTCAGTCTAAGTTGCTTAAGATTTGTGAAATTCCAGTTGGCTCATCTGCAAATATGAAGATTAAAATATCATCCTACTTGAAAGGTTTTTTTGTGTGTGTAGGGGGGGGGAGGGATCAGATGAGATAATGTATACAAAATTATGACTTTTAAAATGACATCTGTTAAAAGATGATTTAAATACCTGACAGACTATAGAATACTATACTATTCTAAAAATAGTTTTATGTAAAAATGCAATCCAGATAGTATAAAAAAGAGTCTTCAACTCCAAAACTTCTATATTAAGATCTTTTAGAAAGAAAAACTCTAACTGGGTGTTTTTCTTCTGTTAACAAAAAAGAAAGTCATAAATGTGCAATCTGATTGATTAAAGAAATATAGTTTAAAAGAATAGTACTTATTTTTACAAGTGTTCTTTTAGGAATTTTCTGTATAACAGGGGACTATAAAGGAGATCTTTACTATTAATGTATATTCATCCTACAATAGATCTTGAATTTGATAAGAGGTGGAGGGTCTATGGCTGATTTTCATTGGATATAAAGAACATTCGTTCTTTTGGATGAAAACAGACTTGTGAATATTTGAAGAAGCTCCGTTCTAGTATATATTATGTTCAGCCTGGTACTCAAAACACTTGCTCATTTCAAAAGTCCCAGATACTTTGTTCCCTAATCCATAAAATGAGCATTCGGGTGATCTCTAGATCTGTCAACCTAAGCATAAGCTCCTATAGTACATAAATAGCACTCTAGAGAGGAAATTTACCTCAAAACATCCATGTAATCAGGAAGAGAGTGAGGTTATTGTTTGACTCATAGTCATGTTAAACTTTATTTTTGTGGCAGCTGATATTTTCTAATGAATCTGTAGAAATTCCTGAATTAATAGGGTTGCTATGAATTAGACTATAGCAGAAGATAATCTGAGCCAGTAGTCCTAAACCAGGCTCCTCTCAGATCTGTTGAGAATTCTGATCAGCCACATTTGGAAACTACTGTACAAGAGAGCCATTTGTTGAAAACAGAATTTCTCCGGATGTGACTCAATTAATTCTTGTCAGCCTATCACACTCAAAAGTAGCTATGGATGGTGAACTTTTCTAGAAATGTCCTGAATCCAGGTGTGTGTGTGTGTGTGTGTGTGTGTGTGTGTGTATGTTTGTGTGTGTGTGTGAGTGTATGATTTATCAACTGTGCATCCACTGTTTTAAATAGTGTCTAGTAACTGTTAACACGTGGGTGCTTAAAAGCAAAATACAATATATCTTGTTGCAATGTATATGCAATATGCCATTTTATAGCTATGGAGAACTTAAT
Organism: Panthera leo; assembly: GCF_018350215.1. Lineage (NCBI taxonomy): Eukaryota > Metazoa > Chordata > Mammalia > Carnivora > Felidae > Panthera > Panthera leo. The sequence goes on along the minus strand of NC_056682.1, from coordinate 78,527,795 downwards.
ATTAAATAGAAGTATACAAATAAGTAGGGTCATATCTATTCCCAAATGAAATTAAATGAAAATCCTTTCAGGACTTTAGTCAATATGCTTAAATTTCTGGAGCCTACACTGCTTAATACATATGCAAATGCATATTTCCGTACAATTCTCTACTGGGACCACGTGACAGGTACTGAGGGCTCAGTTATTCCACCTCGACTCTACAATTTCTTTGTAGATGAAGGAGAAAAAGATTTTAAGAAAAGTAAAAGAAAAAATGTGGCGAATAAAAAGCTGCTGAATTCACTATAAATTAGTTATATGTTTATATATATTAAATATATTTATAATTTATAAATTAGTAGCCCCCTTTAAGCCCTGGAATGTTGGAGAGAAACCAGTGCAGGGCTTCTTAGTATATATATTTTTAAAGTGCCTTTGAATATCTTCTACTTTTCCTCCTACAGTTTGGACATCTTCCTTGCACCTGTGTTTTCTCTTATAACTGGCTTAGAAAATGTTTTTGTTGGTTGTGAGACAGCTGGTAACCTTAACTTTTACCTCATTATGTTCTTCTGAGTTCATTGTTTTGATTACAATCAATGTCCAAACTCCATTATTCTGAATCCAGTACAAATATGTACCATGGGTACTCTGAGAATTTCTTTGGGTGTATTCAATCCTAAATCATAATAAAATGTCTTTTTCATGTATCTCATATATGTTATCACAGGAATCATAAAGGCAAAACTTCAATCTGAAAGTTTGAAATACTACTTTTTAAAAAAAAATTTAATATTTATTTCTGAGAGAGAGGGAGAGAGGGAGAGAGGGAAAGAGAGAGAGAGAGAGAGAGAGAGAGAGAGAGAGAGAGAGAATGCAAAGCAGGCTCCAGGCTCCGAGCTGTCAGCACGGAGCCCATTGCGGGGCTCAAACCCACAAACCACGAGATCATGACCTGAGCTGAAGTTGGATGCTCAACCGACTGAGCCACCCAGGTGCCCCGAAATACTACTTTTTATAGCTGACTATCTTAGGGATGATTTTAGCAAAAACAGAAACCCACTCAAGCTAACATGAATGAGGGGGTGCATCTCACGATCTTTTACTGGGAGCTTGAAAGTCAGGTAGTTCCTAATTTCCCTTCTCCTTATCATAAAGTCTTCAGCTAGTGTCTCTGGTTTCCACTTCCCAGGAGACAGAATCTTGTTGGCTTAAGTTCATGTAATGAAGTTATGCTTCCTATGGCTGGGGGTGGTGGGGAGCAGATAATACAAGAAATGTCATGGGAACTGGGAAGAAGTGATGGTCTTTATAGTAAATGACTATTGCTACTTTTTGAATTTTGGTTATAGTATCTATTTGATATCTTCTTTTTCTTTCCTTTTTACATCTTCTTTTTCTAATGTTCTTTTAAGGATAAGTATTTATTATATTATTTTCTAAATGTTTATTTCTGACTGAGAAAGAGAAAGAGAGAGAGAGAAAAAGCATGAGTGGGGGAGGGGCAGAGAGAGAAGTAGACACAGAATCCAAAGTAGGCTCCAGGCTCTGAGTTGTCAGCGCAGAGCCCAGCATGGGCTCTCACTCATGAACTGTGAGACCACAACCTTTGCCAAAGTTGGGTGCTTAACCAACTGAGCCACCCAGGCGCCCCCAAGGGTAAGTATTTTTAAAACCCAGTTAATTCACGTCACTAGCATCCTTGTTTTATTATTATTATTATTATTATTATTATTATTATTATTATTATTTTCTTCTCTGATGGTATACTAGTTTTGGACCAGACTGTTCAAGACCTCTCCCTTCTCTCCCTCTGGTCTGTGTTACAGGGCAGCAGATCCTTGCTGTCCCATTGCCCATCTCCCATGACAGGTTGGTTAGCTAATAAAACAGTTCTCAGAAGAGACTGGAGTTGGTAGAAGGGAGAAGCATGGTCTTACTTCCTGGGAACATTTATGTCAGTGTTACTGCCTTCTCTGCCACCCCAGGTCCCATGGGCCATTTGGTTCTAGCTTTCTCTACAGCCCAGCCTCTGGCTGTCATAACATGTCTTCCTCCCTTTGTCTTTTCAACTTAGGGGTAGAAGCTGCTTCCTGCTATTGCAAGTCACTGAGCTGGGCTTACTGTCTACACTTCCTCTGTTGTCTTATCTCACACCTCACCTATGTAACCAATTCTTGACTGATTGCTAACAGTTTAAATACTACCCAAAGCAATGTACACATTCAGTGCAATTCTTATCAAAATAACACTAGCATTCTTCACAGAGTTGGAACAAATGACTCTAAAATTTGAATGGAACCAGAAAAGACCCCAAATAACCAAAGTAATGTTGAAGAAGAAAACCAAAGTTGGAGGCATCATAATTCTGGACTTCAAGCTATATTACAAAATGGTAGTCATCAAGACGGTATGGTACTGACACAAAAACAGACACATAGATCAATGCAACACAATAGAAAACCCAGAAATAGACCCACAACTGTATGGCCAAATATTCTTCAACACAGCAGGAAAGAATATCTAATGGAAACAAAAAAGATTCTCTTAAGCAAACGGTTTTGGAAAAACTGAACAGAGATGTGCAGGAGAATGAACTAGGACCACTTTCTTATATAATACACAAAAATATATAATACACACAAAAAATAGGATGAAAGACCTAAATGTAACACAAGAAGCCATCAAAATCCTAGAGGAGAAAACAGGTAACAACCTCTTTGACCTCAGCTGCAGCAACTTCTTACTTGACATATCTGTGGAGGCAAGGGAAACAAAAGCAAAAATGAACTATTTGGGGACCTCATCAAGATAAAAATCTGCACAGTGAAGGAAACAAGTCACAGCTCTAAAAGGCAACTGACAGAATGGGACAAGATGTTTGCAAATGACCTATCAGATAAAAGGCTACTGTCTAAAATCTATAAGGAACTTATTAAACTCAGCACCCAAAAACCAAATAATCAGGTGAAGAAATGGAAAGAAGACATGAAGAGACACTTTTCCAAAGAAGACATTCAGATGACTACCAGACACATGAAAGGATGCTCAACATCACTCATCATCAGGGAAATACAAATCAAAACCACAATGAGATACCACCTCACACCTGTCAGAATAGCTAAAATTAACAACTCAGAAAACAACAGATGTTGGTGAGGATGTGGAGAAAGGGGGACACTTTGGGGACACTTTTGCACTGCTGGTGGGAATGCAAACTGGTGCAGCCACTCTGGAGAACAGTATGGGGGGTCCTCAAAAAATTAAAATTAGAACTACCCTATGACCCAGCAATTGCACTGTTAGGTATTTATCAAAAGGGTAAAGAAACACTGATTTGAAGGGGCACATGCACCCCAATGTTTATAATAGTGCTATCAACAATAGCCAAATTATGGAAAGAGCCCAAATGTCCATTGACTGATTTATAGATAAAGAAGATAGAACATTACTTGGTGATCAAAAAGAATGAAATCTTGCCATTTGCAACAACTTGGATGGAACTAGAATGTATTTTGCTAAGTGAAATACGTCAGTCCAAGAAAGACAAGTATCATATGATTTCACTCAAATGTGGAATTTAAGAAACAAAACAGATTAACATAGGGGAAGGGAAGGAAAAAAAAGTGAGAGGGAGACAAACCATAAGAGACTCTTAAATACAGAGAACAAATTGAGGGTTGCTGGAGAGGTGTTGGGTGGGGGTGATGGGCCAGATAGGTGACAGGCATTGAGGAGGGCACTTGTTGGTAAGACACTGGGTGTTATATGTAAATGATGAGTCAGTGGGTTTTACTCCTGAAACCATTATTACAGTATATGTTACCTAACTTGGATTCAAATAAAATAAAACTGAAAAATAAAATTAAAAATATAAAGACCACATTAGACCTTTAGAGCACTAATGACTCGGAAGAAGCTCATAGGAACACATTTAGAAATTATTCATTTATTCTTTTGCCACACCCATTTTTTTTTAAAGTTTATTTAAAAAGTAGTATTTGGACTAAGTGTGATACAGTATAGAACTGTTGCTGCTTGTCTTTTTTTTCTTAATGGACTTTATTTTTTAGAGTGTTTTTTGTTTGACAGAAAAATTGAGCAGAGTTTTTATGTATCCCCTGTCTACCCCCACATATAGTTACCTCTATAATTGACATTTTGCACTAAGGTGGTACATTTGATAAAGTTGATGAGCAAATAGTGATACATTAGTAGCTAAAGTCTATAGCTTACATTAGTGTTCACTCTTTGTGTTGTATATTTTATGTGTTTTGACAAATACATAATAAAATGTATTCAATTTATAGTATCATAGGGAACACTATCATTTCTTTTTTATGGAATATTATTTTTTTCTATTTTTTAATTTTTTAAATTTACATCCAAGTTAGTTAGCATATAGTGCAACAATGATTTCAGGAGTAGATTCCTTAATGGCCCTTACTCATTTAGCCCATCCCCCCTCCCACTACCCCTCCAGTAACCTGTTTGTTCTCCATATTTAAGACTCTCTTATGTTTTGTCTGCCTCCCTGTTTTTATATTATTTCTGTTTCCCTTCCCTTATGTTCATCTGTTTTATCTCTTAAAGTCCTCATATGAGTGAAGTCATATTTTTGTCTTTGTCTGATGGACTAATTTCACGTAGTATAATACCCTCCAGTTCCATCCACGTAGTTGCAGATGGCAAGATTTCATTCTTTTTGATTGCCGAGTAATACTCCTCTCTCTCTCTCTCTCTCTCTCTCTCTATATATATATATATATATATATACATATATATATATATGTATATATATATATATATACTCTCTCTCTCTCTCTCTCTCTATATATATATATATATGTACACACACACACGCACACACACCACATCTTCTTTATCCATTCATCCATTGATGGACATTGGGCTCTTTCCATACTTTGGCTATTGATACACTCTTCACTTCTTTAAACATTCCTTGTTTTCCAGTTATTTACCCTTCCCTCCTCCCGGTAACTCCTGATCTTTTATTATCTTCATAGTTTACCTTTTCAGAGTGTCATATAGTTGGAATCATACAGCCTCTTCAGACAGTCTTCTTTTACTTAGTAAAATGCATTTGAGTTCCCTCCATGTGTTTTTGTGGCTTGAAGTTAATTTTTCAAATTGCTGTATAATATTCCTGTATAGCTACACCGCAGCTTGTCTATTCATTCACATATCAGGCAACTTCTTGGTTGCTTTCAAGTTTTGGCAGTTATGAATACAGCTGTTTTAAACATTTGTGTGGACATATAATTTCTACTCATTTGGGTAAATACCAAAGAATGCCATTGCTGGATGATATGTAAGAGTGTGTTTAGTTTTGTAAGAAATTGTCAGACTGCCTTCTAAGGTTGCTGTGCTGTTTTGCAATTCTCACTAGCAATAAGTGAGATTTTTTGTTGCTCCACATACTCATGAATCCAGCATTTCAATGTTTTGGATTTTAGCCATTTTAATAGCATTTTTTTCCCACTGTTGATGATAACCAAGTCTTTTTCTTTTCTGGTGGTAAAGAGATGAGATCAGTTGACGATATTATGACTATTTGTAAGCATGCTTTATTAATCATTACAATTTCTTAAGGACTTAAATGTTTTGAAAAACTTGTGATCCATTTGCTTTTTTAAAATTTTTTAAAAATTTAATGTTTATTTATTTTGAGAAAGAGAGAGAGACAGAGCATTAGCAGGGGAGGGGCAGAGAGAGAGAGGGAGACACAGAATCTGAAGCAGGCTCTAGGCTTTGAGATGTCAACACAGAGTCCAACATGGGGCTCGAACCCACGAGCCATGAGATCATGACCTGAGCTGAGGTCGGAGTCTTAACCGACTGAGCCACCTGGGTGCCCCTCCATTTGCTTCTTTTGGTTCCCATTGCTTTTTTGGGGGGCCTGTAATTCTTGTGTTTTGTTTCTTAATTGGCAGTAAAACTAGAAATTAAGAATTGGTGCGTGTGTTGGTGCATGTGTACATACACTTGCTTTTGTGTACAGTTTACACCTAAGTGTCCATGCACAAGGCAGGTGAATGAAAGATTTCTTGTATTGGCTACAAGCATTATCCTTATCCATGTTTTCCTTGTTGGATACATAGACCAGTAAGCCTATATCATTATTTACTATGGTAGCCCATAATTCAGTAAGGAGGAACAAGATTGTGCCTTTTCATTATCATTTTGGAAACTGTTCCAGGACTTCACCTATTTATGCAATGTCCTTTGTGTCCATTCCCAATGCTGCAACCTTGACTCCAGCTTTCCTGTTTCACTTGATTTGCACCAACAGTTTTCTGAGTGGTATTCTTGCCAGCATACTCTCATTCATTCACTCTATGAATAAAACATTATGAAGAGCCCACTATACGTCAACATTGTGCTACCTGACAGGGATACACAGATGAGAGAAATATGCTCTCTTCCATCAACATATTACATTGTAATATTATATTACAATATAGCATTATATTATAATATAAAATTCCAATATAATGGGAGAGAAAATTAGATACTGACATGCTCAGAATGGAATCGGTAGGTCAAACAATAGAGATATTCACACAATAACCATATACTTATTCATGAATACCTCCAGGTAATTAGTTTTGGATGGGAGACTATGCTGTGGCTATAGTATGATCTCAACAAATATTTGCTGAAGCTGTGAAAAGACGAGTTCTCCCTCTCTGAATGCCAGCTAGGTCTTTGTATTTGCAGTTGCAAAGCTATAATTCTTAGGGAAACATAAATCTCACTAGTTTCCCCACCCAGAGATCTAGGTTTACCTGAACAATAATAAAGCATACTTTCTCTGTTCTGCAGAAAGAAGCAAGTCACTGTTTAGAATATTGCCTGTTCCTCTCATGAGGTTTGGTTTGGGCAGTATATGACACTCTATAAATATCCTGCATCCTGACTTATAATTTAGCTACAGTTGTTTTCTCCTCTGGCTCTTAGGGTAGTCTGTGTCTAGAGATTTTTGAGACCGTGGAGAAGCAAGTCAGGAAGGAGTCTTCCTTGTAAAGAGGCCCCATGTCAGGGGGCTCTGTGGGAAGGAAGTAGTGAACACGTGGACTCACCACATGGAAATGGCAAAAACAGACCCACATGCGTGTGCATGATCACACGACTGACAAAACTGCTCCTTGTAGCAGTCTCCTAACAATCAAGCTGGGGTTGTTATAGAAGTTGTTATTGAACACTTTCTATGTGCCTTACAAAGTGCCAGGCACTTTTGCGTGTGTCATTACCTTCAAATAAATATGCCACCAAATTTGTCAGCAAAGAGATAGCATGGAGAGAGTAGCTTTAGGGAGATATGGTTAATGTATGGTTGAGTACACAGAAGTGGTTCCTGCAGAGAAGCTTGGATTCAAGGTACAAGGGAATAGGGTAACCTTGCAGTGGGAACAAAACCTAAGAAAAGCAGTGCTTCAGGAAGACTTACATGGCAGTGCTCCCCACAAGCCCAAGGAAGTTGACATGTGAAGTAGACCTTAGCAAAAAAAAAAAAAAAAAAAGCCTGTGCTTGAGATGAACTCAAAAGTTCTCTTTTGATCTTAGCACCTCATTTCTGGAACATCTTATAGCCCTTGAAGCATCTGGCTTTTGTGTGCTCTGCTCTTCTAGTCGGAGGTACACTTATCTCAGAAGGTAGACACAAAGGGGTCAGAAGCACAGATGCGGCAGTTGACCCACGAAAAGCATAGGTCAAGATAGGAGAGTCAGGACTCCAGGACTAGGACTTGGGGAGGGAGAGGAGGAAAGGAGTCAGCAAAGAACCAACGGGCTTTGGAACAAGAGCAAGAAATACACACTGAATCAGGCTGCCGTAATATCAGCAAAACTGAGTTTTAAGAAGGAAAGGATGCTTTTTGGGATCAAGGGCAGTAGCACCTATTAAGAGCCTAGGAAGCAGTATTCTAATCATTCCATTTGCAGCAACGTGGATGGAATTGGAAGGTATTATGCTGAGTGAAATAAGTCAGTCAGAGAAGGACAGATATGTCAGTCATGTGTGGATCTTGAGAAACTTAACAGAAGACCATGGGGGAGGGGAAGGGGAAAAAATAGTTACCAACAGAGAGGGAGAAAGGCAAACCATAAGAGACTCTTAAATACAGAGAGCAAACTGAGAGTGGATGGCGGGGGGTGGGGGGAGAGAAGGAAAAATGGGTGATGAGCATTGAGGAGGGCACTTGTTGGGATGGGCACTGGGTGTTGTAGGTAAGCCAATTTGACAATAAATTATATTCATAAAAGAAAAAAAAGGAACCTACAAAGCCTATTCCACAATCCTGGTTAAAATGAAGTACTCTGTCCTCTCTCAATAACCTGTAGAGCTATCATTTTTTAGAAGAACAAATATGTAATCAGTCCCATGACCTTTTTTACACATATCATTTCAGTCATTACAGCAGGTTTATTAAGTAGATATCATCAACATCATCACTTATTTATTACAGATTGAGGACACTAACTCAGACTTTAAATGCCTTGCTCAGGTTTGCACAGCTAGGAAAGATGGAATTACAACCCAGGATGGTGTGTTTCGCAAGCCTGAGGTTTTAGTACTAGCATTATTTTATGGCACTTGAGATTTTGTAAGTGTGTCCCCCTCTCAAAAAAAGTTCCCTTTCTATTGTGGTTTTTTTTTTTTGTTTGTTTGTTTGTTCTCCACCACCTTATGCTCATGGTAGGAATACAATGCATATTCACTGAAAGACTGAGAGGAGTGGAATGAAAAAGAATAGGCCAGAATAGAATAGATGATAGAGAAGTACTTGCTACCCCTTGAAATCAGATTGCAAAGGAGTTACTTCTGACCTAAGTGGAGTTTATTATTCTCTCTCCTAGATGGTCTGTAGGCACCTCTAGATTCACATTTCTATTTATCTGACTGGTCTAAGAATTATGGCCCCATGCTTCTTTTGTTAAGGGGAACATTCTAAATCAGAACTCACTGGCCCTTTTCATTTCCTGAACATGTTATCTAACAGAGCTCTTATTTGCATAGAGTTTTGTTTAGTTTTTTAAATGCTATACAAGCTGATCTTGGTAGAAGAAAACTCAAGGAGTGTTGAGTGAAATGGAATTATTTTGCTCACTCTGAGTATAATATTTGATTTGTCTCTCCTTGTCATCTGAAAAGGAGACTACCTACAGACTAAAGATAAATAGAGTGCAGAAGGCTGCAGATCCTTGAATAAATATGATATGCAAAAGGTCTGAATAGTCAACTCCATTTACAGACACTCCTGTGCAAATTAGATAGTTGGATTTTCCCCTAGGTAAGTGAATTTTGGAGGATATTTAAAATCAGAGTGGTAGATGGCCTTTTTATTAAAATAGAAAACAATGAGTATGTGCAAAGAAGTTTGCATTTGAATGTCCCACAGGGATCATTGGATTCACTTTAGCTCTCACAGATAAAGAAATTGAGATAAGCTAATTGGCCTTAAATATCACACAACTAGGAAGGTAGGGAGTATACCAGACTCCATCCTAGTCTGTTCTCTGGTTACCATGACAAACTGCCACCCAATGACTCTGCAATTCCTCCTCTCAACTCCCCTGAAGCAAAATACTGAACTTTTCAAATGTTCCCAATCTTGGGTTATAAAATTTGTTTTGGTATATTAATACCAATGTTACTGATGCATACATAATAAAATAATTGGAGGTGGAAATGATTACTGAACTGCTCTGTGCCAGGCACTGTACTAGACGTGCTAGACCCAAAGGGTGCAACTGTGAGCAAGACATGGGCCCTAAACTCTAGGAACTTCAAAGCTAGTGAAACTGGCTTCTTGTTCTGCCACTTAGGAGCCAACCCTTGGAGTCTCAAATTCCTCATCTATACAATGGGATAATCATAGCTCATAGAGTTACTGTATAAAGAAAGGTATACACAAAAGTCCTAACATACAGGATCTCAGTAAATTGAGCTATTACTAGCAGCTTTGTTTTACAAGCAAGGAAACAATGGTCCAGAAAGACCAACCAACACACTGAAGGTCACACAGTTGTAGGCAATCTGATTCATTCACAAACAGGATTTATATGGCTGGGGAATTCCTAACCATGCTCAAGGGTGTACCTTCACTTCAATTTTGTTGAATATATCTTGCATCATAGTTGCTTTCTGTAGTACCTTTTACATTGCAATCTCTTGGAATGTAGAAGCGGATGATTGAATACCAAAGATGACTTAACAAGTGTTCAGGGGAAAGCCCCCCAATATTCTTGAATCAAATTCTTCATTTCTCATAATAAAAGGAACTTCACAGTCCATTTAATGCATCCTCCCTATTTGGTCATTCAAATTAAGTCTTGTACTACTGGCTTTCTTAAAAGCTAGCTAGTGTTCATTTTAAAAGATGCTTAAGTAGCAGATAATCATCATGTGAAAGCATACTCATGGTTACAGAGCTTTCCAGTTTAGAAAATCATGCATTATAGGACCTATTCAAATAATATGTTCTCTTCAGACTAGTGTGATGAATTTGCTACTGGGTAGGGGAAGGTGAAGAGGTAATTGGTACCCATTGAGTAATATTCAAAGATTTTCAGAAAGATTTAAATTTAAAGGCGATTTAAAGAAAGATTTACATTTTAATAAGCACCAATATTTGCTGTTATATATACCAAAATTCATTTTAAGAGAAAACAAATCTGTTACCTCTTTCAGGACTCAGATTCAGTGCGCTCACTCTGGAGAAAGGCGAGGAAGAGGTCCTCCTCAGCAGCTCTCCCTCTCCGCTTCTTCATCCTCATTAGCTATCTCTTCCCCAGGGCTTCTCCTGCCTCAGGTTCACTGGGAGCTTGTTACAAAGGCGTATTCTTAGAGCTCATCAGACCAACTGAATCTGAGCTGGGGGTAGTGTGGGGTGGGTTTGAGAGAATCCACAGTTTAAACAAGCTCTCCAGGTGACATTTTCCCCATAATAAAGTTTGAGAACAACTACAGGTGTGTCTGTTTATTGGTCCTTGTTTTAAACCAGTGGTTCTCAAACCTGGTTACATGTAAGAACCGTCTGGGAAGCTTTGAAAAAATATCAATGCCAGGGCCCCACCCATGGAGATCCTGAAATAATTGGTCTGGGACTGAGCCTAATCATTAGTATTTTCTCCAAGTGATTTTCATTTGAAGACATAGTTGAGAACCATGGCAATGCTTCTGAGATCCCCACGTGATGCTTTCCCACATCTGCCCTCTGTCTCAGTATTCTGCCCCCCCCCCGTCTATTATTTTCCAATTTGCTGCTTCCTTTCCTTGCCTTGTACATCCCTAATTCCTGACAGATGGAATTCACAGACCATTTGGCATCTGAAAAGGGATACCATAAAGCGCAAAAAAGCAGGAAGTCACTCAGTATTTAACGTCTGTATTGCTGGCTTTTAATATCCAGGAAGGTTGTGTTCTAGTCATCCTCCTATAATTCAAATGATGCCCTTTGCACCTGGCTCTGAGATTCTGATTATAGAGATGACACATCTTAAAAATAAAACAACAGAAAAAACGTGATTGGTCCTATTCCTGCTGATGTTTAAATTTACTCTTATGAATAGGGGAAAGTCATGAGACATGTTGGGCCAAATGATATATCTCCTGTCATCTTAGGAGGTACAGATTGAAGACTGGAGTTGGTCCATTTCTTTCATTCCACAACATGTAGAGATGTATTTCCTCTTTTGGATTTTTGTGATTATTGTTTCATTCATTATGTTAATTAAATAAATATGTATTGGTCACTACTACAATGAGAATGAATGATCTATAGTCACATGCAACAATATGGATGAATCTTACTAACATAATGTTGAACAAAAGAATCCATACATAAAAGCAATGTACCGTATAATTAAATAAAGTAAAAGCAAATGCAAAATTAATCTATGCTATTGTAAACCAGGACTGTGACTACCCATGGGGATGTATGTACTGGAAAGGGCAAAATGGAAGACTTCTGGTGAGCAAGCAATGTTCTATTTCTTAATCAGGGTGCTACATACTGAGTATGTTCAACTTGTGAAAATTTATTGAGGTTTTTACTCATGATTGTATTTTTGAACTCTTTTATATTTTCATAGAAGTTAAAACTACATAAAGAAAAATATTTCATGGGCACTGTGAGACCCTAGGGCTTCAGAAGTGAATATGTCAGAAGTGTACCCTGCCCTCATGGTATATGCGGTCAGGTGGGGAACACAGGCAAGTTCCATCATATACAGTATTACAAGGTTTCCCAGAGAAAATGACAGCTAAGACATTTGAAGTGTGAACAGACGCTTGTCAGCATAAGTGGTGAGGAAAGGGAGAGTACCCGTGGTCGCAGGAACAACGTGGACAGGACTCTGAAGGCTGAAAGCATGGTGGGGCAGACAAAGTGAAATGGCCAGCATGCAAGATGAGCCTGGACAGAAAGCAGGGCCAGATTAAAAAGACCTTCTAAGTCATTTCAGAAGCTGGACTACTTGTCACAATGGGGTCCCTGAAAAACATTTGAAGGGGACATGGCAGGCTGCAGTCCTGAACAGATGTGGTTTTAAAAAAATTACTGTTACTGCAGAGAAAGGAATAGATTGGAGAGTGCAATTCTGCAGGCTGGGTTCCTGTAATGCAGGCAGGAGATAATGGAGGTCTAGCTGTGATGGAGGCAGTGGGTGGACCAAAGGATTGAGAGGCATTTAGGAGGTAGACTTGCCAAGATTTGGTGCTAGGTTGGAAGTGAGGGAGAAGGAGAGGTGAAGGTTGAGCAGCTTAATGAATGGTGGACACTGGTAGGATGATGGTGGGTCCAGTTCTGGGCACAGAGAGAATGAGACTATGATGATTCCAGCTGAGAACTCTCTTAAGAAGGTGTGTTTTCTTGTTCTGCCTGCAGCCTTCCCTAAGAGCAGAGTCTATTTCGAAACAGCCACATTAATGGCAAAATGAAAAGAAGCTATTAGGTTCATTCATTGGGCAAGTTGAGGCATGTCTCTTAACCACTAGGTCTCTCAGCTTCTTTCTCTGTAAAATGATGACAATTAACAAGCCCCACCTATCCACCCAGAGGTAGAGAACATAAAATGGAATCCTAATTGTAATCATGTTCCCTCAATGCAAGGAGACATTATTTCATCATATTTAGTCTTGGAGAGCATTTCCCTGTATTTTCTTTTGCAACTGATGTTACATGATATAAAATCTGTTCTCTCTAACTTCACATTCACAGGAAAGGTATTTCTGATATCCGTAGGAGAAGGACTGGAATCAGACCCTCCTTCATGGTTACCTTTGAGATGGGATCTTTCTGTGTCAATCTTTGCCATTTTGGCATTTTGGTTCATTTTGTGTTGCCGGAAGGTTGTCCCCGCAGCGCGTGCTTCTCCTGGAGCTGCTCTCGGAATGTTTTAGTTATAGAAGTGGTACCACCATCCACAGGTTGTGTACGCAGCCTTTGTCTGCAGCCAGGAAATTAGTCGGGAATCTCGACCTCCTCCACTGAAAGACCAGATGACTTCCCACAGTCTGTCTCTCTCCTGCTCACTAATGAAGAGAATCACAGATGCCATTTGATGATTACTTCCCAATTTTATTAGTTGTCTGTCTAAGAAGATAAATGAAAATCCTTCCTTTAGTATGTGTTTCTGCAAATTGCTCCAGTAGGAAAGGCCAGGTTCATGTGTAATCATTATTTATCTATTAATGGAACTATAAAACTATAATCGTAATTTAAACTATAAATCACGGAGTTAGAGATGACTTGTAAGACTGCCTAAAGTTTCCGTGTCATGCTCAGTGTATGGTATTTTGGGGAGAGAATCTGACTCAACCATGCATCCTCCCTAGATTCTGAAGTAATTTCTGTAATCATTGTACATCACTGTGGTACAGAGTATTGTTAATATTAGGCAAAATATGGAGAACTGTCTCATAGAAAATGGCACTATAATCCATTCATATAGTTTTGTCCAAGATAAAATGAATTACCTTGGTAGCTACTGAAAATACAGTATTACATTGTGTTAGAAAAGAACTAGTCTGACTGAGGAATTTATTACATATTTACTTTGCGTTCAGTACCTTGGATATCCGAGTGCCTTCCTAAGTACTGAGTTGTGTCATGATCGTTAAGTTCAGGGACCCCGGGTGTGGTTTACTCCTTTCTCTATCTCAAGTCTACGCTCTAATCCTTTCCTTACCTGTGCCCAGACTGTTCTTAAATCCATACACTGAGACTTGTTGCACTGGTTACACTTTTCAGTTTTATTATTTATATTTAGTTGCTTTTAAAATCTGCTTGCCTTATTTTTGCTTTATAGATTATATAATTTCCTTTGTTCTGTTTAATGTTTAAAACAATCTTGGGTTGCTTTTTATTACCTACACTCTTGGACTGTGAATTATGCTGTTTGTTGCATCAGCAGATTCTTCTGTGATAGTTTGTCCTCTTCTGTTTATAAATTTGGAGGGTGATCTCCTCTTCCATGCAAGCCTTACCACACGCCCTGGCTGAGGGTCTCAATATTCAGTTGGACTCAATTTCCCCCAAGACAGACCCTCTCTTGTATCTTCCTTGTACATTTTCTTGTACCTTTCTATTTATACCTTCCTATTTTCAGAACTGCCTTCGCCTCTACTTCCAGAAGTAATGAGTACCACTGATGTCTGAACCACTGTACTATAGAACTATACTCTTCTATTTTCATTTCATCCAGATGATAAGAGAGCCATATTTGACTCAACTGAGAATGTTTTAAAACACACTATTATAAAGAGCATTATTATATGACCAGTGGATGATTAGTTGCTTTACTGTTCCTACATTAACAAAGCACACATGTATTGATCACATACTATATGTGTCAAGCCCCTTCTGGTCACAAGAGATCCAACGCTGAGCAGAACTTATCTAGTGGAGGAGATTGACAAGTGAGCGATTATTATATGATCTGATAAACACTATAATAGAATTATGACCAAGAGTTCTGAAAGAGCAGGTGCTATTAATTATCACAGCAACTTATGGATATTTACTTTGTGCCAAGCACTGTGTTAAAGGCTTAATTTCAGTACCGAGAGGCAGTTGACAGTGCTGAACCCATGTCAATATTCTCATTTTACAAATGAGAAAAATAGGGGTTATCCTATGAACAGGAGTTATACCCCTAGCAAGTGGCAAACTGGTGTTTTTAAGCACATCACTCCTGACTCTAAACCACCCCTTATGAGTAGAAACTGGGGGGATATCGTGGAGGCAGTTCAACTGGGACTTGGATGAGTAGATATTAGCCAGTCAGGGAAGAGAGAAGTCACATTAGTATGGGAAGCATCTAGGAAGGGGAGCATCCTGATGTGACAGGGACTTAGGGAACATTGAAGGGGTGGGTAAGCATGGAAGATGAATGGGAATAGATCCTGAAGACTTCACAGCCACCATTGTCTCTCATATGAGCCTCACTGGGTTTGGGAAGAGAAGTGAAAGGGTTGGGGGTAGGATTGAGAGTTGGGATAAGTATGCTATTGACATGCATTTAAATAAGAAAAATATAAAGTTCAGATATTGGCAATGTATGTGAATTCTCTGCTCCATTTGCCTCATGTATAATTGGAACCACAGAGCTACCATCAAATGAGCAGACTGTACCTACCATCCTGGTGTGGCGTTTACCCTGTAAACACTTATTGCCTCATTGCATCCTCCTTCCCTTACTGCACAGCATCTGTTTCTGTTTGTTACTGGACTCCACCTCAAAGGTTTCAACCAGCAACTTTTTTTTAAATGATTTGCCATGGTTGAACTTTGCAAGGAAGAAAATCACCTCCTCCCCTGCCGCCCCATATTCTGGAGAGTATGTAGTCTATTCAATGACTTCAGGCAACTAAGTTAAAAAATCATAATAATTTGTGATAACATTTAGAGGAATGTCAGCGAGTTATGGTGTTGCCTTTTGGTTGGCATATGCACATTTGATTATCACCTAGGTAAAAATTATCTTCTTATAATGTACATCAGGTGATGTGTTGCATATTAGCATCCTTCCTTCCTTCCTTCCTTCCTTCCTTCCTTCCTTCCTTCCTTTTCTTTCTTCCTTCCTTTCTTTTTTCTTTCTTTCTTTCTTTCTTTTCTCCTCTCTTTCTCATTTTTTTGTTCTTTCATCCTTCCTTGCTTCCTTCCTTCCTTCCTTCCTTCCTTCCTCCCTCCCTCCCTCTCTGCCTCTCTCCCTTCCTTTCTTTTCCAATGCAACAGTGACAGGATTTCAATCCATATGACAAATAATGTTTTGAGGTATTTTCCTACATTCACAAAGAAATTCCTGTGTTTTACTAGTGTGTGTGTTAGGGGAAGTGAAGACATAAAAATTGTTACTTGTTGTGGCCCTTTGTTGATACAGATATTTTCCTCTCAGGTACATGTTCACAGTGATTAAACACAGGTCATCTGAGCACATTATTTCATTTGAAATCCCAATTAAAGTATCTCATAACTATTAGAAGTTTAGTTGAACTTGTGTTCTTGGATTGTGCTCACTGTCAGCCATTCTTTTTATTTCAGTGCTAGATAATCACTAAATCCTTGTATTTATTTCCATTTTCCCAATTAGCTTAAGTTGTTAGTGCAAATTTATATGTCCTGGTTCTTCTAAGTTCTTGCCAATTACTTTGCAACATTGAACACTTTAACTGTGCTTGCTCTGGGGAACTAGCAATGAAACGGTAATTAACTGAGATACTTGCTCTTTTCCGTGAAAGCTAAGAGACTGAGATTATACTCCAATAAACAGACTTAAAGCAAAATGATGGTAACTCTTTTGATAACAAATTGTTAATCATAGTTCACATGTAATTCATTTTTTACATTAGTTAAAACTACAGAATGAAAACAAACTAAATTATAGTTTGTCAGATATAATAAAATGCTAACAGATCAGGTCTGGCTTGGCTCAGGGATACTCTACAATTTACATGACGTTTTAAATGAATCATAAAATGTTAATCAAGTAGAAATCTTGACCAAATCCAAGTAATCTGATTGAGTTCTGCTATAGAGATGAAACAATGGAAATTTCTTTCTCATTGCACTTTTTCTTTGAAAAATTCATTTATGGTTATTGAAGAACAGACTTAGAAATAATTTTTAAAATATTCTAAAGTTAATCTCTTCTACCACCTTCAAAGACAGTCCGGTCATTTTCCAGCACTGTGGAAAAAAATGAAATGGGGATAAATTATCACAATGTCTCAATAGTTAAGTGGAATTTCAGACACATTTAGCGGCAATCAATAGATCAGTGACATTTACTGAGTTTCTACTAATGCATCTAGATAAAGATGCTAAGGAACTGAAAAGATACTAAGGAATAAATGTGTATGTGTATATATACAGTTGATCCTTGAACAACATGAGTTTGAACTGTGTGGGTCCACTTATACACAGTTATTTTTTCCAATAAATACAATAATATGCTGTAAATGTACTTTCTCTTCCTTAAGGTTTTCTTAATAATATTTTCTTTTCTCTAGCTTACATTATGCTAAGAATAAAGTATATAACACATACAACATACAAAATATGTGCTGTTTGACTATTTCTCAGCAAGACTTCTGGTCAACAGTAGGCTATTAGTAGTTAAGATTTGGGGAAGTCAAAAGTTATATTTGGATTTTTTTACTTTTATTTTTTATTTCTTTAGAGACAGAGAGAGTGCAAGCCGGGTGAGAGGGGCAGAAGGAGAGAGCAAGAGGATCCTAAGCAGTCTCCATGCTCAGCATAGAGCCTGATGCGGGGCTTGATCCCACAACCCTGGGATCATGACCTGAGCCAAAATCTGGAGTGGGACACTTCACCAAGGTGCTCCATATTTGGATTTTTGACTATGCAGGAGGTCGGTGCACTATATATGTGTGTATGTATATACATATATACATACACATAGTGTATATATATATATGCACACACACACACATACACATTGTGTGTGTGTGTGTGTGTATACCTCCAACACATTGTGATATTATAAGCTGGTTTTTATATGGATCTAATACTTTAGAAGCATAAAATCCAGAGATGATGTGAGAAATTTTTTTTGTGTTGTGGGACTTACAGATACTTGTTCTGAGGCAAAGACTGAGATGGTGAGATGGAAGAGCCAAGTGGGAAGTTCTGCAAGTTACACAAAGGAAGAGATTCTATAGCTATACAAAAGTGCGGTGCCTTCAGTGGGAGCAGTTGCCACCCGCTCCTTCACTTCTTAAAAGTCTTCAACTCAGTTTACTGGGAGATCGTTTCTTTTTTAATGTCAACATATAGTCAAGTTTATTATGTAAATTAAAAAAACATTTAGTTTTAAAAAGGTTACATAGCCATTGTTTTTGGTATTGTCTGGGTTTCATAAAACCAAAGATTCATATGAGGTATTTTAATCAACAATGTTTTCCTAAGTTCAATGCCATTTGTTCTGCAGCAGGAGGTAATGTCCACTGCTGACATTCCTTAGCTATACATTTTTTTTTCCTTTCAGAATCTGGGTCTCTGGGCAGTGGGAATTTGTGCCATCAGAGAAGGAAAAGTAGCTTGTGTTAGATTTCCACATCCCCAGAAAAGCTCATTTCTTCTCTTTGTGAAAACTCTCCATGCGGTTTATGATTTACTTCTCTCTCTTTTAGGAGCCAAGTATCTGTTTCCTATGAAATTTACTACATTTGTGAAAGTAAAACCTGGTACAACTATTCTTACATGGACTTGTCAAGACTAGGTGGAAAATTTTTTAGCTTCATTCATATCAAAACCTAAGTTATTTATAGAAGCTTTTCATTAGAAGGCTAATGGTTCATTGGGACATCTGTATCCTTGTTTTTCATTAGAAGTTTCCAATTTTCCTCTCAACATCTAAATGAGTATGACAAAAATCATTCTCCTGCTGTATCTTAATATAATGTAGAATGAAATATATCATCAGATGCTCATTTCTAACAGACATCTCGATCTTGGCATATCCAAATTGAGCTCCTAATCTCTAAATACCAGCCCATATGCCCCACGACTCTTTCCTCTTTCGATCTGTTCTGTCCTCCATCTTCCTAATATCAGTTGATGGTGACACCATCCTTCCAGTTACTTAGTACAAAAATCTTAGTGCAACGCTCACTTCACTTTGAAGCACTCTATCCTGGTGTATCCTATCCCTCTTACCCTGCTCTATTTTTCTTTTTACCCACAGCATTTAGCATTTTCTAACACACTATATGGTTTACTCTTTTGTAATGTATATTATCTATTGTCTGTATCTCCATATTAGAAAGTAGGATTCTGAAAGACCCGAGGACAAGGATCTTTGGCCTAAAATAGTGCCTCCATAGAAGACACTCAAGATATATTCGTGAATAAATGACGAAATAAGCTATGAATAAATTCCACAAGAGATTATTCAGTTAGCTATTTTTGTTGCCTAGAAGTAGCTAAAAGTACCCAATATCAAGGAATCTCTTGCTGACGATTCCATTTAAAATAGTCTCAGAAGGGGCGCCTGGATGGCTCAGTCAGTTAAGTGGCTGACTTGGGCTCAGGTCTTGATCTCACAGCTGGTGAGTTTGAGCCCCACATCCGGCTCTCTGCTGTCAGCACAGAGCTCACTTTGTATTGCTTTGGATCCTATGTCCCCTCTCCCTCTGTCCCCCCCCTCCCCCAGCAGTCTCTCTCTCTCTCTCCCAAAAATAAACATTAAAAAAAATAATAAATAAAACAGTCTCAGAATGGCTATGATTTGGCTTTCAAAGTAAGAGTGAGGCAGGTTAGGCTGGTTTCTAGAGGCATCCTGCAAGTGAAGTGAATTATGAGGAGTAGAAGAATGATCTCTAATCTTTGATAAACCTTTATATGTAATATTTTGAGAACCAGTAGGTATAAGGAAAGACATTCTTTATGGCTTGAGAAAAATTAGTTTATATTTTGCTGTTATTGCTACAATTCAGCAGCATGATCACTTAATTCAAAGAGCATAGCTTTGATCCTGACAACACTCTCAGTAAATTTGAACAATTACATTCTTTCTTCTTTAATTTACTCAACTTAGCTATAGGAACTAGGATTAGATAGTTTTGTATTTATTTCTTCCCCAAGCAGGAAAATAAATTCAGCATTTTTCAAAATTTCTTAGAACATAGGAAATAAAGTAGTAATAATAAAAATGAATTCATAAGGTGTTTCATTTTCAGATAATTAAGACATAAGATTATTGTTTGTAAATTGCATTGTATAGATAATTTGTGAGATGTAAAAGGTGAATTATTATAGTTAGAAGTGTTATTGCTAGACTAGTTAAAATCAACAACATAAGAAACAACAGGTGTTGGCAAAGATGTGGAAAAAAAAGGAACCCTCTTGCACTGTTGGTGGGAATGCAAACTGGTGCAGCCACTGTGGAAAACAGTATGGAGGTTCCTCAAAAAGTTAAAAATAGAACTACTCTAGGACCCAGAAATCCCACCACTGGATATTTACCCAAAGAATTCAAGAACACTAATTCAAAGGGATGCATGTACCCTGATATTTACAGCAAAATTATTTATAATAGCCAAGATATGGAAGCTGCCCATGTCTATTGATGAGTGGGTAAAGAAGATGTATATATATACAATGGAATGTTATTCAGCCATAAAAAAGAATAAAATCTTGCCATTTGCAATGACATGGATGGAGCTAGAGAGTGTAATGCTAAGTGAAATAAGTCAGTCAGTCAGAGAAAGATAAATATAGGATTTCACTCATGTGGAATTTAAGAAACAAAACAAGCAAGCAAAGGGGAAAAGGAGACAGAGAGACAAATCAAGAAACAGACTCTTAATCATAGAGAACAAACTGATGGCTACCAGAGGGGAGGTGGGTGCGAGACGGGTGAAATAGGTGATGAGGATTAAGGAGTGTACTTGTTGTGGGGTGTCTGAGTAGCTCAGTCAGTTAAGTGTCCTACTCTTGGTTTTAGTTCAGGTCATGATCTCACAGGTTCATGGGATTGAGCCCCACATTGGGTTCCATGCTGACAGTGCAGAACCTGCTTGGGATTCTCTCTCTCCCTCTCTCTCTCTGCCCCTCCTATGATTGCTTTCTCTCTCTCTCTCTTTAAAAATAAATAAACATTAAAACAAAAAGGTGTGTACTTGTGATGAGCACCGGGTAATGTATGGAATTGTTGAATCGCTATATTGCACACCTGAAACCAATATAACACTGTATGTTCACTATTTTGGAATTAAAATAAAAACTTAAAAAGGATGTTATTATTAGTCTATGTTTTCCAGAAGGTTTGACTTTTATTTAATGTGTTTGATTAAAATATCTGAATCTGAGATACATAGTTTTGAGTAATATCTTGAGTAATTTATTTCTACTTTATAGGAAAAGTATTTAACATATATGAAGATCTGCTTCAAGTTGACATTATGGAAATGGTTAGGGTTTTAGAAACACAAGGACAAGGGTAAAATAATTTTACAGTTTATAACGTACAGCTCTCTAATCTGATGCAACCATCCGGAGATCACACAACTTCAGAATTGGAAGAGACTTGGAGATTTCCATAAGACTTTATATTTTGACTAAGAGAAACCAAGTGATTTGCCCAATGGTATCCCATCCCACAACTGGTTCATGGCAGAGCTGGCACTAGAAACCAGGAGTGCGACTGCCAGAGCAGAACTTTTTACTTTCCAAAAGCAGAGTTTTGAGCTAAATTAGGCCATCTTGGAATCTTACATTCTACTTAAACTTGGCTGAGGAGAGCATTCTTATTACTGAGAAATAATTTCTACCAGGAAGCAATCTATATTCAAGAACTACCATGTTTCAAATACCACTAGTAGAAGCATTTAGTGGAGCTGATCGATTTGGATAACTCTAGAAGACAAAATAGAATCTACAGATAAGTTGGAGAAAAGAAAAAGGAACGAAAGAGGAAGGAAACAATATTCTGGATAAGACAGAGTCTGGGATATTCTGGAGGTAGAGAGAAAAAAGGCACTAAGCCGCTAAAGCATTCTGCTTCCTCTTGAAAGGAATGTGATTTGGGGTAAAAAATCATTGGAAAGAGGGCAAGTGAATTAGAGCCTATCAATCCAGGAGCACCTGGTTGATGACAAGTCCAGCAGTAATAGAGAGGAAAGATGGCAGTTTCATTGGAATCAAGTTAAACTTGGTTCCAGAATTTAGTGGACACTAACTACAAGGACATACCACAAAGAGGGAATTTCTTACATTCAGAATTCATCTGGAGGAGGGGAGATATGATATGGAGTATGAGGAAACATAGAAGTCTATTTAACCAGAACAGAGGAGCAAACATACATTAAAATCTCATGGGTCACCCCCAGGAGGGATGTAACTCCAGAGGTTCTGAGGGATGTAAACTGAGTTTGGTATGTTAGGTCTCAGTATTACATATGTTTATTATGCCATGTTATTTGTTAATACTCTATTATCTGTCCTTCCTGCTCTGTTACTCTTTCCCTCATTAGGTTCTACTAAATTATTTTGAGAGGAGAACTGTGCACTATTGTTCTATATCCTGCACTGCCCCTCCCATCTACTACCCAGTATTCCTAATCTCCCTACCCTGCCCTATTTTTATCCCCTTGTATTTACTATGTATTATATTTATAAGTTATTGTCATCTCCTGTTCAAAGAATGTAGGCTCCATGAGGGAAGAGATTGCTTTCTTTGTTTTTGTTTTCCAAATGTCTAGAAACATGCTGGGAGGTTAGGAAGTATTGAGTAACTAAGTGTTGCCTAAATTGTTAGGTCTCTGGTTAAATATCTTGGTTAGTTCCACGTATCTTATGGTTATGTTGTTCTTCCCTTGCAAGTAGATCCACAAAGCCAGATATTTAAGTCAGCATAGTCTCTATTTCTTTTTCTATGATCTGAGAGCAAACTGTTGGCCTGAAAGGAGAGAAAGAACATAAACTGACCTGGGACTGATCTGGGACCTGGAAAGACTGTGGCACCATGAAGAGGGCTTTCTGCTCTGGTCTTTGCTAATTCAAAGAGGCCCAGAATTTGCCTCAGTATCCTGAGCTTACAGGTGGGAGACCCTGGCTCTTGTTCTATTCTGTCACTAATTTACTATGTGACATCTAATGAATCACTGTCTCAGTTTCATTGTTTATAACATGAGTATAATAATGGTTTTAAAAGTTTAAGATGCTATGTATTTGTAAACATATTATTACTGCTTTTATTTTAAAAAAACATTTTCTTAAGACAGCATCTATTTATGTATAGGATAAGATTTTAAGGCATAATATATAATTTCTTTAGGTGACGTATTTGCTTAATATGCACTTTCATGAAATATTTCCTGGTTTAGAATATCAGTCGTTTTTGTAGAGTATGATTTTGGGAGATATCTTTTTCATTCAGATATGGACATCAGTTTTTACTCCATTGGAAATCAGAAAATGAAGTTCGGCTATTTGTGATCACTGCTTTTGGCTGAAAGAATACTGGATTTGAAGTGAGATGCTGCATAGAGGTTGCACGGAGGGCCTGTGGGAAAGGCTTAGGCAGGTAATGGGCACTGACGAGGAATGAGTTTGTCATGAACCAGCCCATCAGGTGCAAGGGCCATAAAATGAGGCCATGAGGGACACAGTGTTCCTGATGACAGTAGTAAATCTGTTTCAAGTAAAGTGAACTGTTTGCTTAAACTTTCCCATGTTCTGTCAGACCTTTGGCACTGAGAACCAACTCAATACAGAAATTAGCTCACCCAGAGACTGCAGGGCAGAAAGACTCAAGTACAGATTGTTGCATCAAAATTGTATTTAGTAAAGCAAAGCTCTCATGAAATATTTAGTATATTGTTTTTTTAAACTTTCTGGTTTGAATAGAATTTTCCTTTCTTATATTACTGTTCTTTTAGCATAAAATGTGAAACAAAGTTCTTGCCTGATAAAATATATATATATATATATATATATATATATATATATATATACATATTTCAGCTCTCTGACAAATCTATACTCTCTTAATTTTAATTTTTTATTAAAATTATACAAGGAAAATTATTTAGCATCCCAAAGGAAGCATTGATTGTACTTATCCTCATGGACATTTCTTGTTTTATTTTTATTTTTATGTGGACTTTTTTCTACTTCCTTTTCTCCAGTGAACATTGTTTCAAATAAAGCTGTCTTATATAGAACGACATGGTTGCTAGGGAGCCAGAGTCACAACGGCTGATGTTACTAGGGAGGATACAGAGGTGAGTCCCTGATTATAGAAGAGAACCATTTTTCATTCTCCTTGAAAGTAAGTCTTTATATACAGATGACAGGTTCACTAACTCGGTTAGGAATAAGACGTCAGAAAGAAATATGAAATTTTAATATGTTTCCTCAGAGTGATATAAATCTAAAGATATTTCTTCCAGATGAATGGATGGGGTTTATACCCACCTCTATCTTACTCTATGGTAAAAATGCTTTTGGAAAATACCACATAGTGCAAATTGGTTTATAAAACTGGGCAAACTCTCTAAGATCTTGAGCTCAAAACCTGTCATTAGATGAATCTCTGCCCAATATTCCTTTCATTTTCACATTTGATTAAGTATAGGTCAATAAACATCCACTGAGATCTACTATATGCTAGGCATTTTACTAGGGGATTTTCATGTGTTTTCTCATTTAATCTTATAATCCTCATGCAAAGTATTATTATTTTAACAAACACTAGTAAATATTCTAGTTAGTGGAGAAGGCAGAATTTGAATCCCATTCAGTGTCACTAACTCATTTCTCTTAAAACATCTCCTAATGATGAATAGAATAAATACATAAATACATCAGTTTCATATAAACTATACCAACAGTACTTTTTCTGTTAGTTTTACTAATGCTTCTGAAAAATCCATAAATGGTAAAGTTTAGTAAAATACTTTCAGGAGATTATCCTGGCATTTGAAAACAAAATGTGCTAAACATTTCTTAGTTTTACCATTAGATAATTTAATTTTGTTGTTTGGATTCCCTGTACGATGTTGTTAATGCCCACGGTTAAACTCAATTAAAACTTACTGAGTAGATACCTTGTATACAACATGGTGCTAGAATAGGTAGGACTGTCATTATGAAGCTTTCTATATAACATGGTGGAGATATTACCAGATGGCAAAAGGAAAGCATTTTGAGTGTGCTTTTTTTTAAAAATGTAATCTCTGTGTTCAACGTGGGGCTCAAACTCATGACCCTGAGATCAAAAGTCACCTACTCTATCAACACAGCCAGCTAGGAGCACCCTGAGTAGAAATCTTTAGTGCCTCTTCAACATTTGAAATTTGCAAACAATCATATCAGCAACATGTTCCTCTTCAACTTTAGATACCTACAATCTTCAGTACTCTAGAACACATTAGTGGAGTCCTAAGGTCAAAGCCAAAGACTATCTTTACACAACTTCTGAGATTATGGAGTTTTCATTGTCACCAGCATCCACTCACAGAATCTGAATAAGAGCATATGGAATAAACTAATACACTTTAAGAAAAGGTTGTGAATCTTGAGGTTTACATGAGATGAAGACATGAGCCACACTGAAGAATGGATTGGCACCCTATTAGCCTGAGAAACCACATCCCATAACCCAGAATATCTTTTAGAAAACAAAAGTGGATTAAAAAAGAGAGAGACATGTTCTTGGAGAGCAAGCTGTATGACTTGAGTGAGATTTATTGAGGCAGTTATTGTGTCTGGGTTTTCAAGAGTGCTGGAAAATTTTATGATCACCACTAGGCACTTGTAGCCTGGTCAGTGGAGATATAAGAGAAAGATTATTTAACGCTTCTGAATGTGGATTTATTGTCCGTGGGAATTAGGATTGAGAGTCTTTCCATGTATTGCTTTTTCCTATGCTAGATTATTTTTTTAAGATTTTTTTTTAAAGAAATTTTGGTCTTTTCCTCTGAAATACCTATTTGTTGATTACTGTGAGGGGCAGGACATGTGATTAGGTGTATTGGCTCAAGTGTAGCAAATGCCACCCTACCTTAATAGAGGTTGCTTAGAAAGGTAGAGTTGGGGATTACTACCTTAATGGTCACCCATGGATTTAGCACTGTCAATCCCTTATCTCACAGAGGGCATGGGCAAACCTTTAAATGACTCCAATTTTAGAGATGGTGACACTGTGCATTAGACATAAGCCTTTGCAGCAGACCTGAGCCTTGAACACAGACCGAAATAAGAGATTTATGGGAAAGACAAGCCTTGTTTTTCGAACCACTGGCTGTTCATAAAACATGACAATCAGATAAAACTGTATGAGTTTTAAGCATAGGAAGAAAGTGGAGATATTTCTCCACATACTTTGTGATTTTATCTGTAAGCCAACTTTCTAGGAAAAACCTTATAAACAGTTGCAGTAAGATGCAAGGTGTTAAGGGAAATGGCAATATTAAAATCAGCTGTAGGACTGCATTGTTTACAAATGAGCCAGTTCATTTAGAAGGATCTATTTAGAAGGATTTAGAAGGGAGTCAAAATAGCCAAACTATTCATATAAATTACCTATGTTTTTATTTTATTTAAAAAAATTTTTTTAATGTTTATTTCTGAGACAGAGAGAGAGCATGAATCAGGGCGGGGCGGAGAGAAAGGGAGACACAGAATCAGAAGCAGGCTCCAGGCTCTGAGCTGTCAGCACAGAGCCTGATGCGGGGCTCGAACTCACAGACTGCGAGATCATGACCTGAGCTGAAGTCGGACGCTCAACCGACTGAGCCACCCAGGCGCCCCATAAATTACCTGTGTTTTTAAAAATTACCTATGTTGAAATATTCTAGGGGTTATGTGTATATATACAATTCACAAAGCATCCAGAAGTTAGTAGGAAGTTTTGGACATGGTTTAATGTGCCCCCTCCCCTCTGCCTTAGTACTGAAAAGGAAACATTCAGTTCTCCCCAAGATATCTACTGAGACCTTATTTTATGTCAGGCATTGCAAATGTGCCTATGGGTTAGACATAGGGAAATACAATCCTACTATTAAATAAAAAAGAATATTTATTAAACACAACATTGCCCTTGAGACAGGTTGTACGAAACAAAATAGGATTATTTGACCTTGCGTGCTATGTCAGTCATCATTGCCTATTTTAGAAGATCTTCGTTCATCATAGCAAAGACCCAAGAGACTTGCATATTTTTAGGTTATAATCACAAGAAATTAAAAAACTGTTTCATAAATATTTAAAGTCTTCTTTTTCTTCAGATACATACAAATAATTGCTGCTATGGTTTTTTTCTTTTGTTTTTCTCTTTGAATAGGCAATGGCTACAATTGATTCAGTGCTACTTTACCAGAATAAGTAAAGGTCTATTTGCCTTGCATGATATTAAATTAAATCTGTCTGAGAGATAAACAACTTAAATTTTAATGCTTCATATTCAAGAGTGCATCTGTGCTAATATTTAAATAATACAATACATCTATCTTTCAGACTCTGATTTAAAGTTTCGGTCTTCTTTGGTTTTAGGCTTTTGTTGAAAGCTCTAAATTTATTTAATCCTTCTCTTTTCCAGAAAGGTGAAGGTATTAGTCTAAACCTTGCCTGACTAAAAAAAGAGTGCAAATCTTACTTCAGATTCATCCACTGAGTTATTTATTTTACTAGTTTACATCAAGGCTTAGTCATAAAGGCAAATAATATGAAGCAATGTTACCTGTAATATTCTTTAGTATATTTGATAGAAGTATAGAATGACCACATCATCAAATATATGCCTATAAAGAAATTTATTTTATGTCTTTCCTCACCAATTTGAATTACTCCATTCCCCAAATCACTGAAGGTAAAGCAATCTTTCTAGGATTTCTATATGAATATAGGTATTTCTTTTTCACCTTTCATATATAAGATGAACCAGTGGAGTGTAAATACATTTTCATTTTCAATTTTTTCCCCTCCTTTATATTGGTATATATTGTCGCCAAATTACCTCCTTCTTTATGGAGGGTTTGTAATACAGACACACTCACTTTGCCTCATGAGACAAGATAGTGTAAGGAAAAAAAAATTCAGGGCCCTAATACTATTCCTTCCCTTAACTCGGGTGCAGTTCTAAACCTTGAAGAACTTCAGTCTCTTTATTTGCAAAATGGAGTCAATCTATCTACCTTTTTTGGATTTTATGAGGATTAAATTAACATTCAAAACAAATAGATCCTGACAAATTGTGGGCAATAAAAAAGTGTCAGCCCTTTTCTCCTTATTGTTAACTGTGAATACATTAGTGGGACAAAGCCAATCATTCTTTCCTCTTCTTTCCACTAAGATCCAGGAGAAATGGCAAGACTTTATTTTACTTTTCATAATGTGTAGGTTGTCATTAAGAAGTTGTGGAAGTTAGTACTAGGAGATAGTCATGGTATTGTTTCATGTTTTTTTCTTAGAAGTAACTGAAGTATACTCATTTGAAATTTTATTAACCACAGAAACTATTGTATAGCTTGACAAATAAATCGAGTTGGCTTGAAATTTTATGTTTCTTGGAAAAGGTGTGTAGTGATCAAATACATCATTTTCACTTTGCGAATATTTAGTTCATAATTATGCCTGAAGGAGTTCTTAATGAGTTTCAATATGATTCCCAGACGAAACAGTTAACATCTAACCTTGTAAAAATTCCATAAGTCTTAGGCATTTGTGATGGATAAGAGTCTCACTGACGGCCATCACCAGTTTCTTCCTTCTCTAAACCTGTCCATTGTTCCTCATATCAAGAGTGGAATCTAATTTCCATCTCCTTGAATCTGGGCTGGCCTAACTAGCTAGTGTGACCAATAACACGGAGCAGGAGTGATGCTCTGTAGCTGCTAAGCCTAGGTTATAAGAAGTTTCACATCTTCTTTGTTGGTCTTTTGGGATGTTTCCTCTCAGAATCAATCTTCCTTGTGAGAACTCCCAGACACATGGAGAAGCCACGTGTAGGAGTTCCAATTGGCAGTGACAGCTGAGCCATAGTTGGTGGCCATTATCAGCAGCCAACCATGAGAATGAGCCGCCTTAGATGTCCAGCCCAGTCAAGGCTTCAAATGACTTTAGCCCCAGTAACTGTTGGAGTGCAACCACGTAAGAAGCCCCGAGTTAGAACCAGTCAACCTACAGAACCATGAGAGAAAAAATTAAAAACCTGTTGTTTTAACCCGCCAAGTTCTTGGTAGTTTGTCATGTAATTGAAATATGGGTAACAGGAATAGCATTATAAACAAACTACATGTTCATATAAAGATGTGGTGTCTGTTATGTTAAACCTCAACATATTAAACAATTTGTGTCCTTAATAGGACCAAATCCTGTTTTTTTATTTCAATGTGATCGAGTTCTAAAAAAACATAGTGAGTGTATGGTGTTAGATTTGAGGGGGAGAATCAAAATATAGAATTTTGGAACTCTGAGCCTCATATGCATCCATCCATTCATTTAAATATTGATTATGTACATATGCAAAGCAATATGCCAGGTGCTGTGGGGGATAAAGGGATGAGTCAGAAAGCTGTACCAATATTAGCATTTTGGAAGACCCTCCCTTTTCCCTCTGAAGACAATAAAACACAGTGTTCAAGTTTCCTGCTGGGTTTTCTTTTGGTGTTCTTTTCAGTTTTCTTTCTTCCATTCTTTTGCCTTTTTTTTCCCCTTCAGATTGTAGTTTCTTTTAGTGTTTGGGAAATGTAAAAAGAAAAAAAACCCTTAATTTGAAGGAAAAATAGTCACATACATAATTACATAGTTATAAAAAAAACACACAAACTAGTAATGTTAGTAAGCAATCTAAGTTTTGGTGAAGATTTTTATTTTTATTTTTTGACCCAGTTTATTTCTTTTTGACACTATAATATTGTTGTCTTTTGGTGAGATTTACGTTCATGATTTGATATAAATGACAAGAAAGATAATACTATTTTTCTGTAGCTCAGATGCTTCAAGTGTGATAAACCAACTATTAATTGCTTTCAAGTACTGTGACTTTAAGAATATGGACTTCAAAGGGACAGAAGCTGAACCATATTTGTGACTGATGTTTACTATATTTTTTAATGTAGGTAATTTTCAAAACACTCTAAGCCTAAGTTTTATTATTTAAAAAGTGAGCATAAAACTGGTACTGGGGCGCCTGGGTGGCTCAGTCGGTTAAGCATCTGACTCTAGATTTTGGCTCAGGTTATGATCTCACAGTTGTGGGATTGAGCCCTGCGACCGACTCCACGCTGTGGATCCTGCCTTGGTTTCTCTCTCTCTCTCTCTCTCTCTCTCCCCAAAATAAATAAATAAAAACTTTAAAAAAATGGGGGGGGGGTGCCTGGTTGCTCAGCTGGTGAAGCGTCTGACTTTTTATTTCAGTTAAGGTCATGATTTCGTGGTTTGTGGGATCGAGCCCCACATTGGGCTCTGTGCTGACAGTGTTGAGCCTACTTGGGATTCTCTCTCTCTTTCTTTCTTTCTCTGCCCCTCTCCCACTTGTTCATTCTCTCTCTTAAAATAAATAAACATTTTTTAAAAAAAACTTAAACAAATTATACTGATATCCAAAGGCTATTATGAGTATTGGACACAAATATGCATGTAGAGTACTTGCAAGAGCTCTAGCACATAGTAAGAGAACCAACATTTTTCTGAAATTATGGTCATGGGAGATTACATTTTTAAGGTATTAAAAAATGGTGATGCTGATAGTTTAAGGAAATGTGGGTTCCACAGTCAGTGGGGCATTTAAAAATTGTCTAGATCTGTTTACTTTTTACAAATGGTACCAAAATTTAAAAAGATCATTTAGGAGTGCGAGCTTTCTTTAAGTGTAATCCCATAAAAATGGGTCGTTTATCTAGTTGAAATGGGGGTAGGGATGAATCTCACTTTCTGCAATGGTTCATGTAGGATGAAAACCTAATGGAAAGTCCAGGTTAAGAATGGTCGCATTAGGCTAATCTTTCCATATTTGTGACTGTATTTCTTTTTAGTTCTGCTTGGCCATGTGTTGGAAGCCCTTGAAACTATATATTATCCTAAATGTCCTACATCATCTCTTGCCTCCCTGTGAGAGCAGAGTTCCTGCTCCTCATTCTGCCTGCAGAGTCCTAACCTGTGCTTTTGCTCTGGAGATCAGCTTCATTGCTCCAGCTTGGAGGGGAAAGGACACAAGTGGAATATGTTTTGAGGAAAAAAAAACCTTGGAATGTGTTAAATTTACTATTGCAAACATTTTATTCCAATTACAAAATGAAATCAAACATGTTTCACCTTAATTGCTCAAGCAGACTGAGCTACATTTTCATCTCATAGCTTTAAGTTTTATAATTTGGGATTTCTCCAAATACATTCTAGGGAAGTTGGTGAAGGCACTACCAGCTGGTGAGCACAGATGTTATTTCATTAACATACTTAGCCAAACCTTGATGACTCCTAATATATGTTTCCTTAATCCAGGATGTTTCTTTCCTTGAGTTCCTTTTCTCAAAGACTTCCAAAAATTTCCAGGGATGCCAGCACATATTCATGAGATTTTCCTGGTTGTAGGTCTTTCTTTGGTGAGTCCACTCCAAACTCCACAGACCTTAAAGCTGCTCCCCAATTCTTGTGCATCTCAAGTATTTGCCACTACTATCAGTGATGAGGTTGGCTGTGTTTCATATCTGGCACAGGGGGTCTCACAGCTTACTCTTGCACCTATAACGTGTAAATAAGAGCATCTCTTCTGCTCTCTGTTAGAGGGAAGGCTAAAAGTTTGCCTGAAAAAAATAAGTCCTAGAGTAGCTGGTGACAGCTTTTTTTAATTAAACAAGAATAAAAATTTAAGAATAAAATATGCTTATTTTAAAATTTGAAATAGTATAAATTCATGTAGGTAAAAGGGGGAAACCCCCACTTTTGTCCATTTTGTTCACATCTTCTATATATTTCTATTCTTTTGTTTCTCTATATGTGTATATACATATTTTAAATCGGAGCTCTTAGAAGGAAGAGAAAGAGAAGGAGGCAGAAGTAATATTTGGGAAGATAATGGATGAAAATGTACCAACTTTGCTTTGATTAGTGTTTCATGATATGTTTTTTACTCATGCTTTCATTTTCAGCTTTTCTATTTTTTCTATGTTGTATCCCTTATAATTAATATGCAACTTGTAATTTATAAGGTATAGCCTAAAATTTTTTTCCTTTAACTGGAACATATGGTACATTTAGATTTGATGTAATTACTAACATTTCAAATTGTCCTGTCTTTTCTCCTTTCTTGCTTTTTCAGGGTTATTTTTTTATTATTCTAGTATACCCTTCCACTACTTTGGAAGTTGTATATTATGTTTTTTTTCTTTTAGTGGTTTCCCTAGAAATTATAATGTGAATAATCAAAGTCTAATGCCATATAATACCTTTACCCTTCTCCTAGACAGTAGAAATCTTAAAGACTTTTAATGCCATTTACTCCCTTCTTGATTTATATTACTTTGCTAGATATTTTAATTCTATCTTTTCTATATTCCACAATATATTATTACCATTTTTTTTGTTTAATATAGTCAAAGTTCACTTAAATTTACTCAAATACTAATTTCTTTGCTCTATATTTTTTCTTATATCTCAGACTTTCCATTGGGGATCACTTTCTTCATACCTGAAGAATATCCCCTAGAATTTTATTAATGAAGATCTCTTAGTGGAAAACTTTCTCAGTTTTGCTTATAGGAAAAATGTCATTATTTATCCTCTTTAAAAATTATATCTTCTCTGGGTATAGAAGTCTTGATTGACAGTCATTTATTTCAGCCCATTGAAAGTGCTGTTCCACTGGCTTTTTATTTCATTGAGGCTATTGAAAAGTCAGATGTCAGTCTGTTGTTACATTGAAAAAAAATCTGATCTCTGGCTTCTTTTAACACCATCTCTTTGTCTCTGGTCGTGTGCTGCTTTACTGTAATGTGACATTTCTTCTGTGGGGGATGTATTAAGACTCTGCAATTTGTGAATTGATGTGTCTTTTATCATTTCTAGATACCTTCCCACTATCTTTCCAAATACTGTCCTTGCCTTGTTCTCTCTCTCCTGTCCATCTGGGGCTTTGATTGAAAATATGTGAGGCATGCTAACTCTATCCTCAATCTTCTTATCCCATTTCTTTATTTCTTCATACTGCATTGTAGACAGTTTCTTCTGATCAATATTCCAATTAGTTTTCTTTTTAGCTGTTTTTAATCTGTTCACGGTCACATCATTTGAGTTCCTAAATTTGAATAAATGTATTTTTTTTAATTTCTAGAGTATCTCTTTTATTCTTTCTCATATCTGCTGGGTCATTTTTTATAGTGTCCACAGATATATTAATTCTTCTCTTTAACAGGCATTTTATAATTTAGAGCTCATTAATTAAATACCTGAAATCTCAGTTTGTTTTGGCTCTTGTTGTTGCTGTTGTTCTAATAATGCCTTCGTTTGCTGTGTACATTGTAAGTTTTAATTCTTCGTTGCTTATTTTCTTTGGGAAATTATTTGTGGGAATTGTTGAGTCCTAGAATGAAGATGAATTCCTCTAAAAATCTGAAGAGTATTTTTGTTTTTTTCTGCCATGTACCTGAGGGAACTGTGTCTGTGACTATCTTAAAGTAAATTTATAGTCTGAGGTATTTTGGACCACACAAATGAAATGAATTTTAGCTACAAATATATTGAAAAGCTGGCTTACAACTTTTTATTGAAGATTTATCCTTTTTGTTTTCCTTTAGTACCAAGTCAGATTTCCTTGTAGCCTCCTGGAAGTGGGGAAAGAGGGATGGGCTTATTTCTGATTTACTCTCATTTAGTTTGGGGACACCTGGAGTCACAGATTATTGATTGGGAAGTGTCTTTTATCAACTTCCTAACTTGGGTTAACTTTGTGCTTTATTTTTAATCCCCATGATTCCATGAGGCTATGAAAATGAAATTCAAGTTTCTAGGTTTAGAAAATGCCCCCATGTTAACACTATATTAGTCCTATGCTAACTCTTTGGATTCATTTTTTTCCGTTTTTGATTGGAAATAAATTACTATTTTGTCATATCATAGCTGGTTTTAATATGACATTTTTATGATTAATCCAGTATTTTTAGTTGTTTTCAAAAGGATAATCAGTCCTTCCAAATTCCTAACTGCCATAATAACTGAAGCATAAATCCCCATTCTTGTCTATACTATTAGTATATTACTTAATCATATGGAGCTTTGTCACATCTCTTACTTTGTGATTAATAATTATTAGGCTGTGTAACATTTTATTATATGTGTCACCATTCTAATTGTATTATAAACACCTAAATCAACATTCATGTGACACCTGAGTGTCCCCAAGACACTCAATCTTGGGGACAAGATTAAATCCAGATATTTAAATATCTTGTGATCCCCAAGAGTGAGGATCACATTACTGGTGCCCAGAATATATTGGCTGATTGAAAGACTAGGGTTTAATTTTTCCATTTTAGGAATATTCTTTTTTTTTTAATCTATCAGTATAGCACCATGACACACTGACAGTAAGTTTATGCTCTTTACGTTGTTTTCTCCATAAACACTGATTAATTTGTACTGATCTATTTCTACTCTTTGGGCAAGGACATTTATCACCAGGGGCTTATATTCATGAGCTGGAGAAGATCAGGAAATGCAAGAGCAGACTACTTGTGAGTGTGTGTGAAATGGTGGAGGCAGAAATGGTGGAGGCAGGTTAGTTTTCTCTCAATATCTACTCTCCTTTTCTCTCATTACAAGAGGGTTTTTGGTTAGGTACATGTCTTCCTAGAATAATAAAATATACTGGCCAGCCTCCTTTGTAGTGATGTATGAAATATAGCAATATTCCGTGGGCTGTAAGTGGAAATACCCTGTGAGAGCTTCCAGGACCCTTTGATATGATACAACTGGCATGTACCTATTGAACCTTCACAACCACTTCCTCTAACCTGTTGCCTAGAATATTTGTGATGGCTATAATTCCATCTCAGGTCATGTGTGAAGACCATGCCCAAAAGATGGCACAGTGGAATGTTGGAAGGAGTCTGGATCCCTGAGGACATTGTGGAACAGGGCCGCCCTACTGTCTCACAGTAATATTTAGCTCTGAGCTCTTACCTGAGAGACAAATGAACTTTTAGCTTGTTTAAGCCACTGTTGTTTTATGTTTCTGCGATTCACATCTGAACATTATCCTAACTAATGAGTAAATAGTTAATTCCAGAAATTATGCTGTCAGAGGGTTTGCTTTTAAATATCTGGGATCCAGCACATAACATTTAGTCACACCTGATTAATGGTTTTTGTCACTCCGTAGGTGGGATTGGATGGTAAATAGCATAAGCTAATAATGTAACATCTGTTTTATATGCTTAAATTAAATGCAGAGTAAACTTTACAGTTTTCAGTGTATGTTTTGAGTTCCATTATTTTACAATTTGTTTTATTATCTTTTTAAAGTCTCCAGGTTAAATATCTTCCCTGTATCTTGTTGATATTGTATGGATTGGATAAAACCCCAGAAAAAAATGTTGTTAAGGTTGGGCTTCATGTCATAATGCACTGGGTGGCCTAGGAAACATGAGACATTTTTATAAACATTACATGGCTAGGTGTTTGTGCTTTATATCCATGTATATAAATCTCCCCACTGAAAACAAAATAAATTGATGAGAGCAATTTCTATGATGTTGATTTTTTTTTGTCACGCCACTGAAGTCTTAACACGATTCTTATTTTGGCAACTGATTAATTTTATGGAAATACGAAGGGAAATGTAAAGGTTTTACCAAACCTTTCAGGAACAGATAATTACTATGTAATATATCCATTCCAGGGCCTAGAATTGGTTAGTTTTTCAACTCATTTTATGGAATGGCAAAATCCTGCTGTTGATTCCAGAAAAGATAACCCAAAAATGATAACTAAAGGAAATTCCACTTATGGATATAGATGCAAAATCTTAAATAAAATAACAGCAAATTAAAACAGCAGTATACAAATCACCATACCTCATGACCAAATAAATATTTTTTAGGTTGGCAAGTGTGGGTCAACATTAGGACAGACGCAAGTGTGATTCATTTTACCACTAACTTAAAAGTGGAGGGAGGAGATCATTCAATTTTTCAACTGAAAAATTCCTATTTTTATCAGAGATCCTGATCACGTCTCTTAGAAAGATAGAAATAAAGAGAAAATCCCTTAACTAAATATAGTGTATTTATAAAAGACCTTAAGCACAGATCTTACATAATGGCAAAATATTAGAAATGTTCTCATTATAGGCAAGCACAAGACAAAAGTTTTCACTACAACTGGTAGTGCTGATATTCGATGAGAAATCCTGTTCAATTTAATAAATTAAAAAATTTTATATATATGTGTGTATATCATTTCTAAATTATATAAGGTTTATGCCTTATAATATTATTTATATTATACAATACATTATATAATTTATACATGATTATATAAATAATATACAAATCACTTTCTATATAGACTAACTGAAGTCAGTCTAGAACATCTGAGTAAATTACACAGACAGGTAACCGAGGCTCATTTGCCTGATCTATGTAGTACTAGTACCTTTCCTTCAATCCATGCCTATGGCACCACTGGGGACACGCTGACAGGGGGAAAAAGGATCTGGGCCTGGCTCACAAAAATGTTGGCATAATATGTTGGTGCTAGTCACAAAACAGTTGCTGCTGTATGAAAGTCCCACTCGATCTTGACCCTGAAGGAAAGTGATTAAGAGAAATCTTCCCCTTGGACACAATTAAGAGCAATACACTTGATTATCTGTTGCACATTGAAAAAGAAGTGGCATGAGTAAAGGATATATACTGACTCCTAAGGAGTGGGAAATAATATAATCAAATAGTCAGAAGGAACAAAACACAAAGACATGAGACAAAGATGTCTAGCAGAAACGTATGTACATAGACTACCAGAAAACAGCAATCTCATACAAAGCTCTTGGCAACCAAGTAGACAATGAATGTCAGTTAGCTTCTTACTGAGTCATCCCAGTGCTTGTACAATGGAGCAATGAAGCCATGATAGTAAGGATGGAATGTAAGCATAGATCAAAAACATATGATTCCTTTCACTAAGGCTTATCTTTTCATCCCACAATCTTAGTCTTTGCTAGATTAGAGATCCTAGCTTTTCCTCCATGGGATCCACCCAACAGGGGGGCTATAATTACCAACTTGCCACTTTGGGGTCTCTTTGCCAGTGAACAAAAACAAAAACAAATAAACACACAAAAAGCAGGCAGTAGACTGGAATAAAAAAGACGCATACGTGTATAGAAATTATCCTTTTAATAAAAAATATGTATATATGTGTGTGTAACAAAGAATATATAAAAATCATCTACAAGTCAGCAAGAAATGAATCACCCAATAGAGGGGAAAAGCATATGAAATATGAATAAATACATAAACTTTTGAAATGATAGTAACTCTGCTGTGAAAATCAGGGAAATTGAATGAAAGCAATTGTGATAAATACAGATATTCCCTCAAATTTAGAAAAAAAGTAAAAAGATTGATGATTGATAATATCCAGTTTTGGTAAATTTGTGAGGAAATGACAACTCTGAATATACTGTTTGTGGAAATACAAATTGGTTAAGTCTCTTTGGTGGGCCTTTGGAAATCTTTATCAAAAATTTTAAATGAGCTTAATGCTTGAACCAAATTTCAACTTCTATGTACATAGGTATCTAGTTATGTACCAAGATATTCACTGAAGCAGAGTTTATAATCAAGGATAACTGAGAGAAGCCTAAATATAAATCAATAATGAAATGGTTAAATATCAGCTTCATATAATAATATTCTGCTACAGTTTAAAAATAGGAAATACCTATAAGATATCTGGACATATTTTTAAGAAAGATTTTTTTAAAGTAATGTGTATGATATGATTTTATTTATGAAAATAAAAAAATATTTGTTATACACATATATACTTTGTGTAGAAATGCACACACTAAGCATCGACAAATTTTACATTGATCTTTCAGGAAGGTTCTATGGGAGAGACAGCAGGAGGAGGGCAGCAGGGAGCGTAAGGTGGTATTTACTTTGTAACCTACATACTTTTGTCTTATTTGCATGTATCAAAAAAAATTAAGCCTATGCAATTTTAAAGTGGTTACAAAGATCCAAGATTCTTTCTTTCTTGTTTGTGGCTATTCCTGCCCAAAATGTTCTTGCATCTATTCTTGTATCTTATATCATGAGTAAGTCATACAGCATTCAAGGCGTCCATTTTAAAGGAAAGCCTAATTGATCATTAGGAATTTAGTATACACGTGAAATCATTTTTCAGGACAAAAACAGTGTAAAATGGTAGCCATTGTTACAATAAATGTGTATTTATATTATGTGGACAGTGGTTTCACTCATTATAAATATACAGGTTCTCACAATGCCATTTGTTTAGGTGTAAATACAATTCTCTCAGACAGTAAGGCTAGAGAATAAGATGGTGAATTTCTATTTCATTTGAGATAATCTTAAAGAGCTTGAAAATTAGAGGAGAAAAAAATAGGTAAATGTGAGTACAGGAGTTTTTCTAGAATGTTTCATATTCTGCCAGTTCTAAAGAGCCTCCTGAAGGGACAGATGCTTTTCACTTATTGTCTATTATGTTTTCAGTGGATTAGGAATAAGAATCTTGCTCAAGGAATCCTGCAATGTACTTGTAGTCACTAGAGTTCCTATCATGTTTTTTATTCTTGGTGGAAGCAAATGTTGTCATATGACTAGGAATTATGGCTCTCATTTTTGAACACTATTAATGCCCCAGAAAGTCAAGGTTTTCACCTAAAAAAAAATGTAAACTTAAATTGGGGAATAATAATGTCCAGTAAAACTGTGTCTAAGTTACATTGAAAGAGAGGTTAAGGAATTTTAAAAAGGTAATATTATCCCCTGAAGGAAACTGTTTTAGGTTATTTGATATTACATGAAGGCAAAACATTTCTTCTTTTATGTTTGGAGAAAACAAACGAATGAAACGTGTACCA
This sequence comes from Panthera leo, assembly GCF_018350215.1. Lineage (NCBI taxonomy): Eukaryota > Metazoa > Chordata > Mammalia > Carnivora > Felidae > Panthera > Panthera leo. Next base: position 78,488,714 of record NC_056682.1, on the reverse strand, counting down.
ATTACATTTTTACTAGTTACTGCTGACAGATTCAACTTCATATTGATTCCATTTATGAAACCTGAACTGATACCCCCTTTTGTGACTCAATGAAGCTCTGCCAATCTGCAGTGGGTCTAACAATGTGCTGGGAGACAGATGCGTATATGGAATGTAGACAAGGACCAGAGGGAAAAAGTTACTGAAAACAGGAATACCTAAATTTTCAACCCATTGTTGGGAAATTACATCCAGGGAGGCAACACTGAATTTTACTGTAAAATTCTAAGAAAGAAGGAGGTCCACCAAAGAAGGGCCTCAATAAAATAAAATGGAGGCAATTGAAAGCTTGGCAAGCAGAAATGCATGTCTGGGTAATTCTATTAATATGGGATTTCAAGGGAGTAGTGTGTGAAAGAAGAGACTCAGATAAAGAAACTTAGAACTAGAGAGGCCAAACAGTTTAGCTCTTATTTCATTTCTAATACATCTAGGGCAACTTCTGGCTGTCAGTCTGTAGCTCTTTTACTACATTTGGTCCTTCTTTTCCTTTAAAGAGAAAGCCTTTTCTCAGAAGCAACACTGAAGCAAGTCAACAAGGGAATCTCTATGGACAGAAACATGGAGGGTGTTATAAATAAATATGGAGGTAAATAAATATGTTGATCAGCATAAGAGTGATAAAAGTAAATTTGGCGATAGAAGGTGGCTATCAAGCTTTTTTTTTTCTGGAACTGGGTGAACTACAATTTTAAAAGTCAAATCAGCCAATATAGGAATAAAAATGGGAGTATTAAATAAATTGAGATGCAAATATTTATGATACAGATTCTATGTTTGCAAAAATAATTTTTCTTATTGAGAATAATGGCTGTTTAAATAATTATCCATGCTTCTATATAGATAGTTTAATCATTGGGAAGCATCTAAAATACTCCTGGCCTGTGTTAAATGTACCGTTTGGGTTCAGATTATGTTTGGCACCTTTTTTTGACCATCTTTGTCGAAAGCACTTCTACTTTTAGTCCAGTGGACTTTAGTGGAACAATAAAATACCCCTTAGACAGAGCTTTTTAGATAAAATAGTATTCTGTGTATAAAATTAATACATAGTGAAAGATATAGGAAAAGCTAAGGATAGACAGGATAGATGAAAAATGGTATTTCTTATTCCTATCTCTTGGGGATAACCATTGTTATAGTTTTGACACATTGCTTTCTCAAATGAATATTTTGAGGTATGGAGATCTATCTGTCAATGCTTATGTATCTTTACCTGTCTTTCTATCTATTTGTCATCTATCCATCTATCTATTCCTCATACACATACATATGTGTACACATACACGCATCCATTTTGTTAAATAAATAAAATTAAAAGAATACAAAGAGAATTTTTAGCTAGACCATGTATTTATGTATACTTTTAATTATTATAATATATTTCTGTTTGAAAAAGAAGATTCATTTTCAGGTCCTAAAAGCCTAGTAATGTATACATAAAAACTTTAATTTCTCTTCCAAATCGAAGCGTCTTCCCTCTACTCAGCCTATTTCTGACACCCTCTGGCTCAAGGACTTGTAATGAGGAAGGTGAGAAACATATTATTATCAATCCTCATCCTGCTGTTGGACTCCCCAGTGTTCAAACAAGGGAAGGGGAATTAGAGGAAAAGAGACAAAGTTGTAGATGACTAGTACTATTTTAGTTCTCTATTGACTAATACTATTTGTTAGTCAGGTCCTCCATTTTGGAAAGTGTCCCAATATTTACACAGAATGGATGGATTTCTAGTTCTTTAGGGTCAGTTTGCACATGCAAGTGCGTGCGCGCGCGCACACACACGCACACAGAGTTCTGTGCTATGCTGTTTCCTCATACAGATATTTCTCTGACTCCTTAACATGTTTTTCAACTGCCTCGTAGTTTTCCTTTTGGGTCACATCCATCATACCACTTAGCTCTCACGAATCTTATGCATCCTTACCTTGCTATATGGCTGAAGTACAAGCTGCTCCTTATGACTATCTTTTGTCCTTATTTTGCTAACTCAGATGACTCCAGCCCATCACTTGCTTTCAGATCGAGAAGCAGTCTCTAGGGTCCTGAAATTCCAGGCGACACACATCAAGCTCTGTCAAGATTCTCACTTTATTTCAGTCTTTTTTGGAGCATTTGAGGGAGAGGTTGAAGGGAAGGGAAAATGTCACTGTATTCTCTGTGAGTTTGAACTATTCTTCTCTCTTAAGAGTGCTCTTGAATCCACTTTTGAACTTTAGACTTCATGTAAGTAGGTTATAGGTGGTGGTAGGAGTTGATAGTTGCTGGAACAGTTCTTTTCTCTTCATTGAATCCTCCATGGATGTGTCTAGCATCTCTCTTTAGAATGTGAAGTTATTTATAACTCATTGTTCTCGTTTTGGGGCTTCAGCCAAAATCCTAAGACAACAGGAAAGGTCCTATCCAAATTCTTGAAAAAAAAATATATATGTATATATATAAATATATATATATATATGCACACACACAGATACAGAGATGATTTCACATTGCTTATGTTGTGCTTTTTAACCTTCTTTTTACTGTCAATTATATCATGTTCATTTATCATGTAATTACATTTCTTTGGAAATGAAATACTAATAATTAATATTTCATCTTTATGAAAATGTCATAATTTATTTTCCCTTTTAATTGTTAAAATGTTAGTTTTTTTATTGGATCATACCAGTAATACATACTCATTAAACATTTTTGAAAAATACAGAAAAGTACAAGAAGACAATAACATCATTTGTAATTCCATGAATAAGGACTACCTGCCTTTTGGTATATTTCTTGCTAGATTTTCTCCCTCTGAATGGCTGTAGATAAGTATATGGATATAGAGATAGTTATATCTATGTATGTGTATATATGTATGCATATACAAACATATTTAATCTCTAACCCTTTTTATTATCATACATCTGTATTCAAAAATGAATGGGGTTCCTACTGTATATAGTTTTGTACCCTATTTTCACTTCCTATTATATTTTGATTTTCATATTTGAAGAAGTATTTTTGAAACCTATTTTTTTTATTACTAGCAAATATATGTTAATTATACAAAGGTTAGAACATATAGACTAGCAAAGAAGAAAGTCAAAATAATATTAACTTTTTGGTATTTATCCAGTCTGAAGGTCTACCAAACCGCCTCTAGATAGAAATGAATTCATAATAATACGAATATGTAAATCTCACTAGCTATAGAACACATCAGTCTTCTGCTGCAAAGTCTGTCTCCTATCCCTACCCTCTCCAGTTATTTATGGGCATTCCTCACATTAGAATGCTAATCATTCACTTCTGCTGCTCATTCATCTACTGGTGGCAGCTGTATTAGGATATAGGAGGCATTGGGAGGCCATATCCCTCTGGAGAACCTGGTTGGTGGATGCAGTGTAAGCCATGCTCTAGTACCCCAAACCACAACCTTTTGTCTCTGGGAGTTCAGTCCAGTTTGCTACTGAGCTCCTTTTTTTCGCTTAGGATTCTTTCCAGGGATCCCATAATTCCTACCTGAAATCTGTCCTTCCTACCATCCTCCCTCCACTTCCCATAGTCTCAGAATGATGTCTGTATATGTGTGCAACTAAACTATAGACACAATTACAAAAATACCCTTTGCCCTGGGGGGGGTGTTTCAGCCTTGTTGTAATTCATTAGAAGTTGTCAGGTGGGAAGTTGGCACAGGCAGTGCTTGCACGTGCACACACATACATACATGCACACATTTACATTTATGGGAAAGATTTTTATAATACACATATTTTATACCATAAAATACTTTTCTGGGTGTATTTATTATTAAATCTTTTAAATTTTTTTACTGTTTTTTGTTTATTTTTGAAGGAGAGAGAGACAGAGCATAAGTGGGGGAGGAGCAGAGAGAGAGGGAGACATAGAATTTGAAGCAGGCTCTAGATTCTAAGCTGTCAGCACAGAGCCCCATGCGGTGCTCAATCTCACGAACTGTGAGATCATGACCTGAGCCAAAGTCGGACACTTAACTGACTGAGCCACCCAGGTGCCCCTATTATGAATCTTTTATGTGTTTAAAGATTTGTATCTGTGTAAGCATGTGTACATGGTAGTTTTAAAGATGTGTCTATAGATCCTTTGGTACTCCTCCACTAAGGAGAAGCTTAATTACCCTCCCCTTGAATGTGGGCTGGACTTAGTGACTTGCTTCTAGTGGTAGAATATCACCTCTAATGTTAGATTTTAAAAGACTGTGCATCCATCTCAAGCTCCCTCCCTTCCTCCCTTCCTCTCTCTGTCTCCTTTCACCTCTCTTTTCCTCTTTCTCTCCCCACTCTCTATAGGGGAAGCAAGGTTGTGAACAGTCTTATGGAGATGATCACATGGGGAGGAAATCAAGCCTCTTGCAGTCCTCCTGAGCCTGGAAGAAGATCCTTTAGTCCCAGGTGAGTCTTCACAGATTGCAGTCCTGGCCAATAGCTTGGCTGCAACCTCATGAGAGATACTGAACTAGAACCACCCAGCTGAGCTACCCCCAGATCCCTGACTCAAAGAAACTTGAGAGAGAATAAAAACAATTATAATTTTATGCTGTTTAGTTTGGGGTAATTTGTTATACACTAATAGATAATGAACACAGGATAGATAGATAAATAGATGATAGATAGATAGATATAGATAATGTGAGTTATAAATTTATGAAAACCTATGACCCAGGACTCAAGCTTGCAACATTCCCTACTACTCAGTATACCATGAACACTTTTATATGCCATTAAACTTTAGCCAATAATATTTTTAAATGATTAACAGCATTCTATGGTATAAATGCAATTTGCTTGACTCCAATACCAAATTTTGGATATTAAACTAATTTTTAGTTATTCATAATTAATAATCCTCTGTTGAACTATAAAATGTATAGTCAGGATTCTTAATTGTAAGCCACAGAAAACTTTTCTTGATGATTTAAACAGAAAAGGGATTTTCTTAGGTAATAGACCTAAAATTACTTAAAAATAAAAAGTAAAAAGCTCTGAAAAATGAAACAAGGGGCAACTGGGTAGCTCAGTTGGTTGGTTAAGTGTCCTACTCTTGATTTCAGCTCAAGTCATGATCTCACAGTTCATGGGACTGAGCCCTGTGTCAGGCTCTGCACTGACAGTATGGAGCCTAATTGGGATTCTCTCTCTCCCTTTTTCTGTCCCTCCCCTGCTTGTCCCTCCTTGTGCACACACACACACTCCCTCTCTCTCAAAATAAATAAATAAACTTTAAAAAAAAAACAAAGGATATTAGGAAATGGAAAAACAACATACCATATAGCCCTTTGGAGTACAAAAAGCTGCAGAAAATATTCAAATAATATTATGAAAACTGTTTCAGGAGGAAAATGAAGCCACCTCAATATCTTTAATGCTGATCCTACACCTACGGCACTCACTGATCTCGGTGGCACTGCTGCCTCAAGTGCCCTGGGAAATCTTGTCTTGTGACTGCCAGGCAGGATTCTCTTAGTCTCTGCTTCTTTCTGATACTGCCTCCCAAGTTTGGGGTTGGTGGGTGTGACTGGTGGAGTCCTTTTCAAAGGCATCTGCCCTCCAAATGAGAAGGGAAAAATGAGAACTTGGCAATTTTAGTTTCTATCCTGGGAGGTAAGTTGGGTCTTCTACTGAGAACAAGATATAGATACTGAGAAGTGAAAAAGGGTGCCAGATGTCCACTGACATCCACATTAGCATGTGCAACATTAGCTTAAATTTTTCTTGCAGTAATAATAAAATAAAAAACCTTCTCCAACTTAATGTAACTAACCTTCCTGTGTCCAAACTGCATTCCCCTCCTTTCCAAAGGGGAACCACACAAAATGTCATTCACTGCTGCATCCTGAAAAATCCATTTTCCTTCTAGTTTATTTACAATCTGTTGTAATCCTAAGAGACAAACTGAAAGTTGTTTAGCATCAACATACCCTATACAAAATGGTGGAAGGAAAGATAAACAAGAAGGGAGAAGTGAAACATATAAGCCTGAGAAAGGAGGAAAACACAAAAAGTTGTTGTGATCCTTTCTTTGTAACTGGTCACGAGGTTCAAGTTGGTGATTATGACTTTTCTACTACTCATTTTGTGTATCTTTTTAAAAAATTTAGCCCACACCTCAAATGTCAAAGTGCTTAACGTGATGTAGTGTCCCATACTGACATTCTTGAGGAATCGAAGGCTTTGGTTATCTTCCCTACATAAATGTTGTGGCCTCCCAAAGAATTTTGTCAGTGAACATTCAGAACCAGGAGGCACCCCAGGATGTTCTTTGAGAGTCGTCAATATTTCTTACTTTCTTAATTGTGTAGCAGCAATTCTAACTCCTCTTGACAGAATCAATCTCAAAAGTCAACAGCATAATCCCCTTTATTTCCTGTTCACTTAGTGGCCTGAAGAGTCTGAATTGGCCAGGTGGTATTTTCAAGTTACCCATTAATTATTCCCTCGTTGTATCTTTTGATATAAGCAGTAGTGCTTTGGTTACTGAAACAACCAAATCAACAGCACCCAGAATTTCACGGGTGGAAAGTTATATTTTGAGAATGCCTGTATTTTGCATGGGGCCTTCTGAAATCTAGAATTCCCCATTCTACCCCCTTTCAGTCAACTGATCATTGGCAGCTTTGCATAATACCTTAGGCAAGAATAGAGGAAAGGATAAAATGGTAGCACTAAAACCATTTGTGCCTTCAGAACTTTATCAGGTCCCATCGTGTATATCCACTTCCATTTGATGATGGAGCATTTTGGAGTACACCTGACTTAATAGACAAGTGGGTTAAGATGTCAGATTCATAATGTGAAGTTTCAGGTCCCATGGTCACATGTTTAGTTGTCAATAGGTACCAGAGACAAACCAGGATCTATTATTCAAAATAGGAAAAGACACTTGAGGAAAGGGTAATGGCTTTGACCACGAGCCTGAAGAATTTCTTCTGTGATTCCCCTAGGGGCTGGCCACAAACTTAACCATTGGATTTCCTGGGTAAAATAGTGAAGCTACTTCCAGTACAGTTTGGTCAGCTGAAGAGCCTTCTTTGTCCTCTGAGACCTTACTTGAAATTCATACCTTTTGTATGTCACACCTATTATATTTCATAAATGCTCAGATGGCATATTCAAAAGTGGTTACATTTTCTCTCTTACAACTAAAATGGCTCAAGTGTAATGTCCTTTTGTAGTGGATACAAATTAATGCACCTTATCTTTCACTTTGTTTGAGACAGCCCATATTGCCCTGGAAACATCTTTTAGAGAAGTTAATATTAGGGTACTGTGTTTTTATATTTTTATCTCCCATTATCTGGAAAATGTATATTTTACCCAGGTATATTTTTACCTTTGGTTCCTAGTTTCCTACAAGCCAGAATAATGTTCTAGGAAGGTGAACCAATCCATTTATCTAAAGGGAATCCAGCTTATCTCTTACCAAAACTCATAAGATTGGTATTTTTCAGAGGTAGGAGTCTCAGGAGAATGACTAATGTCTACTATAATAATGAATGATTCCTGTTAGGTCTGAACTTGCAGTCAAGGAGGATTAACAATTCAACATACTTCTTTGAATGAGGCTGAGCAGTATGAGTACTTTTGACAACCAGGATCTTAAGAAAGACCATTAAGTGTATCATTCAAATACAAAAACCAGTGTACTTCCCCTAGCCACTTTTACCACACTTTGACCCTTGTGGACAAGACATGTTTCAAAACTTTTAGTTTGTGTTGTTTTCATGTGGAAAAATGTGAATGTTCTCTTCATGGATAGATTCAAACTTTCTGAACAACACTATGCTCCCATAGTCATTTGTCCTGGGGGAGATATAGACAAATGGATTTAGACTAGGGTGGGCCAGAGACACTTACTACACTGAACCTATCATGATTCTCTCTACTTCCTAATGACAGAGCAAAAAGAACAGGTCCAATGTGCAGAGGTAGGGGAATAGTACCCGATTTGTCACTTTGTCCATCCTTTATGAAAATTCCTCTGTTTACTTTTTCCTGTTTATTCAACAAATCCTCCATCTTTTTTTCTGGTTTGCCAAACCCAGTCCTTTGACGTTTCTTTGTCTCTCTTCATGTACATTTCCCTGAGGACTTTTTAAGGGTAATTACATAAACATAGCTTTTAGTGACTAAAAAAGTAACATGTAGGGAATGCTATATTTCAAGCATTTTTAACTCCAACCTAAGTGCAAAAATTTCTACAGGGCATAGGTATGTAAGGTTGAAAGGAATATCTGATGGGTGTTTGATCACTTTATGCTATGCATTTAAATACATAATCTTCACATGTCTATGATTATTCTAGTATTAATTCTTACAGTCAAATTTCTAGGTCAAAGGAGGTACATGTTCATAAAGGGCAAACTTGGCCCCAAGAAAAGATGAATTAATTTATAATTCTACCAATAGTGTACAAAAGCTTATTTCTTTACATCTTTCTTAAGATATTACAAATAAACACAATCTTTGACAATCTGCTATGTAAAAGGTATTATCTTCTTATTGATTTCTAATAACTTTTTATATATAAAGAATATTAAACATTTACTTGTCATTGGTATTTAAATATTTTCTCTAGGTTTTTTCCTCCAGTTAGAAGGAACATTTGCATTAAATATATATGTGATGAATATATCAATATTTTCCTTAATTTTTTTTTTTGCCTGGATGCATTGATAGCATGCCTAGAAAGTCTTTATCTGTGCTTAATTTGTGTAAATGTTCCCCTATAGTTTCTTATAAAACACTTTGTTTCATTATTCCAAAGTAAATCTTTATCCAATCTGTAATTCATTCTAGGGTATATCTTTGGGGGGAGTTGTTGCAGGGAGTATGGCCAGAGTCACAAAAGATGAGTCCACAAACAAAGTACAGTTAAGTGAAGGTCCTCATACTTGAGTCAGAATGAGGCCCCGACTCCAGAATGAAGCTTCTTTTTATTAGGATAATTACTAAAGACTACGTGCAGAAAATCAGCTAAGCAAGTGTGCTAATCAATCTAATGGTTTAGCTTTTCAAGGTTGAATTTCGAGTTAATTGGTTTCTATAACACTAGGAAGGGTCAGGTGTGAAGGAGGATTGGGTCCTGGACAATGTTAATGGCTCTAGGTGTTCCTTACAAGCAGAGCCACAGCCACTTTCAGCTATGTAAACATGTCCTAAGGCCTTGCACCTCTCCAGCCTTTCTCTTTTGAAGTCTTTTTCCTTTTTTTAAAATTTTATTTATAATCTTATTTATTTTTTTTTTTTGAAATTAACATCCAAATTAGTTAGTATATAGTGCAACAACGATTTCAGGAGTAGATTCTTTAGTGCCGCTTACCCATTTAGCCCATTCCCCCTCCCACAACCCTTCCAGCAACCCTCAGTTTGTTCTCCATATTTATGAGTCTCTTCTGTTTTGTCCCCCTCCCTGTTTTTATGTCATTTTTGTTTCCCTTCCCTTATGTTCATCTGTTTTGTCTCTTAAAGTCCTCATATGAGTGAAGTCATATGATTTTTGTTTTTCTCTGACTAATGTCATGTAGCATAATACCCTAGAGTTACATCTATGTAGTTGCAAATGGCAAGATTTCATTCTTCTTGATTGCCAAGTAATACTCCACCATGTATGTGTATATATATATATATATATATATACCACATCTTCTTTATCCATTCATCCATTGATGGACATTTGGGCTCTTTCCATACTTTGGCTATTGTTGATAGTGCTGCTATAAACATGGGGGTGCATGTGCCCCTTCAAAACAGCACAACTGTATCCCTTGGATAAATACCTAGTAGTGCAACTGCTGGGTTGTAGGGTAGTTCTATTTTTAATCTTTTGAGGAACCTCCATACTGTCTTCCAGAGTGGCTGCACCAGCTTGCATTCCCACCAGCAATGCAAGAGAGATCCTCTTTCTCTGCATCCTCGCCAACATCTGTTGTTGCCTGAGTTGTTAATGTTAGCCATTCTGACAGGTGTGAGGTGGTATCTCATTGTGGTTTTGATTTATATTTCCCTGATGATGAGTGATGTGGAGCATTTTTTCATGTGTCTGTTAGCCATCTGGATGTCTTCTTTGGAGAAGTGTCTATTCGTGTCTTTTGCCCATTTCTTCACTGGATTATTTGTTTTTTGGGTGTTGAGTTTGATAAGTTCTTTATACATTTTGGTTACTAACCCTTTATCTGATATGTCATTTGCAAATATCTTCTCCCATTCTGTCGATTGCCTTTTAGTTTTGCTGATTGTTTCCTTTGCTGTGCAGAAGCTTTTTATTTTGATGAGGTCCCAGTAGTCCATTTTTGCTTTTGTTTCCCTTGCCTCCAGAGATGTGTTGAGTAAGAAGTTGCTGCGGCCAAGATCAAAGAGGTTTTTGCCTGCTTTCTCCTTGAGGATTTTATTTTTAAATTTATTTTTTAATGTTTATTTATTTTTGAGACAGAGAGAGACAAAGCATGAATGGGGGAGGGTCAGAGAGAGAGGGAGACACAGACTCTGAAGCAGGCTCCAGGCTCTGAGCTGTCAGCACAGAGCCTGATGTGAGGCTTGAACCCACAGACCGTGAGATCATGACCTGAGCTGAAGTCGGAAGCTCAACTGACTAGCCACCCAGATGCCCCTCTCCTTGAGGATTTTGATGACTTCCTGTTTTACATTGAGGTCTTTCATCCATTTTGAGTTTATTTTTGTCTATGGTGTAAGAAAGTGGTCCAGGTTCATTCTTCTGCATGTTGCTGTCCAGTTTTCCCAGCACCACTTGCTGAAGAGACTGTCTTTATTCCATTGGGTATTCTTTCCTGCTTTGTCAAAGATTAGTTGGCCATACATTTGTGGGTCCATTTCTGGGTTCACTATTCTGTTCCATTGATCTGAGTGTCTGCTCTTGTACCAGTACCATCCTGTCTTGATGATTACAGCTTTGTAGTATAGCTTGAAGTCTGGGATTGTGATGCCTCCTGCTTTGGTTTTCTTTTTTAAGATCGCTTTGGCTATTCGGGGTCTTTTCTGGTTCCATACAAATTTTAGGATTATTTGTTCCAGCTCTGTGAAGAATGCTGGTGTTATTTTGATAGGGATTGCGCTGAATATGTAGATTGCTTTGAATAGTATTGACATTTTAATAATATTTGTTCTTCTTATCCAGGAGCACAGAATCTTTTTCCATGAAGTCTTTTCCTTTGATGCTTCTCTCCTGCATCTCCCACCGGGAATTATCTATTCCACCCCCCCCCCCCCAAATGATAAGTTCCCTGCTCTATTTTTAAATCGTTTGTCCCCTGATTTAAAGCACTATCATATCCCACACTGAATTCTTAGGTATGCTAGTACCTGACCTGTCTGGGCATACTTTTCTATTCCTTTTGGTTTGATTCTGTGCCTTGGTTTGATTATTGCAGAATTTTAAACATTTTATTATATTTAGGTCTTAATTTGTCTTTGGTTAGTAAGAACATATTATTTTCCAAGTGACTCAGTTTGTCGAAGCTTTAATCTAAAGTTTTATTCCTAGAATACTGCTATAAAGTTGTTTTGAATTGACATTATGTTCCTATTTTAAATACTTATGACATTTGTATTCACCTCATAGCTATATTAGCAACAGTTATTTGGTTTTAACAATGTTTAACTGGTTTCAAGAAACTGTCTTGCCCAGGTAAATAACATATTCTATATTCTAGAGGTCTTGTTTTGACTCTCTTCTTAGTGGATTCAAATTAATCTTGGAATAATACTTTGCTTTCCATGAGTCCATAAGTAATATTCTTTATTAGCTCATACACAGACACATACAGGAACATAAACACAAATACATAAATATCTAAAGCTCTCTTTCTGTTGTGTGGATACAACAGAAATTTTAGTTGGGGTTAGATCTTTAGGGAGATACAAATTTTTTCCTTAAAATTATCTGTAGATGTTAATTTTTAGTATCATTCTTAATTTTGATTTATTATTCAGACAGCTCTAGAATACTTTTTATTTTATCCTGGAGAACTGCATTTCAGAATTTGACCTATTGCATACCTTAGATTATCATTTTGTTATTCTCATGTAAAATGACTATTTTGATACATATGCAATTATTAGTTACTCCATTGTCTTTGACATTTTGTGTCCCTGAGTATAAATCTAAGACTTCCCTATTTTTTAAAAAAATTTTACATAGCATACTTTTTTTCTGTCTATATACTTGTTTTACATTTTAGTAATGCAAAATTTTCTTTAAGAGAGCTTAGGTAATTGGCACCTTTCTAGTAAAACTTCCTGAAGCAAGTAGAGCAACAGCAATCACACATATTCTGTTTGCACTGCTGTTTCAAAACGTTTTCTACACTTATATCCTTGATTGTTTCTTCTGTTTTAATGTTAATTTTTCTTGGAATTTTTGTTTTGAATTCACTGTATTGTGGGTCATCTTTTCAGGTCTGTACCCCTTATTACTGATTTGATTTCTGTACTCTGCTATACTCTATATTGATTTTAATATAGATTTTAATTCCATTGAAATGCTAATTTTGTCACATTATTCCCTTATTTCATACTCAAGACTTAGTCCTAGATTTCCTCTTTATTTTGCACTTCAATCATGCTTGGTTTTATTTCAATTTAATGTCATTATTTCATTTGTTTCTCTAATTAATTGAGTTCAAACTTTCAGGAGATTTCTGATAACATGAAGTGATGTTTTATAATTGTAAGTCTTCTGCACTTTGTTTTTTTTTAATATATGAAATTTATTGTCAAATTGGTTTCCATACAACACCCAGTGCTCATCCCAACAGGTGCCCTCCTCAATACCCATCACCCACCCTCCCTTCCCTCCAACCCCCCATCAACCCTCAGTTTGTTCTCAGTTTTCAAGAGTCTCTTATGCTTTGGCTGTCTCCCACTCTAACCTCTCTTTTTTTTTTTCCTTCCCCTCCCCCATGGGTTCCTGTTAAATTTCTCAGGATCCACATAAGAGTGAAAACATATGGTATCTGTCTTTCTCTGTATGGCTTATTTCACTTAGCATAACACTCTCCAGTTCCATCCACGTTGCTACAAAGGGCCATATTCATTCTTTCTCATTGCCACGTAGTACTCCATTGTGTATATAAACCACAATTTCTTTATCCATTCATCAGTTGATGGACATTTAGGCTCTTTCCATAATTTGGCTATTGTTGAGAGTGCTGCTATAAACATTGGGGTACAAGTGCCCCTATGCATCAGTACTCCTGTATCCCTTGGGTAAGTTCCTAGCAGTGCTATTGCTGGGTCATAGGGTAGGTCTATTTTTAATTTTCTGAGGAACCTCCACACTGTTTTCCAGAGTGGCTGTACCAGTTTGCATTCCCACCAACAGTGCAAGAGGGTTCCCGTTTCTCCACATCCTCTCCAGCATCTATAGTCTCCTGATTTGTTCATTTTGGCCACTCTGACTGGCGTGAGGTGATATCTGAGTGCGGTTTTGATTTGTATTTCCCTGATGAGGAGCGACGTTGAGCATCTTTTCATGTGCCTGTTGGCCATCCGGATGTCTTCTTTAGAGAAGTGTCTATTCATGTTTTCTGCCCATTTCTTCACTGGATTATTTGTTTTTCGGGTGTGGAGTTTGGTGAGCTCTTTATAGATTTTGGATACTAGCCCTTTGTCCGATATGTCATTTGCAAATATCTTTTCCCATTCCGTTGGTTGCTTTTTACTTCTGTTGGATGTTTCCTTTTCTGTGCGGAAGCTTTTTATCTTCATAAGGTCCCAGCAGTTCATTTTTGCTTTTAATTCCCTTGCCTTTGGGGATGTGTGAAGTAGGAAATTGCTACGGCTGAGGTCAGAGAGGTCTTTTCCTGCTTTCTCCTCTAGGGTTTTGATGGTTTCCTGTCTCACATTCAGGTCCTTTATCCATTTTGAGTTTATTTTTGTGAATGGTGTGAGAAAGTGGTCTAGTTTCAACCTTCTGCATGTTGCTGTCCAGTTCCCCCAGCACCATTTGTTAAAGAGACTGTCTTTTTTCTATTGGATGTTCTTTCCTGCTTTGTCAAAGATAAGTTGGCCATAGTTTGTGGGTCTAGTTCTGGGGTTTCTATTCTATTCCATTGGTCTATGTGTCTGTTTTTGTGCCAATACCATGCTGTCTTGATGATGACAGCTTTGTAGTAGAGGCTAAAGTCTGGGATTGTGATGCTTCCTGCTTTGGTCTTCTTCTTCAATATTACTTTGGCTATTTGGGGCCTTTTGTGGTTCCATGTGAATTTTAGGATTGCTTGTTCTAGTTTCGAGAAGAATGCTGGTGCAATTTTGATTGGGATTGCATCGAATGTGTAGATAGCTTTGGGTAGTATTGACATTTTGACAATATTTATTCTTCCAATCCATGAGCACAGAATGTTTTTCCATTTTTTTATATCTTCTTCAATTTCCTTCATAAGCTTTCTATAGTTTTCAGCATACAGATCTTTTACATCTTTGGTTAGATTTATTCCTAGGTATTTAATGCTTCTTGGTGCAATTGTGAATGGGATCAGTTCCTTTATTTGTCTTTCTGTTGCTTCATTATTAGTGTATAAGAATGCAACTGATTTCTGCACATTGATTTTGTATCCTGCAACTTTGGTAAGTTCATGTATCAGTTCCAGCAGACTTTTGGTGGAGTCTACCGGATTTTCCATGTATATTATCATGTCATCTGCAAAAAGTGAAAGCTTAACTTCATCTTTGCCAATTTTGATGCCTTTGATTTCCTTTTGTTGTCTGATTGCTGATGCTAGAACTTCCAACACTATGTTAAACAACAGCGGTGAGAGTGGACATCCCTGTCGTGTTCCTGATCTCAGGGAAAAAGCTCTCAGTTTTTCCCCGTTGAGGATGATATTAGCTGTGGGCTTTTCATAAATGGCTTTTATGATGTTTAAGTATGTTCCTTCTATCCCGACTTTCTTGAGGGTTTTTATTAAGAAAGGGTGCTGGATTTTGTCAAAGGCCTTTTCTGCATCGATTGACAGGATCATATGGTTTTTATCTTTTCTTTTATTAATGTGACGTATCACGTTGATTGATTTCTGAATATTGAACCAGCCCTGCATCCCAGGAATGAATCCCACTTGGTCATGGTGAATAGTTCTTTTTATATACTGTTGAATTCGATTTGCTAGTATCTTATTGAGAATTTTTGCATCCATATTCATCAGGGATATTGGCCTGTAGTTCTCTTTTTTTGCTGGGTCTCTGTCTGGTTTAGGAATCAAAGTAATACTGGCTTCATAGAATGAGTCTGGAAGTTTTCCTTCCCTTTCTATTTTTTGGAATAGCTTGAGAAGGATAGGTATTATCTCTGCTTTAAACGTCTGGTAGAACTCCCCTGGGAAGCCATCTGGTCCTGGACTCTTACTTCTTTGGGAGATTTTTGATGACTGATTCAATTTCTTTGCTGGTTATGCATCTGTTCAAGCTTTCTATTTCCTCCTGATTGAGTTTTGGAAGCGTGTGGGTGTTTAGGAATTTGTCCATTTCTTCCAGGTTGTCCAGTTTGTTGGCATATAATTGTTCATAGTATTCCCTGATAATTGCTTGTATCTCTGAGGGATTGGTTGTAATAATTCCATTTTCATTCATGATTTTATCTATTTGGGTCATCTCCCTTTTCTTTTTGAGAAGCCTGGCTAGAGGTTTATCAATTTTGTTTATTTTTTCAAAAAACCAACTCTTGGTTTCGTTGATCTGCTCTACAGTTGTTTTAGATTGTATATTGTTTATTTCTGCTCTGATCTTTATTATTTCTCTTCTTCTGCTGGGTTTAGGCTGTCTTTGCTGTTCTGCTTCTATTTCCTTTAGATGTGCTGTTAGATTTTGTATTTGAGATTTTTCTTGTTTCTTGAGATAGGCCTGGATTGCAATGTATTTTCCTCTCAGGACTGCCTTCACTGCGTCCCAAAGCATTTGGATTGTTGTATTTTCATTTTCGTTTGTTTCCATATATTTTTTAATTTCTTCTCTAATTGCCTGGTTGACCCACTCATTCGTTAGTAGGGTGTTCTTTAACCTCCATGCTTTTGGAGGTTTTCCAGACTTTTTTCTGTGGTTGATTTCAAGCTTCATAGCATTGTGGTCTGAAAGTATGCATGGTATGATCTCAATTCTTGTATACTTATGAAGGGCTGTTTTGTGACCCAGTATGTGATCTATCTTGGAGAATGTTCCATGTGCACTCGAGAAGAAAGTATATTCTGTTGCTTTGGGATGCAGAGTTCTAAATATATCTGTCAAGTCCATCTGATCCAATGTATCATTCAGGGCCCTTGTTTCTTTATTGACCATGTGTCTAGATGATCCATCCATTTCTGTAAGTGGAGTATTAAAGTCCCCTGCAATTACCACATTCTTATCAATAAGGTTGAGTATGTTTGTGAGTAATTGTTTTATATATTTGGGGGCTCCTGTATTCGGCACATAGACATTTATAATTGTTAGCTCTTCCTGATGGATAGACCCTGTGATTATTATATAATGCCCTTCTTCATCTCTTGTTACAGCCTTTAAAGTCTAGTTTGTCTGATGTAAGTATGGGTACTCCAGCTTTCTTCTGACTTCCAGCGGCATGATAAATAGTTCACCATCCCCTCACTCTCAATCTGAAGGTGTCCTCAGGTCTAAAATGAGTCTCTTGTAGACAGCAAATAGATGGGTCTTGTTTTTTTATCCATTCTGATATCCTGTGTCTTTTGGTTGGCGCATTTAGTCCATTTACATTCAGTGTTATTATAGAAAGATATGGGTTTAGAGTCATTGTGATGTCCATAGGTTTCATGCTTGTAGCGATGTCTCTGGTACTTTGTCTCACAGGATCCCCCTTAGGATCTCTTGTAGGGCTGGTTTAGTGGTGATGAATTCCTTCAGTTTTTGTTTGTTTGGGAAGACCTTTATCTCTCCTTCTATTCTAAATGACAGACTTGCTGGATAAAGGATTCTCGGCTGCATATTTTTTTTGTTCATCACATTGAAGATCTCGTGCCAATCCTTTCTGGCCTGCCAAGTTTCAGTAGAGAGATCGGTCATGAGTCTTATAGGTCTCCCTTTATATGTTAGAGCACGTTTATCTCCAGCTGTTTTCAGAATTTTCTCTTTATCCTTGTAATTTGCCAGTTTCACTATGATATGTCGTGCAGAAGATTGATTCAAGTTACGTCTGAAGGGAATTCTCTGTGCCTCTTGGATTTCATTGCCTTTTTCCTTCCCCAGATCAGGGAAATTCTCAGCTATTATTTCTTCAAGTACACCTTCAGTACCTTTCCCTCTCTCTTCCTCCTCTGGAATACCAATTATGCATAGATTATTTCTCTTTACTGCATCACTTAGTGCTCTAATTTTCCCCTCATACTCCTGGATTTTTTTTATCTCTCTTTTTCTCAGCTTCTTCTTTTTCCATAATTTTATCTTGTAGTTCACCTATTCTCTCCTCTGCCTCTTCAATCTGAGCCGTGGTTGTCTCCATTTTATTTTGCAGCTCATTAATATAATTTTTTAGCTCCTCCTGGCTGTTCCTTAGTCCCTTGGTCTCTGTAGCAATGGATTCTCTGCTGTCCTTTATACTGTTTTCAAGCCCAGCGATTAATTTTATGACTATTATTCTAAATTCGCTTTTGTTATATTGTTTAAATTGTTTTTGATCAGTTCGTTAGCTTTCGTTATTTCCTGGACGTTTTTTTGAGGGGAATTCTTCTGTTTCATCATTTTGGATAGTCCCTGGAGTGGTGCGGAACTGCAGGGCACTTCCTCTGTGCTGTCTTGAATACCTTGAGTTGGTGAGTGGGGCTGCAGTCAGACCTTATGTCTGCCCCCAGCCCACCGCTGAGGCCACAGTCAGACTGGTGTGTGCCTTCTCTTTCCCTCTCCTAGGGGTGGGATTCCCTGGGGGTGGTGTGGCCCGTCTGGGCTACTTGCACACTGCCGGGCTTGTGGTGCTGGGGATCTGGCGTATTAGCTGGGGTGGATTGGCAAGGTGCACAGGGGTGGGAGGGGTAGGCTCAGCTCGCTTTTCCTTTGGAGATCCGCTTTGGGAGGGGCTCCGTGGCACCGGGAGGGAGTCAGACCCACTGAAGTGATGGATCTGCAGAAGCACAGCGTTGGGTGTTTGTGCGGTGCAAGCAGGTTCCCTGGCAGGAACTGGCTCCCTTTGGGATTTTGGTTGGGGGATGGGCGAGGGAGATGGCGCTGGCGAGCGCCTTTGTTCCCCGCCAAGCTGAGCTCTGTTGTCCGGGGCTCAACAACTCTCCCTCCCGTTGTCTTCCAGTCTTCCCGTTCTCTGAGCAGAGCTGTTAACTTATAACCTTCCAGATGTTAAGGCCCACTCACTGTCGGAACACACTCCGTCTGGCCCCTCCGCTTTTGCCAGCCAGACGCGGGGGCTCTGCTTGGCCAGCGGGCCGCCCCTCCACCCCTGCTCCCTCCCGCCAGTCTGTGTAGCGTGCACCGCCTCTCTGCCCTTCCTACCCTCTTCCGTGGGCTCTTGTCTGCGCTTGGCTCCAGAGACTCCATTCTGCTAGTCTTCTGGCGGTTTTCTGCGTTATTTAGGCAAGTGTAGGTGGAATCTAAGTGATCAGCAGGACGTGGTGAGCCCAGCATCCTCCTATGCTGCCATCTTCCCCCAAGTCTTCTGTACTTTAAATCTATCTTTTCCTTCCAGCTTATGTAGAACCCCTGTAACTTTCTTATTAATTTAAATTTATAGATACCCATTCTGTAATAAAAGATTAATTCAAGCCAAATATTTGTCATTAAACCATATAGCTGGTTGTGTTTAGATGTCTCTTATTAGATCTTAAGCTAGTATTCAGATGATATGCACAACTATGAACTCAATTTTGGAGGATTGTGCTAATTCAGGTAGCATTAACTCTACTGGACATAGAATCTCCTACTCCTTTTTCTAAGCTTATGGAAGATTTTTTTTTCCTGAACAGCTTGAGGCATTATATGTTTCTTCCTCTGTTAGATACACCACATCTAAAACTTCAATCCCCTAACTGCCCTTAAAGTTTTACTTATCTCTCTCCCTTCTAGTTTGGCCTCATATCCCAGTGTGATATTGTCCATTCACTTTCAATCTGAAAAGTGTTACAAATTACTGAAATTGTTGTTCCTTAATAGGAGAAAAGCAGGAAGGACCAGTGTGAGAGAGAGGTGAACATAAGGGAGAATTCTCTCTTTTTTTTTCCCCCTTGAAATTTTTAAATGTTTATTCAGTTTTGGAAGACAGAGAGCATGAGTGGGGGAGGGTCAGAGAGAGAGGGGAAACACAGAATCTGAAGCAGACTCTAGGCATTGAGCTGTCAGAGTAGAGCCTGATATGGTGCTCAAACTCGCAAACTGTGAGATCATGACCTGAGCCAGTTGCCGCTTAACCGACTGAGCCACCCACGTGCCCCATGGGGGATTCTCTTAAATGCTAGTAAAAAAGAAACCAGTATGGGCATTGATTAATATTCAAACTACTACTGTTGCAACATCACATCTCTTCCTATGCTGAAGAGAGAGCATATGTGTAGGTCAATAGGCAGGAGAGCTTGTGGACTGTAATGGGTTGTATGAATGGACTGTGTGGTGAAAAAGGGTGGGAGGAGATGAGGCTGAGGGGATCAGAGTTACATAATTATGACATATATCTGCCTGTGGAATCTAACTTTATCCTGAAGGAGGTGCTGAAATGTTCAAAGCTGGCATGTAATGCAGTGGGACAGAAAGATCTCTTTGGTAATCATTTGATTGGAGCAGGAGGAGATTCCTGACAGGAAGGGCACATAGGATGCATGGAAATCACCCAGGCAAGATAAGGTAACATGCTGGGGGGAAATGAAAGACTTTGTGATTGGAATAGAGGGCAAAGGAACTGGAGGAATCCAGGGTGACTCTTAGGCATTTGGTTAATGTTACAGGGTCAAGGAGTGTGACATTCACTGGAATAAGCTGCCTTCTTGGGCTGCGGTATTAAGTGATGATGAGTTCAATTTTGGAACTTTATTAGTGATTTCATATATACAATTTTATACACAGGCAGTGATCACTTTAACTTTAGTGGAACAACAACAAAAAATGTTTCCAAGGATAATATAAGCTGACTGTTTTGTACGCATGTATTGCCTACTTAAACTATTTGGATTGTGGTATGTTGTTGCTAAGGCCAAGGAAAGTAGAGAAATTAACCAACAAGATCAGTATTTAAATCAGGGTTGCGTTGGCAGCACAAGAGAGTGAGAAAGAGCTTAGCTTTGGAAGGCAGGAAATTAATATCCTTGAACGGATTTTACTCATTAACAATAGGATTTGGGGCAAGGCAGTTAGTCACTTAGTCATATAGGCTCCTGAGTTCCCTATTTGTAAAAGATAGATAATATCATCTTTCAAGTTATTTCGGAGTCTTAAGATCTGAACCAGATAGCTGATATGAAATTGCTTCCATATGCTGGTTTCATATCTGGAATGACAAGAAACAACATATTAGATATTTGTTGGAAACTGCATTGGGGCAAAAATGTTCTGGTGGACTACCTTATGTAGTAAGGAAGTAAGGATGTAAGGAAGACTAGCCTTTTGTGCATTTTAATGCTACCTTTGATAAAAGAATATATTTAATTCAATTTTGGTAAACATAATAGTTTGGAGACTAGAACATTACAAATGTAAATTCTGACACATTACAAATAAAATAAAGCTAAATGGCAGTACTGCGTGCCAGAGAGATATTTTTTGCAATCAATTTTTTAATTAGCATTTTCCTTTATTAAAAATATAAGAAGAGAGAAAAGAAAATAGTTTTGCATTCAATATTAATATAATTTTCAACTCCTGGCTATGATTACATCATAAATATCACAGCCAAACTTCTTACAGAACTAAATACAGAGCATTTCATATTCTTTCAAACAAGTTCACATAATTAAGAAAGTGTTTTTCAAATGAAATAGAATTATCTCGTTTACTCTGCTGTATTTACATATGTCTTTCATGAAGAGCTATTTGGCAGTAAATCTAGCTGTTCTTTAAATAAGCGTACTAAAATACTTCTTCAGAGTCTAAAGTTCTACTAAGAGGAAAAAAAATCCACACCAATTTTGCCTCTGAAAAGATATTATCACTGCTCTTTTTGTTGGTCTAGAGACAAAATATTGGAGAAAATGGAATTTTACCAAAAGCAAATTATGAATTCTCTTTCACAGAATCTTATCCTACAGTTTTTTTATAAACCAATAAAAATTAATGGATTAGGGGGAAAACCCACTTATTTACCTCAACGTATTTTGGAATAAAGAAACTGATCATTATTCACCCAGTGGCAGTCCTAGGTAAGCTCCCCTCAGGCAGAAGTCCAAATGAAAGACTTAAACACTGCAAATTGTGTTTGTCACATGAAGCTCTACCCCTCAAAACAAGCCAGCCACACTTTTGATTGGTAAATATTTTAAGCTAGTGTCCAGTCAGCACCTTAGTTTGAATGGGTTTTATTACTAAGTTTAAATTTTGGGTATGTTAATATCTGACAGAAATTCTATTTTAACTCCGATGGTAAAACTAAAAAAAAAAATAAAATAAAAGAGGGGAAAAAAAGGAAGCTATTTTAACAGCTGAATGGGTTTGAGAACAATAACTTTTTAGTTTGTGCCTGAGTGTCAACTCATTCACCAGGGGATTGATTAGACTAGTGTTTCAGAGGCCATCTTTGCAGTCAGGCTGCTGGAGTTTGAATCCTGGCTTGCCTACTTAGGAATCATGTGGCTTGAAACACATTACCTTCCTTCTCTGTCCTCATTTTCCCTAATTATAAAATAGGGAAAGTAATAGTACCTGTCTCATAGTTGAGAGTATGAGTGAACATAGAAAATGTTTAGAACAGTTCCTGACACACTAAGTACTCAGCAGTTATAAGCTCTCCTTACTATTCTCAAAGAATAGTTAACACAACAAAAAGCTGATAAACAATGAGAAAGAATAGAGTAGGCTCTTTTAGACTAGTGCCCTGGAGGTTGCAGGGATTTGAGAGAAGGAATGCACCATTAATAGGGGCTCTACCAAAGGCTACCTCTCATTCTTACTACTTGGGATCGATCTTGAAAAACCAAGAGGAGGAGTATATCGCTATTTCCCTGAATGCTGGCGACCTAACCAGAACCTTCAGTTCTTTTCTTACTGGTAACATTCATTCCCAAATGAATCCCTCCTCTCCCCCTCCTACCCCCGCAAACTTGCAAAACCCACATGCCTCTCCTTGCTTGAGAAATACATGTGCCAAGTTTGAAATTTTAAAATTCAAACTCCTTTAATTTTTTGCATACACATAAATTCTGGCAAATTTCAATGCTGGTAAAAAACACGTTTTGCTTGTTGGAATGCTATTATCGCTCCAAACGAATGAACAGATTTCTTCAGCCTTTTTAAATGTAATTCATTTCTGAGAAGACAATAGGGATGAAGAATTTCTTCTTCAAGGGTCATGCTGAAGGAGGTGTAGAAAGTACTGAATTTGTGTATGCAACATACTGAATAAGTTTCCTCTCATCTATAACTGGTTATTTTATATACTTTTATTTGCAAAACTCCCAATGAGACAACATAGCCTTGACAAAATGAAGAAGAGTGTTAACCGGAACCTCATTTAACCCATTACGATGGATAGTTTCATGTGTCAAATTGGATAGGCTATGTTACCCGCCTTTTCAATCGCACGCTAATCTTGGCGCCGCTGCAAAGTTATTTTGTAGAAGTGGTTAACATCTGCAAACGGTCGACTTTTAGTAAAGAAGACTACCCTTGATAATGTGCATAGGCCTCATCCAATTGGTAGAAAGGTCTAAGGGCAAAACAGAGGTTTTGCCCTTTCATGTGGGGTCTTCAGTGCCAGCTTCTACCTGAGAATTCCAGCCTGTAGGCTTGATCTACAAGTTTTGAACTCAGACCAACCAAACCCCACAATCTCATAAGACAATATATATATATGTGTGTGTGTGTTACACACATATCTGTATATTATTCAGTTTTGAGGATGAATTTATCCTCAAAAGAGGTGTATTTATGTGTATATATAATATACATTGGTTTTGTTTCTTTCTCTAGTAGAGCCCTGATAGACTCTTCACCTTAATTGTGATATAAAATGCAAAGTACAAATTTCACTGGAATAAGACTTTTTACTTCAACTGCAACAACACTACTGATTTTCAGAATTTGGGCATCTGATATGGTTGGTTTTTAACTTTTTATTGAAATATTACACACACACACACACACACAGAAGAATAACACACATCAAATTTAACACACCTGTGTAACCAACACCCAGATTAAGAAACAACATAATCTGGATACCAGAAGTCACCTTGGTTCCCCTTGTTGTCATGTCTCCCCTTCTCCCAGAGTAACCAGTATGCTGACTTCTAAACACATAGATTAGTAACCAGACATAAAGATTTTCAGTATGGGCAAGTAAATGTGTTTGGAGGATAGATGTCATTATCTTCAGACTTAGAGTTTGGAGGATAGATGTCATTATCCTCAGACTTCTGAGGTCTCGAAGCAAAGAGACAGTCTTATTACTCAAGGTTAAGACTTACTAAAGTTCAGAGCAAATGATGAATTTTTCTTATTATTTTAAAGCCTTAGTCACTAGACGGGTTTTCTTAAGTGTATATTATAAAATCTACTCCAATCAGTAGTTACAGAAAGCTAAGTCCAGAGAGTAGGGAATTTAGGAGACAGTTTCTGCCCTTACATTATTTAATAATTAATTGCAAGAAATAATTCTGTAAAATGGAAGTTTGTTTCCTTTCAAACTTCAAGCCAGTGGTGCTGGAGTGGTCTTGAATACTCCAGCTTTTTCATAAAGATGTTAGATCAGCTTCTTTGAAGAGAAGAGACTTTCTATGAATATATGAAAATATTCATATTTTCAAATATGAAAATATCCCTACTATTGGCATTTACACGATTTGTTATTAATAGTACTTTACCGACTTTGTGAAGTTCCCTTAGTCTTCTGAAGCTATTTCCTGGTATCACATATGCAATCAATTGACATTTCCTTACCAGAAAGTTAACCCACAGCAATTTCCAACTTGATGTACATTTTAAAGTTAAATAAATATCAGAAGATTATTGGTGTAACTAGCACCGCTTCAGAACTTGAATTAGAAAAACTCTATTTCATGGTGGAAAATAGGACTTTTACATCCAGAAAGATCTATGGAAAGATGGATGCTTAGGAAATGAAGCCAGGAAAGGATTCCAAAGTTCCTGTGTATACTCTCTGGCCAGAAACCTCCCAGGCACCTGTTACAGCATCCCCTCTCTCTTGGTCACTGTGGGCATTCAATTCTATTTCTTCCTTGGGAGGGCATTACTCAGATCTAAATATACACAACTCCCAAATCCCTCAGGTTTTAAAAATTTCATGACATTTGATTTATGGAGGTGAAAAAAAAGGATCAGGGGAATGGAAAGCCCTGTTAAATGGCTTGGCCATTCTAACTTTCAGTGTGGTGATGAGAACAAAATCAGATTAATCTGGCCGTTGGGGATTTCCATGTTGATAACATTTCTGTATTTATATCATAGTCATATGGGTGCATGTCTTATCTTCACTAATACACCACAGACTTCTTAAGGAAAAGATATCTTCCCAATAAAGTTTTGTGTTCCTCCATAGTGTCTCAAAAATCAGTATTTGTCATATGGCTTTAAAAAATAACCATCATTTAGTTTTTAGTATTAACCCATTAAAATTAGAACAAATTATGCAGTTTTGGGGATGAACATTATTTATCCTCCAAAAGAGGTTTAGGTTTTCTGCCCATTGCTTAATTGTTTAAAGGAAGAATAAGCAGAACAAATCTAAATAAAGCCTTGATATGTCACCACTTGGGATGTTGCACATTATTCTAGTTGTTTCATCTTGAGAAACAGAAGATCAACAGAGTATTAGAAAAAGAATAAGAAGATCATGAAAGATCTTACATTATTGATCTCATTTCTTCCTTTAGTTACAACCTTTACAGCAAAACTCCTGGAAAAACATCTATTCTACTTGGATCTGATTTCTCTACTCCAATCTCCCTCAAATCTTCCCTGACCCACCTTTTGCCTGCACCAAATCCACTCTACCAAAACTGACCTTGGGGGCCACACATTTCAAGCCTTATATGACTTGACTTACCATTGGACAAAGTGACCACTCCCTCCTTTTTGAAGTTTTTGGCTTAGCTTCTAGGGCACACTCTTCAGGATGCCCCTCTGCCTGCTCCTTCTCAGGGGTTTGTGCCAATCCCCCCTCATCTATCAGTTACCTTCATGTTGGAGTGCTCAGGGCTCACTTGCCTCTTTGTCTACATTCACCCTGATGAACATGATGTCAGTCTCATTGCCCAAGTTGCCTTCTGAATGTTGATGACTCTCACATTTATAATCTTAGGCTCACCTCTTCTAAGACTCCCAGTTCCAGCTACCTATTCAGCACTCTTAATGGATATCTAATAGGATATCTAAAGCATCCAAACTGACTTCTATCTTCTCCCAAACTCCCCCTGATATTACTCTGCAAGCTTGTTTCTCATATATTCCTCCTAATTTCAGATTCAGGCCAAAATCTCATCTTAAACTCCTCCCTCTCACAGTCTACATTCAAGCCATCCAGCAAATCATAGCGGTTCTATCTTAAAAATGTTTTCAGGACTTCACCATATCTCACCAGTTCCACTGCTGCGTAATGTTTCACTTAGATTATTGCAACTATCTCCTGACAATGGCGTGTCTGCTTCACTCTTGCCTTCCTATAGTCTGTTCTCAATACGGCTGCCAGAGCGATTGTGTTAAAAAGTAAGTCAGATCACATTACTCCTCTGCTGAAAACCCTCTGTTGGCTCTCCAAGGTACTTAGAGCAAAATCCAAAGTTCTTATATTGGCCTGCAAGAGCCAACGTGATCTGGCAACCTCATTTCTTACTATTCTTTTTCCTCCCTCTAATCATACTGGTCTTGCTGCATGTTCATGGTTTCTGCACTTGCTATCTCCTCTGCCTGGAACACCTTTTCCCCAGTCACCACCCCCTTGCTTCCATCAAATGAGCTTCTCAGAGAGACGTTCCTCCTCTATTATATCTGAAACAGCAACCACCTCCACATTCCTTATCTTACTTTCCTGTTTAATTTTTCTCCAAAGTACCTATGAACACGTGGCATAATACATATTTTGCTTATTTAGACACAGAATGAAAGTTCCAAGAATGAAGGGAATGTTTTTTTTCTCTCTGCTAAATACTCCGTCACCTAGGATTTTAAGTACCCAATTATTTGTTGCATGATTGTGCCGCTTCCCTTCTCTCTCCCCTCCCCTCCTTTCCTCTCTTCTCTTCTTTTTCATTCCTTTCCCTTAGCTTGTTTTCTCTACCTACATTTATTCTTTTGATGATCTCCCCAGTGACATGGCTTTGGTTACTACAAGAAGTATAATCCAAAACTTGTTTAATAATTATTGCAATATAAAATATATTTAGAGGCATCTGTCCCCAATGAGAAAATGAGGTAGGCAACATAGAAATAAAATGTTGTTTTATAACATTTACGTCCATTTCCATATAGACGTATTTCTACTACCAACAACTTCACTCACTCTCTCATGATTTTTCCTTAAATTATTAGAATAACTTCTTAGTTGTTATTTGTAACTTATTTGTGAATATCTCCAATCTTTTCTTCACATAGTTGCCAACGTAATCATATCACACATATTTAAATATATTTCAATTACTTCCTACAAGTGAGGAGGATGATACAAATGAGGTGTAGAATCAAGTATTTTGAAACTGGAATGAGCCATGTTTTTTCCCCTCAAAGTCAAATATATGTTTCCAATATGAGTTAACCATATCAAGGAGACACTCTGAAGAATGCCTGCATTATACATGTATATAATATTTCCACTGCGTGAAAAATACTGCTTAGTTGAATTAAAGGCCTGTATTGCCATTACAACTTTTAAACATTTCATTCTTTTAAATAAAGTAGAAATAAAATTGAAATCCATCTTGAGGATCATGATGCATTTCTATAAATCTGTGGACTGTTGCTTGCCATTAGGTCTGAGTTTTGGTTTGGTCAGCATTTTCTTTGCTAAGAAGGTCATCCATGAAACCCATTTTAGATTGATTGGTTTCTTTGTTAAGTTACACGCTATTTTAGTGGTGCAGAACATGGATAAGTTTTCTTTCAGGAAACACAAAAGTAGAAGTGTTTTCCAAATCTTTCTATACTTGAGTGACATTCTTCACTGGCCCAAACTTCTTTGGCTAATTGATTCTCTAAACAAGACCTCAGCCAACCTTCAGAGCAGCTGTTTCTGGAATAACGGAGACTGGCAAGTGAGGGAATAACTGTGGCTTTAACAGGCATGCATTTGCTTTCCACCACATTCTAAATTGCCTTCTCTGAAAGGGTTGCTTTTGATGACCAAATGCATCTTGTTTTCTCTCGGTTAAAAAAAAAAGAAAGAAAGAAAATACAGTCCTATTTTTTAGACCATGATAACATAAAGCAGTCACTGGAAAAATTGGCAAGAGTGACTAGAGTTCCTAATAGGCTGGCCACTGTGACTTGGGATATTTTTCTGAGAAACCCAGTAATGCCTGTTTCATTTTGGAATAGATTCCTTTCCCCCAGTGGCACTCCAGAAGCCTAGCTGTCTGTTTCAATTATAAATCCCCAGTCTTCTCATCACAGACTCAGGGCTATAACTGACTTCTGGCAATTTATGATCAGACCTAAAGCATTTAGCTAGTGAATTGTACCATTTGTTGAGCATGTAAAAATTTCTGACACTCAGAGCCAAAATTAAAATGTCATTTAGTAAATGAGTGTGTTAAAAGCCAGGGAATCTTATAAGAGAGATAACCAGTGTCTTACTTAAAACCCCATAATTTTAGAGCTGGAAGGGAACTTAGTGATCACTTACTCTAACCCTTGATTTTACATATGAGGAAACTGAGGCCAAGGAAGATTAAGTACCTGGCTCAAAGTCACAACTGGCTTAAACAGATCAGTAGCCTAGTTCCCTCCAAGAGCCTGTTTCGTGTCCCATGATTCTCTTTTCACTCAAATGGGCTTTTGTGAAAGAGCAAAATCGGAAGACAGACAAAGATCTTAGGTGTTTATTTTCCATTATTGACAGTTCTCTTTTCCCCAGTGGGGTAGGCCAGGGTGGGCACAGGTGGAGGATGATTGTGCAAGCTGAGAAGCTCCTGAGATAATATTGCTTAACTTCTATGCATTTAGGACTGTTACTGTTGTAGGCTGAGTGAAACAGGAGGGGGATGAAATTATCTTTCCTGGAAACAACTACAATAGATAAGAACTTTTTGGAATCTGTTTAATAGTAGAAAGCATGAGGGCATTTTGGACAGCTGTTTTTAGTCAGTGTGTTTGGATAATTTGGTTCACTGTAAAGAGGTCCTGGGTGTATCATGGTATCCTGGATTTTCAGTTAGTTTGGGTTGTAGGACAACTTCTATCAAATAAAGCACAAATTTGAAAACAAACTTAGAAGACCCTTTGGAAAGACCATGGAGACTGAAATTTTGGAATTAAGAGCCATTTATCACTGGAGTTTTGCTGAAAAAATTGATAGGAAATGAGGAGAAGACTATTTTTGTAGTTTTATACCTTCAGGATTGTTAGAGGCAGAATCAGTCTATTAAAATGATGTTCCCTATACTGCTGCAGTATGCTATGGAGAGTCTTGGGATTCCTAGAAATGTATTAGGGTTTGAGTTTTCTTACAGTTGACAGTGAGGTTGGCTCTACACTAGGACTGTAGGTTGTCTTTCCAATAGACATTTTTTCCCCCTAACTAATCCTGAACATTCACATTGATGGTGCTATATCCACGTCTCAATTATTAGGATATCAGAGAACATCTGTTGCATTGTAGATACTTACATGTTTTTCAAGAAAATGTAAAAGGATTATGAATTTGGATTTAATTCAGAGAGGGACAGAGAGTGAGTGAAAGGTTTTAGTATTGGATGTGGCCATGTTCAGGGTTAGACAACCTCTTCCAGCCGCCTGGGTCCTATCACCCAAAAGTTTGTGGGGGTCATTTGTCCCTACATTTCCTCCTATCCAGTTTGGAACAGAAAGAACAGATAACCCATCGAGCTACAACATAATGGCCAATGATTTTCTGCGGTAGCATGAGACTAGCGTTTTGATGCATGTAAATTAAAGAATATCAAAAAAGGGAAAATTGTTAAGGTTCTCCAAATATCCAATTTCTAATAATTCATCTACTAGGTTAATAGATTCAGTTTTTCTCAGCAAGCATTTGTTGATGCTAGTTGTGAAATATTTGGCTTCCATAGAGATAGAAGATCCCAGATATTCCTTGTGAGAAAGTCCATTAAAATTAGCATGTCCATTAGCATGTCCAATTTAGCATGTCCATTAAATTTCATTTTAACCATAATATTTATTTGAAACAAGACAAGAGAATCTTACTTCTTGGTACTTTAACAAACTATATGTAAAATAGTAAATTGATTTCCCTTTTACTACATCTAGCAGTTCTTCTTGTTTTTTTTGAATTTCTAATGTTTATTTATTTTTGAGAGAGAGACACAGAGTGTGAGCAGGGGAGGGGCAGAGAGAGAAGGAGACACAGAATCGGAAGCATAGCAGTTCTTCTGATTGACTAATTATATTAATATGATTATTTGGAAATAACCTGGATGCAGTATGCTAGTTTTAGTGACTTTAAAGGATTTCATATACCTACATGTAAGTGTAGGAGACAATGATCATAATTGATGTCACATAATGTAAGTGAATTCAGCATTTGAAGTTGATTTGCTGGAACATCTGATCTCACTGAAAGGAAGTGCTGATAAAGGCAGAAAGGTTTTCAAGGGAGAGAGGTATCAAGTTCAGTAACACCTCATTAAGTGCAAGTGCTTTGTCTGCAGGGAAGAGAAATTACTGATATTTTCATATCTTGCAACATTTTTCTTTGTAATTTAGCAGCACAAAGCCTTGTTTCTATAGTAAAATTCTCTGGAAAACTATCTTTTTTTTCCTGGGCCATGGTCTTTGACCTTCTTATAGTGGGACTCATTTTAAAAGTTCAAAATTGGTAAGAGGTTACATTGAAAATTGTATCCATTATTTTTCTAGAAATAAACCAAGTTATAAAACTTCAGATAGAAGGGGTACAGAGAATACCAAATGGGATAGATGAGAAACAAAACAAAACAAAACAAACCTATATACTATAGTGAACTTTTATACCAGAAAATACAAAGAAAATTTCTAAAAGTTTCCAGAGAAACACAGAAGGTTACTTACTAAGTAATAAGAATCAATATCTGACTTCTCAGTAGGAATACTGGAACAGGTAAACGATTGAACAATATCTTGAGGGAAACCTTTTAAATATTAGACTTCTACAGCCAAATAAAATATTGTTTAAATATTAAGATGAAATAAACATATCCTCAGATATATAAGGTATCAGTGGTTCACCTCATAGGGACACTTTTTAAAAATAACTCTTAGAGAATGTACTCTAAAATGAAGAAAAATGAATCTGGAAGTGATGAGATATGGAAGGTAAGGCCAAGTTCATTGTTATAAAAAAGCAATTAAAAGTGAATAGCCATAATGTTCTAAAAATAAAATTCTAGAGAGCATCAATGATACCAGGGAAGTGAGTATAGTATAAAGGATAGATCACAGGGAGGTGTCAGCTTGTAGAAATTTTAGTCTTGTTCAGAGTGAAGACACAGATATTTATAAACTGTAGCAGAACTAGAGGGTATAAAAGTTCATGAGTTTTATGTAATGGCAGCCCACCACCAGAAGAATAAAAATAAGAAGTATAACTATTAAAGTAGCAGAAGAAAATTTTATTTAGCCAATAGAAAATAATAAAATAGAAAAAATAAAGTATAATTATTGTAAAATAAAATATAAACTAAGATGACATGGTTAAGATCTGATATAACAGTGATTACAATAAGTATACATGGGTTAAAATCACTGCAAAAATGAAAGAAGCAAGAGCTGAGGGAAGAAATCAATATAATTAAAAACAGCAAAAACAATAACAGAAAAGGTATGAAAAGGAAAAATGAATCGTTAAAAAGATTGATCAAATATGTTGTGAAAGCCCGTCAAGAGAAATGGAGATAAGTTTTAAATTTTAACGGTGGAAAATAACTAGTAGAAACATAAATAAAAATTGAGAAATAGTGTTCAGAAAAACTAGATGTTAATAATTCAACAAGCCTAGATAAGATAGGTGAAATATATGATTTTGTTATGATTTCCAAGGTGAAAGTTTTCTTTGGCATGTCTAATAAATGCAAAATTTCTCTAAATTGAAAAAATGCATTAAAAGCATTAAATGCATTAAAAAGCTTAAATTATGATTTAAAAGTTTGCATTGGTTGGACATGCCAAAGAAATCTTTCACTTTGATTCAAGACCATGGTAATTTGCCAAGCCTGTTTTGGGGAGCCTTATAGTCATATCACTAATCTCTTAGGGTTTATAGGAGAAGACAGATGGCTTTAGTATGTTATAACAGTTCCCAGTAAAATATTGTCTCCAGAGGATACTAACCCATGCTAGTAAATGAATCAAAAAGTGAATTATATAATTATGGAACAAAAGCCCCATTGTCCATGAGGGCCAAGGACTCACCATTAGACAGGTGATGCTGACTCAGAGTAACCCAATAAGATATGGCCATCTCATGCTTGGGGGGCTCTAGATGTTTTATTTATCACTAATTGTACAGTAGAAGATGACTAGGCATTGGAGCTTGAAAAGTGTTTACTGATTTTCTGTGGAACCCCATGAACCATGCTCCCCTGGATCCATCTTAGCTTTTGGTTATGCTGTTTATTCCATTGTTTCAAGCCCTTTAACCCTATACTCAGAAAGAGTTCTGAATGACTTTCTGCTGCTATCAGTAACTTGGATCAACTAGTAAGAAATTTAGTTTCTCTGTGAAGGCAGAAGAATGGATAATTTTCAGACTGCATACTTTATACTCCAGAGACCTGAGGGGAATGTCTTACCAGTAAAGTGGTAACATTTCTGTAAAAGACTGTATAGGTATAATACTTAAAATAATTGAGACCTGTAGGCAGAATTCCTAAGGGAGGAAAAAGGTATTTGTTCTGTTCAAAAGCATATGTGAGAATATCTATCTTTGGCTTAATCGGGTGTTTGCCAGGGTTGTGCCATTATTTTACATTTAGATAATGTAGCCAATCAAATAAATTTCTGGCACACTTATAAAGCTAACCACCAAATCAAAACAAAATAGGACCATTTGTATTTGAATACTCAGAAGTAGCTAGAGATGACAAAATAAGCTCTAATGATAACTGGCCTTGTTAGCTGACTGGTACTGGTTTCAAAATAGCATGTTATTCCCAAGAAGGAGATTCTTTTGATTCTGATCTGGTTGTCTTCTGGGTTGATTCTAGTCTGGATTCAGCATTTCTAGAGAGCAGTTATGAATATCATGCTTATTTGGCTTCATGTTTGAGTGCATGCTCATTAGACAAAAACTGAATGATAAATCAGGTCAGTGTTTGAGTGGTCAGTTATGTCTAACTCATAACTATGTTTGTTGAATCCTGATTTATGGGCAAGGACTGAAGTAGAGTCCATTTCATGTTATATGCAGAACTTCATCTTCCATAACATATGCCTTGGAATTTGAAACCTAAAGGATTTGATAATTTTCTTCGAAAACCTGCTACCTTATGTAGTGCTCCTCTACTTCATATTTTACTATCATGGGACATCTGGGAAGAGTCACTTTGTTTTAGATTAATGGGCTTGGCTGTTAGATTGATGGAAATATGGAGTACTTTTCTGTTAGATGAAGACATTTGTTTCTCACCTCCCATGCAGGGAATGAATATTGTCTTTTTATAGTTCAGGAAAGCAATTAGATAACAATTTTTTTTTAAAGGAGGGTTGGTGTGTGTGTGGGGAGATATCTAGAAACTATTAAGGCTTAAAAAGCTCCATCCAAAACAGCAATAGCTTACACATACAGTGTTTTAAAGTTTACAATGATTCCCATATATTATCTCATTCATTTGTTCATTTGCTCACTCCAACCATATAGACAACACTGGGCTGCCTTTTAGTCTTTCAAACAATTCTGTGACCTGGGTGCTATCCAAATTTGAAAGATACAGTGTATGTTACTCTATGAATCTCATGCATTGTTTTGTGATAGGGTTGATCATATTGATATTTCTGTTTATATGTTCTTTCAGGGCTTCTATGAATTATGGTGCTCATGAGGCCAAAAGCTTTAAACCATGTAATACCTTTCAAGGGCAACTGCACATTCTCCAGCTACCCACTATGTACAAGGTAATCAATGTTTCATTGGATTTAGCAGATGTAAAGTTTGGCCCCAAAATGTGCAGCAGACAACTGTGAATGCCATGTACACTAGTACTTCCATGAGGAAATAAAAGAGATAACTAGAAAAGGTCACTTTAACATATTTACGTCCTAATAGACTTTCCTCTGTGCTCTATTTAAAATTAAATGTCTATGCTGGACACTTCAATATAACCTCTAGTTGTAAGCAAATATCATTGAATTGTTACTTAGCTTTCTATCACAGCAAAAGTCTCACTCACTCGTAATTGCTAGTTTATTTTACCATTTCTTCCTCTAAACTGAGATCCTTAGAGCCTTTGTGTTTTTCCATGTACTCCTTTCCATCATTAAGCACAGAACTTGACACCTAATAAACATTCAGTGTAAGGTTTTTGGTTTTTTTTTTCCTGATGAGTGGCTAAATCATAGATTCATAAATCTAAATTTCCAAATATTATTTATGCCTGTGGGCAATGCCATTAAGAAGTCATTTTCTAGGGACACTTGGGTAGCTCAGTTGGTTAAGTTTCGAACTTCAGCTCAGATCATGATCTCACAGTTCATGAGTTGAAGACCTATGTCAGGCTCTGTGCTGGAGCCCGCTTCGGATTCTGTGTCTCCCTCTCTCTCTGCCCCTGCCACATTTGCTTGCTCTCTCTCTCTCTCAAAAATAAATAAACATTAAAAAAATTACAAAAAAGAGGTCATTATCTAATAAGGTGCCTTTTGATACATACACTGAGAAAAACAAATTCTATTCACATAATTGAACTTTAGTGGAAACTATGGATCAACTCCTTTCAGTATTTACATTGTATTGAAATAAGACAAATTCTACTTTGACCAATAAATTATTTATTACAAAAATTTAGTAAAGAATATTCAACTCCAAACAAAAGAAAGCTATACTAAGTGCGTCATTTGACTTCCAGGCAGGTGCTTGCCATCTCCATCTCCTTTTTTTTTTTTTTTTCATGAGAACATTTAAGATCTAGTCTCTTAGCTAATTTTAATTATATAACTATATTTCAAATTTAAAATATATGACATAATTATACAGCATAATATATAATTATAGCTCTATTCTTATGTAACTTTTGGAAATGTATCCTAATGACCAAATCTGGACAGCCTATCACATTTCATCTTGAAAGTTTGCTACAAAAAAAACATTTTTTGGTTTGACTGACAGGAATAAGAACAGAATGGCCAGATAAAGACTTCTTTAAGAGTACCATTCTTCCTCACTCCCCCAAAAGCTCAATGTCATAGATGCATAAGCATAAGATTATCTCACCTTGATAGAATACAATGGAAGTATCATGGTCAACTTTCATAAGATCGAGCCAAGAAAAGGTCTAAAGTGATGTACAAATAGTACAAATAATAACATTATACAAATGTACAAATAATATTCTCTCTTCTATTCAGTCAGATCAGTGCAACTGCAGGGGCAAGAAAGGGTATTTTCTACTACTAAATGCAATATGCTTCTATAAAAATGTTTCAAATCTGATATTACTTATAAACTTTTTTTGATGCCTGGGTTGAGGTTGAAGACTTGTAATATAAAGAGTGGGTCAGTTGTGAATCTTGTCAACATTGTGCTGGTGACAGACTTTGTTACATGTAAAAAGAAAAATCAGCTTCAGAACATTTCAAATGTGTTGGCTGAACAGATATAAACAAAAAAAGATTGGCATCCTTGTAACTATATTTTATGTATTCAAAAGCCCCTTTCCATTCATGGGGAAAAAAACCCAGAGTTCATTATGTATTTATGAAAAACAAAATTACCTATTCATAAAAATCAAAAGCAATATGTTTTGCTTATATCAACGGGTAAAATTAATACAACTTTTCCTATAATAGCTCATTTGCTCTGACATGATTTTGAATATCAGAACAAAATGTCAAGAAGAGTTATAAATTAGAATAAGAGATAAAATTCTTCAAGTAAATTGTTTTCTCTATAGAGTCATAGGAATCAATTATTTATTATTCATGGAAATGTTAGCACTTCTAATTTGTACAAGGGCTTTCATTTTTACTTATTGATTCACCTACAGGGCATGCCCCTACTGTAAACATCAAGGTACATTATTATTGTTGCTGGCACTACCTATTAATAACTTGATATTAGAGCTGTGCTTCCAGTGCCATGTTTAATCTGCTTTTGATTAAACCAAGCATTCAATTATTCTTGGATAATATTCCCTTGAATCATACTTTTAAATATTAAGAGCAACAACCTGACTCTTCTTTCTCTCATATACTGTTATATTTGTCCCTGTCTTGTAAAAACGACTGGAGATGTAATGAAATTTCATGGAGGCCTGTCTTCCAGACATCAGTGCTCCCTTGCTAGAACAGGTAGGGATGGGAAATGCAACTTCCTACCAATGAGACAGCACTTGGTAGGATTATTCAATTTCTGAACTTGCTTCTGCTACCAAGGCTGTTAATTAGCACCAACTATGACAGCTTGTGGCATGATTGGACTCTTGTTCAACACAAATAATCATTAGCTGCTAATGATTTTAAATCACTGTGAACAAGACAGAGTCTGCCCTTCTGACCTAAATGTTCCGGGGGATGCTTAGAAGTTACAAGGTCTCCTGTAATGGATGAGGCTGGGTGTCTGGATTGAGAGCTGGGATTTTTTCTTAGCCACAGGAATAATGTCTTTCAACAAATAAGACATTGGGGTCTCAATTTACTTAATTTAAAAAATAAATATTTTATCTGATATAGTATATTTTGTGTATAGAATTGGTGCCATACAAAAAAGCCACATAGAGGAAACGCATGAAGTACTTCTGTTGGATTTTGTGTGCACCTTTGCAAGTTGTTGGAAATGTCACTTTTGTTTTTCTTTCCACAGTGATTAGCGTAGTTAGTTTTTTTCCCATTATCTCTAGGTAACTAGTCACTTAAGACTGGCTCAGCTGAAAGTGGAATGAATCAACGGAAAATGAAAAATGGCTCCTCCAAAGCATTGTGGAAAAAATTTTTAACATAATGAGTTAGTGATGTAGTTCTTTATATATTTTACATGTATTTAATATTTTGTATAACAGTTACTGAATTTATACATACAACTATAGCTAGAGACAGACCTATGAACTTAAAACACATCAGAATGAAATAGAACAGAGATCTGATTTATCAAGACAAAAGTTCCTAATGTAAGGAATAAAAAAATAAGAATGTAAGAAATATAAAAATATAATAAGATATTTGAGGCCTCTCAAGGGCATTGCTAAATAAACTTATTATAGCATTACCAGATGCTTTAACTATTAAACAAACTGTTAGAGTATATGAATCAGCATAGGCCAGGAGTAAGAGTCTTAGGTTCCATTTTTATTGTATTTGTCACTCCCTCATTGCATAATAGCATCCCGAACAGTTGCTGCCCAGAACCTCTCAAAGGTGGGTGATTATTGCATTCTATCAATGGTTATACCAGAGACACAGGGTTATCACTGCACCTATTAGCAGCCAATAATGAATGATATATACAAACAGTAAATAATACACACATATTTTCCAAAATGGAATTCTATTTTCAGGCAAGCATAATTGCTACTTTCCTTTGCAAGATTCCCTATAAATTTGTACTTACTGAGAAATTAGTCAAATATGGGATTGGTTTAACAATTATTAGTCTCAACTAGAAGATAACATGGGACAAATAAAAACAGAATGACTTGGAGATTTGTCTGGCTTCTTTGGGGACTGATAGCTTAGGAAAAGTTAGAGATGGGAAATAGGAATTCTTAGGTTTTTCAGAATTGGATTCAATGATTTTGATATATTTTTTTTTAACGTTTATTTATTTTTGAGACAGAGAGAGACAGAGCATGAACGGGGGAGGGGCAGAGAGAGAGGGAGACAGAATCGGAAGCAGGCTCCAGTCTCTGAGCCATCAGCCCAGAGCCCGACGCGGGGCTCGAACTCACAGACCGCGAGATCGTGACCCGGCTGAAGTTGGACGCTTAACTGACTGAGCCACCCAGGCACCCTGATTTTGATATTTTTAATGCTGGTGAGGTTTAGGATTTTGGTAACATTGCATGTTATCAGTTTCAAGTGTTTTATTCTAATTGGCTCAAATGAGCTGTAACTTTTCTTTACTGAG
This sequence comes from Panthera leo, assembly GCF_018350215.1. NCBI lineage: Eukaryota > Metazoa > Chordata > Mammalia > Carnivora > Felidae > Panthera > Panthera leo. Next base: position 78,451,093 of record NC_056682.1, on the reverse strand, counting down.
TAAATTCTGCTTATGACCAGAAGATGCTTAATGTAGTAGTAAAAACTTGTATTTATGGGATGTCTGCCATGTCCCAAGAATTTGGCTAGGTGCTTTCACATATATTATCTTACTTTCACAAAAACACAGTCCAAATTGATGGAGAAATTAAAAGCCAAGTGTCTATGTGTCTCAACTTTTGTGAAGCATGGCACTGGTTTTGGCTTAATTGTCACTGTTTATCTTTAGTCTTTCCAGCCTCTTTTCCACTTCCTTTCCTAAATCCTTGCCCCATGAATACCTGCTCAAAAGAAAGTATTGGAAATTTGCATGTTATGACTATTTAAATAATATCAAAAACAAAAATTCAAGAAGTTTTAATTCTAATATAAAAATTAGAGCAGTAGCTTATCTTAGCATAAAGCCCTAGGTACTCCCTAATGCACGCAAATCTGGAATTTTCTGAGATACTTAGACAGAATCACTGGCACTGACAAAAACTGAAGTTAGTACTGGACGTGGGGGAAAAAACCCCCAAATATCCTTGGTTACGGGTAAAATGTTGGAATCATGATCCCAGAAATGTTCTATAGAGTACTTCATTATTGTTACAAGCCCCAGGACCAAACAATATAAAAGTAAAAGTCTAAATTAGCGGCAAAGCAAAAAGCAAAAACACTGTATTTTTGCTTCTTTCATGAAGAAACCCTAAATATGTGTGTTCTTGTGTGTGTGTATGTGTCCCCATGTCTGTATTCCCATGCCTGTGAGCTTATATCTGTGCATTGGTGCACATGTGCATGAGTTAGAAAGGAAAAGTACAAATAATGTAGGAGACCATGATAGTTGTCTCTGAGTGATAATACCCCAACAAAACAGAAATTTTATTAAGCTTTAACCCATCTGTGGATAGATAAATCCACATCAGGTTAGATTCATACAAGAAAAACCAAACAAAGCACTCAAATGAAGTTATAGGTGTGAAAGGGAAGGAAAATGAAAAAAAAATCAACCCGAAATTGTCAGTTTCAAGCCAGGGAAATGTGATCAGAGCCATAAAAAAGTCTAAGATGTAACAAAGCCACAAGGCTAATGTGATAACTGGATGCTTGATAAATCTAGCTGGAACTTGTTTCTATCTGTGAATTGAGGATAATCTTTGAAGAGAAACATGCGCCTCTTGACTGCTTAGATTCTTCTTCTAGGATCGGCACTATAATCCAGGTCAATTAAAGGAAATTGGCAGAGGTTCCCTGGTGAAAACAAAAGCAGGTTTTCATGCAACATGTGCTGTAGGTTAAGTAATGGACTCTTGGCTTCTTGGGACAGGATGTACTACTGGATATGTGCTAGGATCATTACAGAGAGAGCTTCAAGCATCCACCAGGGTTACAGGCAACAGTTATTAAATCCATTTCCTACTCAGGTTCTCGGAGGTTCATCACCGGCCTCCTTCCTGAAGTGACCTGATTCTTCTGCCCTGAATGTATGGTGTGACTTGCAAAGCTTCTCTCAGCATAACAGTACACTCTTTTCATTATTGTCTTTTTCTCTGGGGCTGGGCATTTTTCCCAGCTGGCTCTTATTTGGCTCTTGAGAAATCAAATCCTGTCCTGGCTTTGTGTATATCACCCTACTGCTTTAGTGTTTTATTATTATTATTTAATATTTATGGATGTGACATCATAATCATCGTGTGCCCATTGCCAATTTCCTTAACCTAATTTTGACAGTCTCTACCCACAGGGCTACAGATGCTCTGTGAAAAAAAGGTGCAACTTTCAGAGAGCGCTTCAGTAAGATATCATTAGTGAGTTGCTAATTAGCATGTTTTCTCTGCATCATTTTGGATGGTCTCAGCCTTGTTTTCAGTTTTTTTGAAGCATGCATTATTTTTGCCTCTCTTAAAACATACCATTAAATTTCACTTCATGTAACTACATCTGGAAAGAAAATATCAATCATTTCTCAGTAATTAAATGTGGCTACTTCATTGCTGATTTACTATCTGGTAAAATCTCAGAATTTCCTTGAGCATTATTTTAGAATCTAGCCCGTGAGAAGTGTTATCAGAGATATTCAGTTTTGTGGTAAATCTAATAAGATCTCATGATAATTTTGGTGATACCTTATTAAAACTCCCTGTAGTATATAATTAAGCCCCACCATCCTGCATTTAACTGAGGGGAGGAAATTCTGAACTGTAACGTCAACAGCTGCAACCACTTTATGAAAATGTTAAGACAGTTAGCAAAGCCAAAACAGTTACAGATTACTATTATGTAAATTATAAATTTACATACACCCCCACATACACACATATACACAGACATACACACATCTGCAGCAGAGTTTATTTTAAAATGGAGATATGGGTAGGTGAAATTTATATCTACCTTACCATCAAGTCTTACGTGTAAATCAACACCTTTTCCTGTCCCATGTCCTCTGTTATACAGGTCCATGGAAAGCCATCCCACACCCACCCAGGAGTCTCACCTCACATTGGCTTTTTCCTCCAGCTACCGTTTTCTTTCACATTGAAGTCTTCCCAGTCCTCACTACAACTTCTACAATGGCCTTTCCCTAAGTTTGAGGTCACAAGGGTATAAAACCCGCTACAGGGTGTTAGGGGTAGCAGTAACCCCACCTCCCCTTAAGTTCAAACCACTAGGCATGGAACCAGCTTGTGAAAGCTAATTTGCTCTCTATCCTTGAACAAGAAATATATGTTCCACAACAGCTATTATTGTGTCCTATCTAGGATTCACTGGGTCTCCAGTGGATACCAATGAATTGTGTATAGAGTTTTTCATCTCTCTATATATCATATATAGATGTATGTGTATACACACACACACACACACATATATATATATATATATATATATATATATATATACATATACATCTCAGAGATATATCCATATCTCTGGATATAATTTTTAACTTAAATTTTTATGAAGGTAAATTATAAATACAATTGTAAGAGATAATATAGAGAGATCTCTTGTATACTTTGCCTAGCTTCCCCCAGGGCTAACATTTTGTAAAATTACAGTCTAATATCACAGTCAGGATTTTAATATTGATACAATCCACTCAATCTCATTCAGATTTCCTCAGTTTTATTTGCACTTTTGTGTGTGTGTGTGTGTGTATGTGTGTGTTCTATACAATTTTATCACCTGTGTATGTTTGTGTAGCTACCAGCACAGTCAAGATATTGATTCTTGCTGCCTTTTATTACCATGCCCACCTCCCACCTTCCTCCTTATGTCCCATCCATAACTCCTGGCAACCATTAATATATCTTCAACTTTTAAATTCTATTATTTCCAAAATCTTATATAAATGAAATAGGACCCTTTGGAACTGTTTTTTTCTTTTTTCCACTCAGTATAATTCCCTGGAGATTCATCTCAATATATCATATATCATGAATTCATTCTTTTTTCTTTCTGAGTAGATTCCATGATATGTTATGTTCAAAAGTTAGTTTAGTAATTCATTGATTGAAGAACATCTGGGCTGACTCTAGTTTTGGCTATTAACAAATAGAGCTGCTATGACCACTTATATACAGGACTTTCATAAACATAAGTTTACATTTTCTCTTAGGAAGTAATGCATTGAGTTGAGAGCTGAAGGATGGAATAAAAACCCAGTAGTTCATCCCAGTATGTTCAGTTTTTATAGAAACTACCAAACTGTTGTCCAGAGTGGCCATACCATTTTTAAATTCCCATCAGCCATGTATGAGTGATACCATTTCTCCAGGTTCTCTGTATCTTTGCCATCACTTAGCTTTGTCAGTTTTTTATTTTAGATATTTTCATAGGTGTATGGTGAAATCTTGTGACATTAACTTGCATTTCCCTAGTGGCTAATGATAGCAAACAATTTTACTTTTGCTTATTTGCCATCTGTAAACATTTCCAAGAAAATGTCTGTTCATGTCTTTTGCCCATTTTCTGGATTTTTTTTTTACTGTTGCGTTCTGAGACTATTTTATATATTCTACACATAGTCCTTTGTCAGCTAGGTTATCTGTAAGTATTTTCTCCCAGTGTGTAGCTTGTTATTTCATCCTCTTCACATGCACTTTCTCAAAGCAACAGTGTTTAATTTCTGGATGTCACTTAACAATGTCATGAGTGAGACCAGAAGGAAGAAATTGGTGTTTATTATTTAACTGCCATCATCAAGATATGGGTTAAAATGCAAGGTCTACAGAAACCATAGTCCCACATCTAGTTCAGTATACAGATAATAACAGCTGGTGGCAAAATAAGGTATGTGATGGTAAGTTGCAATAAATGGTTATCTATAAATTCATATATTCATTCAATGAATAATTATTGAGTGACACTTATGTGTTAGGCCCTATACTGGTGGTGCAATGGTGATTTAAATCACAAGAATGTATAATTAAAACTGAGATAAGAACTCTGATGTAATGGAATATTGTACAATAAGAACATTTAACAGAGGAACAGGAAATAATGCCTGAGTTGAGAGCTGAAGGATGCATAAGGGAGGAGGAAGAAGATATGAGTGAGGGTGGCAGATGGGGAGATGTGCTGTGCTCAAAGGGAGTGCAGAGACCCTGCAGTGGGAGGGAGCATGAGTAGCTGGGAAACAAAAGGAAGGGCGGCTGTAGGGTGTGTAGGTGACAGGACAGTGATGCAAGAATGAGATGGAATTTGGTCTTTATTCTGAGAGCTATTCCAAGACTTGGTAAGTTTTACAAGGGAGAAGTGAATGAGTGATCAAACTTACATTCTAGAAAACATACTCTACCTTCTGTATGGAATGAGGAATGGAAGCAGTAGGGAAAGGCTGTGGGCTCACAGGCTTCTGTGGTTGTGCAGGTGAATATTGGTGGTGGTTTGAACTGAGATGCTTATGATATGTTCTTGATAAGGTTTTCAAAGGATTAATAGCCAACCTCAGACAATGAAATTAAAGACAGAATTTGGGCTGCATTTTGTAGAATTGGGTGTTCATAGAATTGGGTGGATCCCCTTTTAGACACATACATAGTAGAAAGACTACTACAGGGGTTGTTTCTTCTCTGGGAAGGGATAAGGACAACTATTTACCTGCCTTTAGGGTTGAATTTAGAAGCCTCAGTGCTTTGTCTTGCCACTAAGAGCTGAGGTGATATTCTATTCCAATCAGTTTTATGAAGTTTCCCTCCTCCCTCCTACCTAAACCCCTAGATCTAGGACCCAAAACCCAAATGGCCTGGGTAGCTCTTCTAAGACCTAGGTCATAAGAAAGGAAGTATGTTAAAAAAATACAAGAAAAGACAAAAGTTTAGAAAATCCAGGGAGTAAGAGTAAAAGAAAGGAGTGAGCGAAATATAAATAGAGTTTGTGACAAATAGGAATGAAGAGAAAAAGTTGCATCTGTCAGGGAGTGCCATTCATTATCAGTTGGCGTTTCCTCACCAACAGAAGCCCCCAGGTGGGCATAGCTCCCTTTCTCTAGCCATGATTGATGGTAGGGATGCCATTTTTGTGGATGAAGAGCATAGCAACCCAAAGAAAAAAATTGGAGCCATCTATGGGGTAGTCTTGGGAGCTGAAAAGGGTCTATGACAAAAAGCAGAAATTATGTCACAGAAGCCATTGGAAGGATGGGGCAGGAGTGGATGAAAGAATACCTTTAACATGAGCCAAGGATGAAATTTTACTCTAAATTCACAGAGTCATATTTCCAAGTACACTTGAAACATTTGGTGTCTGTGCTTGTTTATAGTTGGGATATCATAATTTCCTTTGTATGTATGTTTTAATAAAGAACTTGAAGAGAAAAGAAACACCTCTAAAGCCTTTTTTGATGACAAATAGATTTTATGAAACATTCTTTAATAATCTAAGTATAAAGGATCTAATAGCACATAGATCAAATCTCTCAAAATATCAAGTGAAATAAAAAGAAAAACAAATATGTAATAAAAAGAAATACATCGTTCTTCCAAATATTTCAAAATTTCTCTCAATATGCAGAAAGTCCCCAGCCCCAGTTACGGTTACCTGTCTCAAGGTTACAAGGAATGAAAGGACTTCTCCATGATCTGAGAGACAAATAAAATCTAATTTACTGTGGATATACATTAATAAATATGTATCCAAGAGGTCATTTCAGCTCTAGTGGCTTGGGCTGCTAAGTGCAGTCACTTTGCTCACAGAGAAACTATCTAGTGTAGTCAGCAAGTTCAGTAGGACTCATTTTTGATATTGTTGCCATTTAGAAAACTGACCTTTTTTTTTTTCCTTTTGGTCACCATTTTCACATTCTAATTCTAGCATACGAAAAAGATTGGCAGTGCTTTGGGGCAATAGGGGCAGCTGGCATTGAGATAAAAAAATGCTGAAATGCTCAGGTTGGCATTTAAGGAGTAATTGCAATTGTGAATGGCTCTCTCAGGCAGTGTCAATGCAGATTGGCCTCTATGAATATGACCACTTGTTTTATGCTTGGAAAATTCAGTATAATGTCTTTTTTTAAATCTCAGATAACCACATTTTGCATGATTCCTTTTTATATTCTATGAGGAAGATTCTTTTGGAAATTGTGTCCTAAAAGGTATCCACAGACTGGTGTTGACCAAGTGGTTATACACATTAGCTATTCCCTCTGCAAACTGTTATAGGACCAGATTATCTCACTTGTCCTATTAAATGAAAGAAAGAGAAAAATACCTGAAAACAGGAAAATCACAGAAAGAAAAGTATAAACCAATTGTATTTTTCTCCTTCATCTCACCCATCTCCTTAAGATAGTATTAGATTTGTAAATGAATGCTTTGTGCACAATACTGTTTTACCTTGAAATTTCTAATTTTATAAACAGTCATCTAATTTTGGGGAATTTTCTGATAGCACAGTTTCCTGTTTCTTGGTTGCTCCCCAATTTTCTAAAATGTAATCATAGTTTGTTGTCCAAAGACAGGTGAAAAGTTGCCCAAGGAAGAATTTATCAATCTGGGAAACTCCCAAGATAAAGGACACTGAGAGTTGATGCTATCATATAGTTGGAAATCACTATTAAGAGCTTGAGGAAAATGATGGTTCACATTAAGTGAAGTGGAATGCTAAACACCGTGTGACAGACAGTGAAGAAGGGATCAAAAGTCTCACAAAGTAGATGTACTACCATGTAAGCCTGGAAAACTCACCTGATGACTACATTGTAAAGGACATCCCAGACTTTAAAAATGGGAGGAGGCTGACTGCCTGGTTCAGTTGGTGAAGTGTGTGACTCTTGATCTTGGGGTTGTGAGTTGGAGCCCTGCACTGGGTGTAGAAATTACTTAAAAAGAAAATCGTTAAATAAAAAGAAATAAAAGAAATCCCAGGGGACACTCCTTTATTAAAGCAGCTTTGGCAAGGGGCATGAACACCATAGAAAAGCTTCATGGTGGCTGTGCTTCACAGACCATAGTTGATGGTAGGAGTTGCCTTAATAGACAGCAATGGGGATTGATAGGATCCCAAACTAAGGGAGGCTAATTGTTAAATGTCAAAAGCCAGTTGGGCATATTTACTGTAACAAGCAGCAAGGCTATAGTGGTAGCTGGGACACCTGAGATCAGAGGGCTCTGGAGATGGTTAACAGAACATGGCATCTCTAGGGACAAGATAGATGGGAAGTCAGCAAAGGTGTTGCTCAATCTACACCATTAAAATAAATCAAGATTGTCAATATGCTAGGCAACTTCCCAATAAAATGTCAAAATCTCTTACCCCTTTTCTGGATTTGAGCCAGTTTATCGATCCATAATTTATTTACTGTAGAAGAGACAATATTCTCAGAAGGAAGGACACAACAAGATCATGACAAGTGTATATGACAATAATTCCCTTAGTACTTCTGCAAAGGAATCTCTGGGCACTTACTTAACAACTATATACTGAGAAAGGGACCCAAACATTTTGAGGAACATTGGACAAAGAGGCTGTGGGGAATAGATAATAAAGACCTGGCTCAGGTTTGACTCAAGGAGTCCAGAGACCCACTCACTGATTATTTCCCCAATCACCCAATATATAATTGAATGTAGCAAAAAGAAACTCCATATTGAGATCTAAGCCTACGCCTGTATGTAAAAGCAATCATAATGAGGAATGCCAAATAAAAGTCTCAGAAATAGCCTCCTTCCCATCTTGCCTTCCTGGGACTGAATTTCTGATCCTCCAGTTTCTAGAAGTATGGAAGTATAAAGCTGGGAATATGTGAGCTTTAACTTATAAAGCTAAGTTCCCATTTCCTCAATAATTGAGTCACTCCTCTTTCCCAGGGGAGCTTCAATCTAATGGTTAATGAGAAGGATATAAAGGTTGGCTCCTTTGCCAATTTCCTACAATTCAGCTGTGCACATCCCTAGCTTCAGAGCTCCCCATGAGATTGGCTGAGGATGTTGTGGGGCTTACCATCTCTCTGCCCATTGGTACTTCTTTTAGCATCCTATAGGTGGTAATGTCAAGGATACTCTCCAATAAACTTTGTGCATGCAAACCTCAGTCCTCTCAGAATCTGCTTACCAGGGACCTGACCCGCAACATCATCCTTTCTCTTTTCAAAATAGAAGAATTGTGGGACTTGCCCAGCAAATAAACTCATCAGCTTATTTTAGCCAATTCTTCCAAAGTGTTAGGTATTCTAAATGATCGTTTGTCTGTGGCCTTTTTGATATGAAAATTACCTTGATCTGATGAATGATTACTTGGGAAATAAATTAATGAGTTGATTGTTTCATTTGGGCTCAGCCTAGCATTTTTATCAGAATATCCCATTAAAGATTCAAGGAGATGGTTCTTTCTTTGGAGAGACCATTCCATTCCTTCCAAGATTACCTTCCATTTTGGGGGAATTCTGAAATGTCCTGAGCTATGCAACTGAGTAAAAAGGAGCCTCTTTATTCTCTCTGGTCATAATATGCAAAATGGTGTGATCTTTTATTGAAATCTTCCAAACCTGAAATGCTTTTTTTTTTCCTTTGTCTATACTCATTCAAGTAAATTATTGTTTTTATAATAGTAAACCAGAGACAATTTCTCCTCCCATTTTTATATTTTGAAATTGATTTTTATTTTAAATCTTGGGTATAGACTGGCTTTTATCCATTGCTTTTAGAAGGCTTTACAACCTTTACAACCTAAAAGGTGTAAAACCCAGATTTACTGAGTATCTACTATGTGTCTGCCATTATGCTTCGCTTATTCATATGCATTATATCATTTAATCTTCACAATCATCATGTATTATAATTATTATTCCCATTATATTATTCCCATTGTATTTCCCAACTCCTAAAGAGTTGAGAGGTAAAATAAATTGACTAAAGTCAGACAGCTCATAAACTGAAATCAAGGTTAGAACCCAGATCCTAGTCCCAGAATCCATGTTCAAAGCTTTTTCCACAGCTAATTTGACTGTGTGCTTTGTATCTAAAAACCATATCTCCTTTATGGAAGATTTTTAACGTCTTAAAAATTGTGTCTTATCTGAAATACTATGATTTTACAGATAATTAGACTCTATTGAAATTTTATTTCGTTTTCCAAAAATCACAGAGAAATTTGTGGAATAAGAAATCTTTTTTCTTTTTTTGCCTCTTAAAGAAGTGGACTATAGTATCCCCTTTTGAATTCTTTGCTTTGAACTCAGAAAATATTTTTACTTGAACAGAATGAGAATTTAGTATTTAAAATATAATTGTGGCTAGTGTGTATATGTATGTGAGTTTGTGTTTGTGTATATTTAATTTATAAGACATATTATTGTGTAGTAGAAGCGAATTAATAGATCATTGGAATGGTTCAGAAATATTTAATGTATTTAGGAAATAATTCTCTACCTACCTCACCAGATGGTTTTACCATCACCAGGGTGATGGGGCAAAGCAATGATTTCCTTAAATGGATCTGAAACAAATGACAATGACTCTCCCAGACAATGACTATACAGGAGGAAGAGCAGCACACTTATTCTTTGACCCTATCTCTGACTGAGTGGTAACCAAAGGAACAACTAGCAAGTAAGTCTTTCTGTATCACCATTTTAGTTACAAGAAACTCTCTTGAGAGAGCCAGTAGAGTATAATAACGTAGCATAGCCTAGATAGGGGCACTCCTCTTAGTAAAATAAATATCTGGGAGGAGATAAATAAGTGACTGTAGAAAGTATTAAGAAGTAATTGCTTGTGTATCCTAAGTCAAAAGTATAATTTTGTGATCAACACACATCTATTCTGTAGAAGAAAACCAGGGAGCGCAACATATCATTTATGTCAGTACATCCACAGCAACCCTTATTAGTTCCAGGTTTGGAGTGGGGACTCAAGGGCACTTTGGACTATTTACCAGATAGCGTTTTCTGCTTGTTGTTACTAATGCTTCATTTTAGTATCTCGGGATCAGTGTGTTTCCATATGGGGAAACTTTAGTCTACCCAAGAAAGTCTATTTTGACACTGACATAAGAGGGTTATACGAGAATCTGATTCAGTGCTTTAACAAATGGTTAATCTTATGTAACAATGCAGTTCTGTAAATGCAAAACCTTTGGTTTAGTTACTAAAACAAACACTGCATATTATATCTAATGAAAGCTCTGATGTCCTACAGTTGGAGTGATAAGAATTCATTCTTGTATGTTTACTTTATAATTTCCAAAGTGTTCTGTTTCATTCAATGTCTTGAATGTTTAATATGACTAATCTCTTCTTGCTCTGGAAATGAGCATGTTCTTTGATAAATTGTTCGAGTGTTTAGGCATATAAATGGAAAAGATTTAGATTCTTGACACTGTATAGCATACAAGTTGATGAAGGGAACCTCACTATCACATGCCAAACAGGTTCTTCAACATTATGTATGTACAGAGAGATTAATGAAAAATAGCATAGGCTTTGGAAAGTTAACCTCTTCTCATTCCTAGATTTTATTTTGTTTCTTAGTTTGTTTTTTTAAGCTAGAAACAACTGAGCCATCATTGAACAGGTGAGAAAATCATACAGGTTTACTTTATGTACACACACACATATACACACAGCTATTAAGTAATAAGTATTTTCTGAAGCATTTGTGAAGGCTAAGTGAAGACACTGAAATAACTATAGATGATGGGGGGTGGATAAGGCAACAGTGCCACCAATTACTTTTATCAGCCATATCACCCCATTATGTAAATCATAGAGATATGCAGATATATCTTTATAGATTGGCTTTGGCTTATCTATAGGGACAGATGTTATCATTTGAGTTGAACCCAGTACATCATACATTCATAAAAGCCAGATGGATGACACTGCTTATAGGAAGTTTAATACCTGCCCATAAAGGCCAGATGGGTGCCGCTTCACAAAAAGGTTTATATTGGCCAGCTGTGACTGCACTCCAGAGAGTAATGAAATATTCTCAATTCTCCAAAGAATTTCTTTACTCTTTGTTTTCCATTGTAATTGTCTACAGAACCTTTCAGAACAGAAACACACCATTGACATAATCATATACAACCTATATCTAAAGACTGTTGCTCTAGGGTAATACATAAAAAATATAAGACACTCAGCAACCATTTCAGTCAAAGAAAATAAACCAGTCAGATTGTGAGATGATTTTATGCTGGCTATTTCCTTCAATTAAAAATGGTTTTGAGTCCCATAAGTGTAGCTTAAAATATGTCAAAGTGAACAAGAGATTTCTTTGATGGAAAACACTCAAAATCTATTCTCTTCACCTGTATTAACACACAAGATTCCAAAACATTGTGGTGAGTGAAAATCAAGCCAATGTTGAATGAAGACTAAATTGATATTCCATCTCTATGTCGTTTCCTCATAAAACATTTATTTTTGTGACTTGTTCTCTTTGCTGACTTGGTGACTGAATTGGTTATGCTTGGTTTCTTAAATTTTCAGTCTCATAAATAGTTTGCTTGTAATTTAATATTATGATTACTTAAAATCCTAAATTTACCACAGACTTTAAATTCATGGGAGAGCAATCTCAAGGCTTTGTAAATATTAAAATTTATGAATATCACAATAGCAAATTATTTTCCCCATGAAACTTTTTATATTCTAAGACCCATAACTTTCTTATAGGGTTTCATATTCTGTTTCATTCCTGCCTCTAGCAGTAGCAATTCCCACTTGTTTAAGGACTATTTATTTCATAAGCCAAGATTTGTATCACCTCATGAGTTTTACTGTGTGCATGGAAAAATAGAGAATAATTGATCTTAGTTAGCTGTAGATGATGAGGTTAGTAAGATTCTAACATGTTCAACTAAAATTCTTTAAGGTTAGTCAGTGTTGGTGAAACCATGAATGTTAAGTCTGTGAATATTAAAAGTTTACCATGTTGTCTAATCTAATACACCTATGGTGATAAATCTCTTAAGGCTTTTTAGGGTGTTAATGTGGCTAAACAAAGAAAAGAAGTATTTTAATTAAGAAGAGGGAGAGCATGAATCGCTCCCTCTCACTGAAGTCTTTATTTTCTTCGAATTTCTTCAGATATTCAATATAGTTTCCCTCTACACAAAGTATGAGAAACTCTGAGCTAAAAAACCAATGGGAAATTACTTCAAATTTCAGGTGTACAGGTCAAGAGTTCAGACTGGACACCACTTCAACTATTTGGTGAGAAAGTTCACCAAAAGAAAGAAGAAGAATGGAAGCAATATACACTCAATCCACATTTCTTATGGGCCAGCAAGCCAAAAGTATGTTTAGTCAAATATACCAACCAAACTTGGCTCTTCTAACTTTCAATGTAGAAGAGCTCCTTCACAGATTGAAACACAAATATGATGTTATTGAAGAGTGAACATGGCTCCATTGTTATCCCCCAACCAGGAAGTAGAGTCTATGGCCCAAGCAGAAACACTTCAGTAGTTTTGGCCTACTGAAATAGGGTTTAAAGAGTGAAGGACTTGAGCCCCAGCATTACCATATTGACAAGACATAGCTAATTTTAGTGCACAGGGCAAAATAATAGAGTGGGCCAGATCTCTGAGGTTCTAGGAATATGATCTCCTTAAAGATCTCTCAGAGTTAGAAATAAAGCATTGTAAAATATTAGAAATTTCCACAGATGGCAGAATAGAGAGATCGTGAGCTTACCTTCCCCCACAGAGAACCTATACCCACATCTCTGAGAACAAACTAGCAAAACTAGCAAAACAGATCATATACAACTAACAATACAAAGAAAAATCCATATTGAGATGAGGAGGAAAGGCAAAGATGTGGTTTGATCAGGAATTATTGCAGGTGGAATATTACAACCATAGAGGCCCTCTCTGAGGAATGAAGTCCTAGGCCCCAGATTGGGCTCTACAGCCTGGGGGAACTGCACTGGAAAGAGGAGCCCCCAGTGTTTGGCTTTAAAAACTGATAGGCCTTATGTCTGGGAGAACAGAAAGGCAGTAGGAAACCAAGACTCTGCTCTTAAAAAGTGTATACAATCTCACTCGCTCAGAATCAAAGTGCAGAGGCAACAGTTTGAAAAGCACTTGGGTTACATTTGAAGGAGATCCATTGACCAATTTACTCAATATATGCCAGATGGGCAGGGATATATTGGAACATTCTTCAGGGACAAAAGCACTGGTGGGCACCATGTTTTTATTACTTCCCTTCTACCTAGCTGGCCTGGTGCTGGTGGGTTCCATTTCTGAAACTCTCCATCTATTGTCCTAGCATCACTTGCTCCACCCTGGCTTTCTCCTGTGGTCCTGCCCTATTAAACCCATCTGCCTACCAGGAGCCCCTCATAAGCTGAATGCTACCCTAAACTTCCCAGCAGTATTCATTGGCCAGCCCCAGAGCCCTTCCCAAGTAGCTTCCCCAGCTCTTCCACTTTCAGTGGGAACACTTGGCTGGCACTGAAACCACTCCCAAGTGGCCCTACTCTGGGGCCAGCCCCACACACTAAAATGCCTATAATAGTGATAGCTGGACTACCACTAAGCCTATCAGTAAGCCCACAGCTATTGCAGCCAGACCCTGCAGCCAGTTGCACTGGGGGACAGCCTGCATACCATAGTGCCTGCAATAGTCATTTCCAGGCCACAGATTCAGACAGGCCATGGGCCAGCCCTGATCACCAGCATGCCCATAAAATTCATGGCCAGACTTGACAGACAGCCTCCTTAGCAGGAGGCTGTCACATCAGCAAGTCTACAAAAATCATGATCCAGACATAACAGGATGATGAATGCAGTCCACACAGGGGTCACTCCTAGGGCAAGTGGCTCAGGTGGCCAGGGAAAGTTTGCAGTACAAAGTCCCACAGGGAACCCTCTTCATAAAGACACTACTCTGAGACCAGGGAACATAACTCATCTATCTACCTGATACATAGAAAAAAAACCCAGAGAATTAGATAAAATGAAGATACAGAGAAATATGTTCTAAATGAAAGACCAAGACAAAACTTCAGAAAAAGAGCTAAATGAAATGGATATAGGCAATCTACCAGATAAAGAGTTGAAAATAATGGTCATAAAGATGCTCATCAAATTCAGACGAATGGATGAACAGAGTGGTATTTTCAACAAAGAGATAGGATATACAAAAATAAAAATAAAACCAATTAGAGCTGTAAAAAAAAAAAAGAAAAAAAACACTAGGAGGAATCAAATGGATTAAAGGAAGCAAAAGAACAGATCAGCAATCTGGAGGACAGAGTAGTAGAAATCATCCAAATGAACACACACAAAAAATAATAAAAAATAAAGATATGTTAAGCAATCTATGGGACAACATCAAGCATATTAAAAATCATGGTGTTCCTGGGTGGCACAGTCAGTTAAATGTCCAGCTTCAGCTCAGGTCACAATCTCATTACTCATGAGTTCAAGCCCCATGTTGGGCTCTGTACTGACAGCTCGGAGCCTGGAGCCTTCTTCAGATTCTGTGCCTCTGTCTCTCTGTGCCCCTCCCCTACTTATGTGCTCTCTCTCTCAAAAATAAATAAACATTAAAAAAATCATATTAAAGGAGTCTGAGAGAGAGAGAGAGAGAGAGAGAGAGAGAGAAAAGGGTAGAAACATTATTTGAGTAAGTAATACCTAGAAACTTCCCTTACCTGGAGAAAAAAAGGACACCCAGGTCCAGGAAGCATAAATAACACCAGACAACATGAACTCAAAGACACATAATAATTAAAATATCAAATGTTAAAGATAAAGAGGCAATCTAAAAGCACCAAGAGAAATACAAATTGTTATGCAATTTATGCAATAAAAACTGCCTAAGGCTATCAGCAGATTCTACACCAGAAACTTTGCAGAGCAGAAGGGAGTGGCAGGATATATGTAAAGTGCCAAAAGGAAAAAAACAAGAATATTTTACCTGGCAAGGTTATCATTCAGACTTCAAGGACAGATAAAGAGTTTCCCAGACAAACAAAAGTTAAAGGAGTTCATCACCATTAAACCAGCCTTACAATAAATGTTAAAGGGACTTCTTTAAGCAGAAAAGACTATAACTATAAATAAGAAAATTATGAAAAAAATCTCACCAGTAGCAAACATATAGTAAAGGTAGTTAATCAACTACATATAAAGCTAGTATGAAGGTTAAAAGACAAAAGTAGTAAGGCAAATATATCTAAAATAATTAGTTAAGGGGTACACAAAATAAAAGTTGCAAATGTGACATTAAATGTGGAGGAGGGAAGAGTAAAAATGTAGTGCTTTAGAATGTGTTCAAACTTATGTGACCATTAACTTAAAATTGACTGCTATGTACATAGAGTATTATATATCAACATTATAGTCATCATAAACCAAAAAACGTCTATTTTGTTAACTGATACACACAAAATAAACAGAAAGGAATATAAACAACACTAAAGAAAGTAACCAAATCACAAGGGAAGAGAGCAAGAGAGAAGAAAGGAACAGAGAACAACTACAAAAACAATGAGAAAACAATCATTAAAATGACAATAAATGCATATCTATCAATAATTGCTTTAAATGTAAATGGACTAAATGTTCTAATCAGAAGACATAGGGTGACTGAATATATTAAAAAAAATAAGACTCACACATGTGCTGCCTACAAGAGACTGATATCAGATCTAAAGACACATACAAATGGAATGTTAAAGGATGGAAAAAGTAATTCCATGAAAATATAAACAAAAAGAAAACTGGGGTGGTAATACTTATATCACATAAATTAGCCTTAAAAAAAAGCTGTAACAAGAAAAAAAAAAGAAGTGATTTACATAATGATAAAGGGATCAATCCAACAATAGGATATAACACTTGTAAATATCTATGCACACAACATAGGGGCACTTAAATACATAAAGCAAATATTAACAGACATAAGAGGAGAAAATGGCAATATCACAACAATAGTAGGGGACGTTAACACCCCACTTACATCAATGTATAGGTCATCTGGACAGAAAATCAATAAATAAACATTAACCTTAATGATACCTTAAACCAGATATAACCTTAATAGTTATATACAGAGCATTTCATCAAAAAGAAGCATAATATACATTGGTTTCAGGTCCACATAGAATAGTCTTTAGGATAGACCACATATTAGACCACATAACAAGGCTCAATTAATTTAAGAAAAATGAAATCACATCAAATATCTTTTTCAACCACAAAAGTATGATACTGGAAATCAATTACAAGAAAAAAACCCCTAAAAATACCACAAATACAAGGAGGCTAAGAACCTGCTACTAAATAACCATAGGGTCAATGAAGATACCAAAGAAGAAATTAAAA
This sequence comes from Panthera leo, assembly GCF_018350215.1. NCBI lineage: Eukaryota > Metazoa > Chordata > Mammalia > Carnivora > Felidae > Panthera > Panthera leo. The sequence goes on along the minus strand of NC_056682.1, from coordinate 78,434,327 downwards.
TATACCTTTAGACAAATGAAAATAGAAACACAATGTCCCCAAATCTATGAGATGCAGAAAAAGCAGTTCTAAGAGGAAAGTTTATAACAATACAGGCCTACCTCAAGAAATAAGAAAAAATCTCAAATAAATAATCTAACCTTATACCTAAGGGAATGAGAAAATGAACAAAGCCCAAAGTTAGTAGAAGGAAGGAAGTAATAAAGATCAGCGTGGAAATAAATTGAATAGAAATTCAAACAAACAAAAAATACCTAGAAAACATCAATGAAACTAAAGTTTCTTTCATAAAATAAACAAAATTGATAAACTTTTAGCCAGAATCATCAATAAAAAGAGAAAAAGAGCGCCCAAGTAAATAAAATCAGAAATGAAAGAGGAGAACTTACAATGGATACCACAGAAATACAAAGAATCATAAGAGACTAAAACAACTGGGATGACGTGGAAGAAATAGATACATTCTGGGGCGCCTGGGTGGCTCAGTTGGTTGAGCAACCATCTTTGGCTCAGGTCATGATCTCACAGCTCATGGGCTCAAGCCCCGTGTCAGGCTCTGTGCTGACAGCTCAGAGCCTGGAGCCTGCTTGGGATTCTGTGTCTCCCTCTCTCTTTTCCCCTAACCCACTCGCATTCTGTCTCTGTCTCTCTCAAAAATAAATAAACATTAAAAAAATTAAAAAAAAAAAAGAAATAGATACGTTCTTAGAAACACAACCTTCCAAGAAGAATCAGGAAAAAGTAGAAAATTTGAATACACCAATTACTAGTAATGAAGTTGAATCATAAGTTTAAAAACCCCAGCAAACAAATGTTCAGGACCAGACAGCTTCACTGGTGAATTCCAACAAACATTTAAATAGGAGTTTATACTATCTTTCTCAAAAAATTCCAAAAAGTTGAACATGAAAGAATGCTTCCAAACTCATTCTATGATGCCATAATTACATAACACCAAAACCAGGCAAAGACACTACACACACACACACAATAATTACAGGGTGATATCCCTGATAAACTATGATGTAAAAATCTTCAACAAAATTTTAGCAAGCCAAATTCTCCAATAAATTAAAAAGAACATACACCATGATAAAGTGGGATTTAATCCAGAGATATGGGAATGGTAGAATATCCATGAATCAATCACTATGATATACCATTGAAGAGCATCTCAATAGATGCAGAAAAAGCATTGATACAATTCAACAACCATTCATGATAAAAACACTTGATGAAGTAGAAAAAAGAGGGAAAATACCTCAACATAATAAAGGCCATATTTGAAAAACCCACATCTAACATCATACTCAATGGTGAAAAGCTGAAAGCTTTTTCCTTTAAGATCAGGAACAAGACAAGGATGCCCACTTTCACCACTTTTATTCAACATAGTATTGGACATCCTAGCCACAGCAATCAGACAAGAAAAATAAATAAATTTATTCATATTAGAAAAGAAGTAAAATTGTCACTATTTGCAGATGACATGATACTACATATAGAAAACCCTAGACTCCATCAAAAAACTACTAGAAGTAATCATGAATTCAATGAAGTTGCAGGATACATAAATCTACTGCATTTTTTTAACTATTTTTTTTGAGAGACAGAGAGAGACAGAGCATGATAGGGGAGGAGCAGAGAGAAAGGAGACACAGAATCTGAAGCAGGCTCCAGGCTCTGAGCTGTCAGCAGAGAGCCAGACGTGGGGCTCAAACTCATGAACCGTGAGATCATGACCTGAGCTGAAGTCAGACGCTCAACTGACTAAGCCACCCAGGTGCTCCCCCCCCCCCATTTTTTAAACTTTTTAATGCATTTATATACACTAATAATTAACTATCAGAGAGAGAAATTGAGAAAACAATCCCATTCACAACTGCATCAAAAAATAAAATTCCTAGGAATAAATTTAACCAAGGAGGTGAAAGATCTATTCTCTGAAAACTATATAACATTAATGAAAAAAACTGAAGACTACACAAATACCTGGAAAGATATACTGTACTCCCGGATTTGAAGAATATTGTTAACATGTCCATACTCCTCAAAGAAATCTACAGATTCAAAGGAATCATTATTCAAAATACCAATAGCACTTTTCACAGAAGTGGAAGAATCCTAAAATTTGTATGGAATTACAAGCCCCCAAAAAGCCAAAGCAATCTTGAGAATGAAGAAAAACGTGGGAGGTACAGTGCTCTCTGACTTCAGATTATACTACAAAGCTATAATAATCCAAACAATATTGTACTGCCACAAAAATAGACACATAGATCAATGAAACAGAATAGAGAATTCAGAAATAAACTCATACAGTCAGTTAATCTTCAACAAAGGAGGAAAGAACATATAACAGGGCAAAATCATTCTCTTTTGTAAATGGTATTGGGAAAACTGGGCAACTACATGCAAAAAAATGAGACTGGACCACTTTTTTTTTTTTTTTTTACAACGTATACAAAAAAAATTCAAAATGTTTTGAAGACTAAATGTAGACAGGTGCCTGGGTGGCTCAGTCGTTTAAATGTCCGACTTGGGCTCAGGTCATGATCTCACAGTATGTGGATCTGAGCCCCAAATCAGGCTCTGTGATGACAGCTCAGAGCCTGGAGCCTGCTTCCTCTTTCTCTGCTTCTCCCCCGCTTGTGCTCTGTCTCTCAAAAATAAATAAACATTAAAAATTATTAAAAAGTAAATGTAGACAGGAAACCATAAAACTCCTATAATATAACAGGTAGTAAGCTCTTGGGCATTGGTCTCAGCAATATTGTTTTTGATCTGAGGCAAGAGCAACACAAGTAAAAATGAATAAATGGGACTAAATTAGACTAAAAAGTTTTTGTACAGTGAATAACAGGATCAACAAAAGGAAAAGGCAACCTACTGAATGGAAGAAGATTTTTGCAAATGATATAACCAGTAAGAGGCTAATATCCAAAATATATAAAGAACTGAAACAACTCAAGATTTAAAACAGCCCAATAATCCAATTAAAAATGGGCAGAGGATCTGGATAGACATTTCTCCAGGGAAGACATGCAGATGACCAACAGGCAGACACATGAAAAGATGCTCAATATCACTAATCATCAGGGATATGCAAATTAAAACTACAATGAGATATCAACTTACATCAGTCAGAATTGGTGTTACCAAATAACAGGTACTAGTGAGGATGTAAGAAAAGGGAGAAAAGGGAACCCTTGTGCACTGTTAAGAATGTAAACTGGTGCAGCCATTATGGAAAACAATGTGGAGACTCCTCAAAAAACAATTAAAAACAGAACTGAAACTAATACAATGTTGCATGTCAACTACACTTCAATTAACAAAAAAAGTAGTTGCTATGGCCCATTTGGCTCCATCTGGAGCCTGCTTCAGATTCTGTCTCCCTCTTTCTCTGCCCCTCCCCTGCTCACGCTCTGTCTCTCTCTTTCTCTCAAAAATAAATAAACATCAAAAAAATTAAAAAAAAAAGAAAATTTTGTCTATAATAGTCTGAATACTTAATGTCCTGAAGTGGACCTCTAAAAGATGATTCTAAAGTTGAAGAACCATAAAGGTAGGTAATTTTTGTAATAGCAAAGTTAAAATAGGCATTTGATTTTTCTTTCTCGGTCTATATGGGTTTTTATTTCTCTGGACTGTACATAAATATAAGGAAAGCCAATCATAAATATTATATATATGAATATTTTGAAAAATCTTATTTGAGCTTTACTGGATTTTAATCACACAGAAGTTAAAGGGTTTGCATTTGGTTCCAAATGCATTATACATTTACAGACTTTTTCTAGTTTTTTTTAATTAAAAAATTTTTTTTAATGTTTATCCATCTTTAAGAGACAGAGCATGAGCTGGGAAGGGGCAGAGAGAGGGAGACACAGAATCTGAAGCAGGCTCCAGGCTGCGAGCTGTCAGCACAGAGCCTAACACGGGGCTCGAACTCACGAACTGTGATATCATGAGCTGAGCCGAAGTCGGATGCTCAACCGACTGAGCCACCCAGGCACCCCTCTAATGTTTTAAATAATTATTGCTAGTTTGCTTTTGTAACTGAAACAGATGTATATCATTGATAGCAACACCAAAGGAATGTTTTAATTTATTAATTAAAATGTTATGGCTTCTTCAAGGCCGGTACCTAAATGCAAGCAAAGGCAGTGATCTGTGAATTAATTTCTTTTCTCAAATTTCTTTTCTCAATCATTTTCTCAATGGATATATAAATAGCATTTAACTGAAAGAGAAAGTTCTGTGGCTAAATCAAAGCATTAAAATATTTTAGTGAAATTTCGATTTCAGTTCATTTTCCAAACTCACGAATGATTTTCCCTAAGCATGAAAGGCAGAAGTTGAGGAGGCTGGGAAGAATGTGGTCACTGTAAAGGGAAGCACAGTCCCTGGTTTCTGTGATTGCCACCATTCCATTTCAATGTTGATTTCCAAAGTCTGGTCATGATTCTTTCTGTGGTCATATGTAACTAAAAATGTCAAACTGGTAACAAAATGGCATAGCTGTTGAGTTGGCCTCCCAGCAGTTGGATGGCAGATCACTGTTTTGGCTTAAGAGCTTGGAGGAGAACCTGAAGATGGAACCAAGGCAATTCCTTTTCCACAATTATGTTCCAAGAGGTTCTCTCAAGATTGAACTTCATTGAGAAAGTTCCAGACAACATTGGCACTATGCAAGGGAGACTCAGCAAATAGTTTTTGATAGAGTCAGTCACTAATTCTCTGACCAGATCTGTTCTAGATCATCATAACCAGAGATGCAGAGAGGGCATGACAGAAGATTAGGCTAAATCTCTAATATACCCACAGCAACTATCTCTTTCATCTTTGGTTTTCGGTAGACTGACAGCTCTGATCAAATTCAAGTTGATGTTACTTTTAATACTATTCTTTCCTCAAAGGACACTCCTTAGTAAGAAGGGTGTGGGGAAAGACAGTGCCAGCTACAACATGCATTTTTGAAGGCTTCCTGGCCATACACCTTCTTTCTATAACATGTATTCCATTTCTTATCAGACTCAGTATCAAATGCTTTTCTTTAGGCTTAAAATGAGTGTTCTATTTGTGGTTTAATAGAACTTATAAGTTAAATCTTTACAATTTATAGAAAAAATATAGCAGGGAAAAATAGAGAACTTTTTGTGGTGGGTGAACTTAGTTATTGGGGAGTCGAATATAAAAGGGAAGAGAAGACATTGGGCCTTGATAGATACAGGTTGCTGTCCACAATACTTATTAAATATGACCTTGGAAAACACTAGAGATTCTTATTGTGTACTACCAAATAAAATGATCCTACAGTCAAGAGGAATCCTGGATTGCAAAATGACTTCTGAAAATATACAGTACAAGTAAAATCGGTCTGGAATTTCAGTATGGTCTCAGTATGGAAATTCAGTATGGAATTTCAGAGATCTTACAAGTATAATGACTTTATAAAACTACTTCAAATTAACATAGAAGAACTAGAAACTGATTATATTATCTTTAATGGGTTAATGAGATTTATGAGGGAATCAACACATGTAGGAAAAATAAAATTCATGAATTTCGGTCTTAGATCTATACCTCTTTTTACCCTTGGTTCTTTAGAAAATGGAGTCTGTGACAAAGCTTAATTTCTCAAGTTTTATTGGTAGTAGCAGCAGATCTGAGGCAAAAGATAAAGTGAGGCAGGGAAAGAGGGAATGAACATACAAAAGGATACATAGACAAGCTGGTTCTAGCTTCACAAGAAATATAACTGATTGCTTGATTTTGCACACTGTTTTCCAAACAGGTCCTGCCTCAGAGTTTCCACTTTAGGGCAGGGGTCCACAGAATTTATGTGTAAAAGGCCAAAGAGTAAATAGTTAGACTAAGCAGGGCATATAGTCTAGGCCACAATTACTCACTCTGTTGTAGAATGGAGTTGCCATAGACAATAAGTAAATAAATGAACATGTCTGTATTTCAACAAAACTGAAAAAATAAAAGGAAGGTCAGAATGACCCTTTGACTGCTTGACAAATCCCATCTTAGAGAGGAAGGGGAGAGGGATTTACTTGCCCTTTCTTTCGTGTCTCCTCTCTCTCATTGGTCAAAGTTCACCTCATGGGCCATTAATACTTCTGACTTTGTCAGCTACCCCTCCCGATAGTCACTGAGTAAACAGATTCCACATATCACAGTGTGGTGTATCATCTGAGCTTAGAAATGTTGAAGGAGTTGTAGCCTTCATAGGAGGTTGAACTTGATTCCAAGAACCACCATGATAGCAAATGACAGGGTACTAAGAGGAAGAAACAATGGTGGCAGTTTGAGCTGTCTACTTGAACAGGCAGCCATGGACTGAAGACTGGGACCCTGATGGGGCTGATTCAATCTTGGGAACTACCTAAACTGAATCTGATAATGTATCATATTCATATAAGGATTAAAACTTTCTGTGAAGAAAATATAAGTGAGAAGTGTTAATTGACACATATCTGACCTATGTTCTTTGCTTTAAAGTTTGTTAAATTACCACTACTGTAAAACCATTAAGAACATTCTCTGAGATGTTGCTGAGGCCTTAAATGGCTACAGAGCCTTAATGGCTACTGAGAAAATTGGGATAAAGTCAACATTTGAAAATAATATGCAAGAAGATGCAGTTGTCCTCTGAAGGGTCTCTGGAGCTGCTGTAATAGGCAGAATAGTTAGTTGATTAGATGGTCATCAGAGATCTTGCTCTATTTTTTACATAGCCAAACCCAGGCATTGGTGTCAGAGAGCTTGGGTTCAAAGCCTGGCTTTGGAATGGATCAGGCATACTCCTGACTCAGACCACCTCATTTGCTATTCCCCTACCTGGATATCCTCAAAACAAGTCCCTCATCTCCTTGGGGTCTTTGATGAAATGGCACCTGCATCCTGGGGCCCTGCTGGACCACTTGTTTAAAATCACAAATCCCTCCTTCTCCAGCCATCCATATTTATACCACCTCCTATTTAATTGTCTTCATAGCATGTATACCATCTAATACATGACACCTTTGATTTCTTTATTTTTATTAATGGCCTATCTTCTCTCCTGTAGAATAGAGAAAGCTTTTGTCTCTATTGGTCACTACTGGATCTTTCATGCCTTGAATAATCCTAGCACATTTTTGAATAAGTGAAAAATCAACATTTGAAAAATATAGAATTTTTATATATATATAAAAGCCTTATAGTATTTTAATTATATATAGAATTTATATATATATATATAATTTATAAATCTATAAAATTATACATATATGTACATAAATAAAATTTACATACATATATAATTTTATATGTATAAAATATACATATTTTATACACATGCACAATATAAATTTTACATATGTGTATAAATATACACTATATATGTGTATATATAAGTGTATATATGTGTGTGTGTGTGTATATATATATATATATATATATATATATATATATGGCTTATAGAAATAATCTAACTGGCTCTGGCCCAAGATAGTGACATAGGAAGACATTGAACTCACGTCCTCCATGAACACACCAAATTACACCTATTTATAGAGCAATTCCTCCTGAAGAACTGACGGTAGACTGAACAGCTTCTGAACAACAAAAGATAGAATGGCAGAAGAGAATGGCAAAAGAGACAGAGACAGGGTAACAAAAGGAACCCCTACCCTCAACACTGTGAACTGCAGTGGGGAGGGATAGTACTGAGGGACTAGAAACAGATTCATTTGTCCTGGAGCACAGAAAAAAGTCCCAGTTTAAAAGAGCAGCTAGTGTATAAAGATCCAGCCCTAGAACTTTGCCAAATGATAGGGGAGCTTCTGGAACTCTCTCTGGGTGGGATGGGCTGGTGGACATGGTCTATGCTCCCATCTACCTTGAAAGAACAGACTACTTAATGAAGGGTCTTGGTTCCAGAACATGCCCGCTGCTTCAGTAAGCCCCAGACCCCTGGCCCAAACTAGCCCCAGCCATCCCATCAAAAAGGCCACAGGGTGGTTCCAAAACCCCTGGTCAGCACTCATTACAGCTCCAGCATTTATACCAAGGTGACACAGGCACAAACACCCTAAAACACTCCAGGCCCATACCACCTCAGCTTTAGATAGCTTGCTAGGGTACCCCCTGGATGATACCTGCTTCAGATTCAGCTGCCCTGCCACGATGCCCCCTACATGGAGCATTCTGGGAACCCCTGGCCCATGCCAGTGTCAGTTATAGCCACTTTGCCAGGGCATGCCCTGTGCAGAGCACCCTGGAACACCCCCACCCAGGCTGACCTCAGCTCCCAGTGCCCAGCTAGTGTGCCCTCTGTGCTGAGCACCCTGAAATTGTCCCAGCTTGACCCTCCTTCAGCTTCATATATCCTTCCAGGGCACACTTTGTGCAGATAGCCCAGGCACCACACCAGCCCCTACTTCAGCTTTAGCTGTCCTCCAAGGGAGTCCCCTGTGTGGAAGACCTTAGGGCCTCCTGGCTTGTACCCTACTTTGGCTCCAGGCACTCTTCCAGGCCACCCTCTGTATAGAGAATTCTAAAATACTCCAATTTACACCCACTTCAATCTCAGCTATTCTTCCAGGGTGCCTTTTGTACAGAGAATACAAGAACCTCCTGTAATGCACACTGCCTCAGCTCTAGTTGTCTTGCCAGGACACCCCCTGCATGGAGTGCCTTGAGACATCCCAGCTTGCACCCACTTCAGCTTCAGCTGTCCTGAAATGAGCATTTGCTACACAGAGCCCTGGCATTTCCTGGCCTACATCCTGCCTCAGCTCCATTCTCCCTCCCAGGGCACCTTCTGAGAGTCCTGGAATACCCCAACTTACATCCCTTTTGGCTTCAGCTATCCTCCTTGGTGCCCTTGGTGTGTAGAGCCCTAGGACCACTTGGCTTTCACCCATTTCAGATTCAGCTGTCCTGCTAGGGCACCCTCTGAACAGAGAACCTTAGAACCACCATAGCCCACACCCACTTCAGCTCCAGCCATCCCACCAGGGAAGCTCTAGCACAGAGTGCCCCACAACCTCCAGCCCATGCAAGCCACAACTCCAGTAAGCCATTAAAAATCACCAAGCACACACAACCTACATAGGGGCAGATACACAGGACCATTCCTTCAAGTTTAGGAGCAGTAACTATGTGCCTAATTCATAGAAACAAACATAGAAATTCAAGCAAAATAGGGAGACAGAGGAAAATGCTCCAAAATAAAGAATAAAACAAAAACTTCAGAAAAAGAAGTAAATGAAATAGAGATAATAAATATGCCCGATAAAGAGGGTTAAAATGATCATAAAGATGTGTACCAAGCTGGAGTGAAGAGTGAAAGAACTCAGTAAGACTTTCATTAAAGAGAAAGAGAATATGAAAAGAACTAGCCAGACATGAAGAATTCAATAAGTGAAATGAAAAATACACTAGAAGAAATCAACAGATTAGCATATTAGCAATCTGGAAGCAGTGTAGTGGAAAGCACCTAAGCTGAACAGCAAAAGAGAAAAAAATAAAAACAAATGAGGATAGGCTAAACAATCTCTTGAATGACATCAAAAGAATACACATTTATATTTTAGGGTCCTAGATAAAGAAGAAAAGAAAAGAACAAAAATCTTATTTGAAGAAATAATAGCTGAAAAGTTTCCTAACCTAGGGAAGGAAATAGACATCCAGGTTCAAGAAGCAGAGTATTTTAACAGGATAAACACAAGGACATCTATATCACGATACATAATAATTAAAAATATAGAATTTTAAAAGCATCAAGAGAGAAGCATAAAGTTATGTACAAGGAAAACACTATAAGGATATCAGCTGATTTTTCAACAGAAACTGTAGTCCAAAAGAAAGCAGGATGAAATAGTCAAAGTGCATAAAGGAAAAAACTGAAACCAACAATACTCTACTCAACAAGTTTATCATTTAGAAATTAAGGAGAGATGAATTTCCTAGACAAACAAAAGCTATAAGTATTTATCATCACTAAACCAGCCTTATGAGAAAGGTTAAAGAGACTTTGTTAATTGGGAAAAAAAGGCCATAATTAGACATAAGAAAATTATGAATAAAAAATGTGAAATATGACAATATATATATAAAAAAGATGGAGGATGGAGTTAAAAATAGTGTTTTAAGAATGTGTTTGAAAATAAATGACCATCAACTTAATACAGACTGCTATAAACTTAGGATGTTATATATGAACCTCATGGCTCATAATCCAAATCCAAAACCTATAATAGATACATAAAAATTAAAACAAAGAAAGCCAAACATAACACTACAGAAACTAATTAATCACAAAGAAAGAGAGCAAGAGAAGAAGGAACAGAGAACAACTACAAAAGCAACCAGAAACAATTAACAAAGTGACAACGAGTTCATATCTATCAATAATTACTTTAGGGGTGCCTAGGTGGCTCAGTAGGTTAAGCATCCCACACTTGATTTTGGCTCAGGTCATGATCTCATGATTTGTGGATTTGAGCCCCGTGTCAGGCTCTGTGCTGAGCATGGAGGCTGCTTGGAATTCTCTCTCTGCTTTTTTTCCTGACCTTTCCCTACCCACACTCTTACTCTCTCTCTCTTCAAATAAATAAATTAATTAAAAGTTCATAATCTCATGGTTTGTGAGTTTGAGGCATATGTCACACTCTGTGCTGACAAAGCAGAGCCTGCTTAGATTTCTCTCTCTCCTCTATCTCTGCCCCTCTCCTACTGTTTTCTCTCTCTCTCAAAATAAATAAATTAAAAAATAATAATAATTGATCTAAATGTAAATAGACTGAATACTATCATCAAAAGGTAGGGTGACTGAATGAATAAAGAAATAAGACCCATCTATATGCTGCTTATAAGAGATTTACTTGAGATCTAAAGATGTCTATAGTCTGAAAGTAAAGGTATAGAAAAACATTCACCATACAAATGGAAATGAAAAAATAGCCAGGGTAGCAAGATTTACATCAGACAAAATAGATTTTAAAACAAAGACTAACAAGAGACAAAGAAAGGCATTATATAATGTTAAAGGGATCAATCCGACAAGAGTATATAACAATATAAATACCTAGGCACCCAACATTGGAACACCTAAATACATAAAATGCATATTAAAGGACATAACGGGAGAAATTTATAGTAATGGAATAATAGTTGGGGACTTTAACACTCTACTTACAACAATGGATAGATCATCCAGATAGAACAACAACAAGGAAACAGTGTTTTTGAATGACACATTAGACTAGGTGGATATAATGGATATATACAGAATCAAAAACCAACAGAGTACATATTTTTTCCAAGTACACTTTGAACATTCTACAGAATATGTCATGTATTAGACCCAAAACAAGTTTCAATAAATTTGAGAATTTTGAAATTATATCATGCACATTTCTGACCAAAATGGTATGAAATTAGAAATTAATCGAAAGAAAAAAAACTGGTAAAAACACAAATATGTAGATGCTAAATAACATGATATTAAACAACCAATGGGTCAATGAAGATATCAAAGAAGAACTAAAACATGCATGGAGATAATTGAAAATGAAAACACAAGGGTCTAAAATCTTTGAGACACAGCAAAAGCAGTTCTAAGAGGGAAATATATACAAGTACAGACTTAGCTCAAAAGTCATGAAAAAGTTCAAATAAACAATCTAATCTTACAGCTAAAGGAACTAGAAAAAGAACAAAGCTCAAGATAAGTGGAAGGAAGGAAATAAGAACCAGAGCAGAAATAAATGACATAGAGACTAAAAAAACAATGGAAGAGATAAATGAAACCAAGAGATGATTCTTTGAAAAAATAAAACCTTAGCCAGACTCATCAAGAAAAAAAGAGAGGGCCCATATGAGTGAAATCAGGTATGAGAGAGAAGTAACAACTAACACCACAGAAATACAAAGGATTATAAGAGAATACAACAAAAAATTTTATGCCAACAAACTGAACAACTTAGAAGAAACAGATAAATTCCTAGAAACAAAATCTTCCAAAACTGAATCAGGAAAAATAGAAAGTCTGAAGAGACCAAACACTAGAAATAAATATGAATCGGTAATAAAAAAAGTTACCAAAAAATAAAAGTCCAGGAACAGAGGGATTCATGGGTGAATTCTGTAAAACACTTAAAGAACTATTAATACATATTCTCCTCAAACTATTCCAAAAAAATAGAAGAGGAAAGAAAGCCTCCAAATATATTCTATAATATAGCATTACCCTGTGGTCAAAACCAAATAAAGACACCACAAAAAAAGAAAACTGCAGGCCAATATCCTTGATGAACATAGATGAAAAAAGTCTTCAACAAAATACTAGCAAACCACAATTAACAATATATTAAAGTGATCATTCACCCCAATCAAGTGGGATTTATTTTGGGGATGCAAGGATGGTTCAGTATTTGGGGATGCAAGGATGGTTCAATATTTTGGGGATGCAAGGATGGTTCAATAATTAGCAAATTAATCAATGTGATACATATCAACAAAACAAAGGATAAAAACCATATGATAATCTCAATAGATGCAGAAAAAATATTTGACAAAATTCAACATCCTTTCATGATTAGAATGCTCAAGAAGTGGGTTTAGAGGGAACACACCTCAACATAATAAAGGCCATATATGAAAAACCCACAGCTAGCATCATCCTCAGTGGTGAAAAACTGATGACTTTTCCCTACGATCAAGAACAAGACAAAGATGCCTACTCTCACTACTTTTATTCAACACAGTACTGCAAGTCCCAGCCACAGCAATCAGATAGCAAAAAGAAATAAGAGGAATCCACATTGGTAAAGAAGTTAAAGTCATTATTTGCAGATGACATGATACTATATATAGAAAACTCTAAAGACTCCACCAAAACACTACTGAAAGTAATAGTGAATTTAATAAAGTTTCAGGGTAAAAAATTAATGCCCAGAAATATCTAGCATTTCTATATACTAAATAAAGTAGCAGAAAGGTAAATTAGGAAACATTCCATTTATTATTGCACCAGAAAGAATAAAACACCTAGGAATACACTTAATCAAGGATGTGAAAGACTTACTACAAAAATTATGAAACATTGATGAAAGAAATTGAAGATGACACAAACAAATGGAAAGATATTCCATGTCATGGATTAAAAGAATTGATATAATTAAAATGTGTTTATTACCCAAAGCAATTTACAGATTCAATGCAATCCCTATCAAAACACCAATAGCTTTTTTTCAGTACTATAATAAAGAATCTTAAAACGTATATGGAACCACAAAAGACCTCAAATAGTCAAAGCAATCCTGAGAAAGAAGAATAAAACGAGATAACACAATTTCAGATTTTAAGATATACTACAAAGCTATAGTAATCAGAACAGTATGGTACAAATATAGATATATAGATCAATGGAACGGAATAGAGAGCCCAAAAATGAACCCACAGTCATATGGTCAATTAATCTATGACAAGGTATACAATAACACACAATGAGGGAAAAACAGTCTCTTCAACAAATGGTGTTGGGAGAAACTGGACAACTACATGCAAAAGAATGAAACAGGACCACTTTCTAACACCATACACCAAAATAAACTCAAAATGGATTAAAGACCTAAATGTGAAATCTGAACCCATAAAAATCCTAGGACAGAAGAAGGAAGTAATTTCTTTGACATTGGCCATAGCGATATTTTTCTAGTTACGTCTCCTAAGGCAAAGGAACAAAAGCAAAAATAAATTATTGGGATTACATCAAAATAAAAACCTTTTGCACAATGAAGGGAACCATCAACAACAACAAAAAAGGCAATCTACTGAAATGGAGACGATATTTGCAAATGATATATCTGATAAGGAGTTAATACCCAAAATATATAAAGAATTTATATACAATTATACAATTTGTATATTATATTTGTATATTATACAAATATATTTGTATATTATACAATATACAATTTGTATATTATACATATATACAATTTATATACAATTATATACAACAACAATTACAAAAAAGGCAATCTACTGAAATGGAGACGATATTTGCAAATGACATATCTGATAAGGAGTTAATACCCAAAATATATAAAGAATTTATATAATTCAACATCAAAAAATCAAACAATCTGATTAAAAAATGGGCAGAGGACTTGAAAAGATATTTCTTCAAATAAGACATACAGATTTTCAACACACAAACACAAAAAAAGATGCTCAACATCACTAATCATCAGGGAAATGCAAATTGAAACCACAATGATGTATCACCTTATATCTATCAAAATGGCTAGAACAAAAAGATAAATAACGAGTGTCGGCAAGGATGTGGAAAGAAGGAACTCTCATGCTCTGTTGGTAGGAATGTAAATTGGTACAGTCACAGTGGAGAACATTATGGAGGTTCCTTAAAGAATTAAACATAGAAATACCATATGATCCAAAAATTCTACTATTGAGTTATGATCCAAAAGAAAAATGAAAACACTAATTTGGAAAGATACATGTGCCCCTATGTTTACTATAGCATTATTAACAATAGCCAAGATATGGAAGCAACCTAAGGGTCCATCAATAGATATATGGATAAAGAAGATGTGGTTTACGTATATGTTTGATTATAAATATTATAGACATAAAAAAGGATGAAATTGTGGCCATTTGTGACAACATGGATGGGCCTAGAGGGTATTATGGTAAGTGATATAAGTCAGTGAGAAAGAGAATGATATGAAAGTATATGATTTCATTCATATGTGGAATCTAAAAAATAAAAAAAACAAAAACAAAGAAAAAGCAGAATCAGACCTATAAATACAGAGAACAAACTGATGGTTGCCAGAGTTTGAAGAGGTACAGGGATGGGAAAAATGGGTAAAGGACAGTGGGAGATATAGGCTTCCAGTTATAGAATGAATAAGTCACAGGAATAAAAGGCACAGCATAGGGAATATAGTCAACTTATTTCCTTGCTGTATCCTAGCCTCACACTGGGTTTTTAACTTTTAATTTTGTACATTTTAATATTTTTAAACTATAATTTTTATATTCTCTGATAATACAGCAGACAGGGGGAAGAGAACTGAAAAGTTTAACCCCTAAAATATGCAGTAAAATTGCAGATTCAGTTTTTTTTTTTTTTTTAATTTTTTTTTTTCAACGTTTTTTATTTATTTTTTTGGGACAGAGAGAGACAGAGCATGAACAGGGGAGGGGCAGAGAGAGAGGGAGACACAGAATCGGAAACAGGCTCCAGGCTCCGAGCCATCAGCCCAGAGCCCGACGCGGGGCTCGAACTCACGGACCGCGAGATCGTGACCCGGCTGAAGTCGGACGCTTAACCGACTGCGCCACCCAGGCGCCCCCAGATTCAGTTTTTAACACAACAAGCTGAGGAATTGCACAGAAAATAACACAGGCTTGTGTCTTTTTACCATTGCTTTTGTCCAGCACAGCTCGTTGAGCTTTGCGGGTATATTCAAGTGGCTTCACACAACTAGCACTCAGTTTTACAGGTGGAGTGACCCGTATCGCAGCAGTAATTCTGTGTGATAAGCATCTACCACTCATCTCTTCCCTGGAAGGAGTTCTGTTCGAAGTGGGCATACCCAAATTTCTTTGCTGTTACTGACAGGACCCAGAAACCTATTTCTGGTTTGGACTGGCAGGAAAATACGAGAGGATAGCAGGGTAAGACTTGTCTTTCTGTGTCCAGGAGGATCCACTGCTGGCATTCTGAAGGGGATAATCAATTAAAATATCTTTATGCTACTCTGAAACTTGTGAAAAGAAGAGGTTTTTAATTCAGTAGGAACACTTCAATTGCATTACTTGGTGTCTTGCCTTCCCCCCAGCTTCTGGTACCTGCTGTTGAACATGTACCTACCTGGCCAAACCATTCGGGTAAAGGGAGAGGTGAGATATAATCTCTCCACCGACTTCTAGGTTGGGTGGCATCAAAATCATCCTGAATTCATTGAATTGTGCAGTCTCAGATCCTTCCCTTCTCTATGCCCAGAGAAGAGAGGGTCGTGGCATCCACTTTCCAGTGTTCACTAGAATACTATTCAAAACCTTGGGATAGAATAACCTCAGCCTTTCTCTTCTCCTCTGTCATGAAACCAGGTCCTCAATTTCAAGGAAAGCTGTGATCTGAGTTTTACCTGCTCCTTTGAGCAACAGCGGAAGTGAAAACAAATTAGTTCCTCCTTATTTTCACATGCAAAACAAATGTGATAATATATTATTTTCCTCAGGAGAGCCAAACACTGGTCAGTGTTATACACTGCCCAATTTTGTATATTTCTTCAATTAGTCTTATTACAGTCATAACAAGTTAGCCAATATTGCCTTTGTTCTTATGCATTTCTCCTGAGTACATAGGATTTCTATTTGTTAAAATTCCTTAAATATAAAGAACTACGACTGGAGGATGGTATCTGATTTTAATACACTAAGCAATGTTATTTCTTTCCTACAGAAATTTTCTTCTGAGTTTGGTCTTATCACCATCATCGTCACCATTATCATTATGACAGATAACACTTACGTGGAACTTACGATATACTAGGCATTGAGAGGATTTTACATTTATTAAGTCACTTAAACTATAAAGCTTCTCTGTAACACAGATACTATTTACCCACTTTCCAGATGAGAAAGGTGAAGCTCAGAGACATTGAGTAGTCCAAAGTCACACAAGTAGGACAAGTGCTAGAGCTAGGATTTTAACCAGGCAGAGTAACATGCTCTTATCCTCTGAGCTATCCTTTTTGTCACCAACTAAAACAAACACTGCTATTCAACTGCTATTTTCCATTAAATTACTTGTTTTCTTTCTTGAGTCCCCTTTAGGTATATTAGTTCTATGATTAAGTGGTAATTAAGGAAGTGTTCAGATGCACAAATGGACTTGTATTTTTGATAAAACTCTGGTATTTATGTTGTCTCAGGGTTTTCCTCCTGTTTCTTAATTTTTTTGTGTCTTATGAAAAATAATTCTGTCTCTTACTTGCTGAGAGTTATCATGACCATATAAATGAAAAATATAGTAATTTTAAAGAGAACCATAGAAGATTTATTCAGGTGGGCTTTAGCATTTGAAAATAGTCAAATAATTGAATTGGTAAGATGTGAACTGAAGGCAACAGCTTTACATGTCGCAGGAAGGAATTTTATAGGCAGCAATGGGCATGCAAGCCTTGTGTGACACAGGAATATGTTTGCTTAATGACTTACCAGATCTAGTGCCAGTCCTAGTTTATGAGAATGGCCCTGTGTGTTGCTATGTAGGTGATGAATTGTAATAAATGTGTTCAAGGACATTACACTACATCAGCAAAGACATTTGGAGAATATATACTATATGCTGTAAAAGAAAGTTGCAAACATTTCTGATTAATAAAAAGATATTTTTTGTGGAGGTATTACTTCATTCTTCTGTCTTTTAATCTTTATTTGAAAATTATGCAATCAGCTCTTTTGTTATTAAATTAGTTTCAAATCTACTACTATATATCTCAGTATATAAGTGACTGCAATTAGATGACAGCCATGTTTGATTTCACTGCATAGCCTTCACTTTCTTTAAATTCATGTTCACAAGCAGCATATTAAATGAATTTATTTTACAAAACAGTAGTTGCTGAGTGATGTTAGGTGTGTGTGTGTGTATGTGTGTGTGTGCCCGCAGCAACAGCACGTCTAGGAACAAACTTGTGTCTCAGGGTGGAAATTTGGCCCCCTAAGTTTCAGCCAGAATTATTTTTTATGACTTAGTTATAAACCCACAAAAACATGGCTTTATAATGTAAATGCTGACATAACCTTTATATATACCCAGCAATAAATCCAGGAGCTATAAAATACAACATTTAAGAAGTCAAGCTAGGTAAAAATACTGAGTTAATGTGTATTGAGAGAAAGAGAGAAGTTAAACACTTCCAGTTTCAGTTTTGAATGAAATATAGACCCTTTTGTGTATTTTCCATAACAAAATAAAATTCAGAATGACCATCATGTAGAAGTGAAATTAATGTCCAAAAATACTCTTTATGGGAAATAAAAGATACTTCAATTAGGGGATTACTGTATCCCAATCCAAAAGCAAACCTATGAAGGCCATTAAGAGTTCCTTCCCTAAAGAATTAAATTTCAGTCACCTATGTTCTGCTGGAGATAGAAAAGGTACTCAGTTCTCAGGGAGTGCTGTGACAGGGTAAAGAGTTTGTGGAGTCCAGTGGAATATCATGCCAGCAGAATTCTCATTGAACACTTGATGTCATGCATCATCTGACACTGGCTTTTCCATCAGGTCATTTCAGGATAAGGTACTACTGAAAAAGCATAACTGACTGGTGAACTGCTGACAAGTTTTAGGGGTTTGGCTGGCATTCCAAAGTTTATTTGAGTTAATCTCCATTCTCATTGGCCTGCAATGCTCGGTGAAAACTTGGTTTTCAGGGAACACTTTCATTACTACCTGATTGTACTGGTATCACAAACACCACAAGAAAAGTACTTGAGAGACAGGTTTTTATAGGAATAATTTTCTTCAGGTAAGAAAGAACTTCCTGTTACAAGGTACAAGGAGTATCCGGTTTTTGTTTATTTGTAACACATGGCAACTGCAGACAGCCGTATTTACCAAAGCCAGTGTCATTGGTGTGTTGGTGACTTGTTCCTGGAAATTATCTGGAATTTATACTTTCTACAGTAGGTTCCAAAGAATTCTCATTGATTGGTTAAGTAGGTAGAAGGTAGCAACAGATAAAATCAATTCAGCAACTGCACTGTGAAACTGCAGAAATTATAGTTGTAATTTTAAATTTAATAGATGATGATTGATCTGAGAGGGTGTTAGACTGAATAGAAAATACCGCATTTTACTGAATCTCAGAGCCTTAGGGCTCAAGGACCTTATAAACTATACAACGATTCTCAGATTTCCATATATTCCATCACCATTTACAATGAAAAGGTCTGTACCATCTTCTGAGGATAATGTGTATATGCTTAAATGATTTTTCTTCTGCTCTAGTAATGGTTATGGAAAACCTGTGTTCTGCTTAGACAAGTCTGTACCTGTGAGTTTGGTTGGGATTTTTTTGGGGGTGGAGTTTGATAGTACATATAAAAATAATAGCTAAGTGGGAAAAGAAGCACTGGTTTGGTCAATGGCTGAGCAAACAGAAACATCACTATTACTGGATTTTGTTAAAAGATTTGAGAACACAGTTTAATTTTGGAAGCTTAGATGAGGCCTCTAGCTGCCTCTTCAGGAGATCTTAAGTTCTGAGGCTCTCATCCCCACCGCATGAGAAAGGCCAATCCACTGCACCTACCTGTGCCAGAAGAAAAGAGAAAGGTAGCAAGAGAGTCTCCTTCCCACTGATGGATCATTTCAAGCTGGCCTAAGCTGTTTATACACTGCTAGGCCTGACTTCCTGTGTGTCAAGAGAAGAAGGAGAGCAAGGCCCTGGCCCTCTGACAGGTGAAACAAAAATTTATAGAGAGAGTGGAAAAGACCTGTTTTAAATGGATACAGGAAGTGAAAGAAGAAAGCAGGACATGACCATTTCTTCTTAAGACACAGTAACAGTACTCTCCGTTAAATGTGGTGCCAAAGATGTCAACTTTTGTCTGATCAAGTTGGAATGTACCCCTCCCACAGGGCAGTGGGAAGGACTGAAGCCCAGGCAGACATTCCCTTCTTTATGAGCAGAGATGGGAATGTGGCGAGAAGAGGGAGAAATGTTTATCTTCTACACTTCCCTTCTGACAGTGGAATCCTTTCCATAATTTGCTCCCCAAATGACAATCCTGAACTTTCTTGAATACCTCCAGAAGCTGGAAATTACTCCTGGCAGTTCAGTGTGATTTGGGATACTTGTAGGAAGTTCTTATATGGAACCCAACTTACCCCATGACTTCTACAATGTATGTGGGTGTTGTCTTTGCAACAGTAAAGAGCTGGTCCAGCTATGTAACTCATTTCTAGATATTTGAGACCGTTATCTCTCTCCACACACCCCTCCTGACCTTCAAACACCATGCCTCTCCATGAAATCTAAGAAGTAGGAAGAATTTTTATAAATATAAGGACACTTAAATCAGTTTCCTCTTGAGAGCACTTTCTGTTATATCACCTCCTGGAGGGGAAGTTCAGGTTAGAGTGCAGGAGAAGCAGCACTGATTGGCAGGACCCACAGTGGCACAGCAGGGAATGTGTAATGCCTCTTCTTTCCTCTCACTAAACAGCAGTGAAGGCTCTTGTCCCTCTCTGTGTGCCTTCTTTTGCCTCTGCTCTTAAAAGTGAAATTCTGCATAGTTGAGAGGACTGGTGCAGAGTTAAGACTCGTAGAGCCAAGAAAATAAAGAGTCAGATGTCCCAGCAGCTTTCAGTGCGTCCTGATTCTCACCACCCCCAGAGCAACCATGAAAGTAGGAGGGACCAGATGAAGACATTTAAAAATTGGTTCTGCTCCATAGTGATCCAGAGCAAGCTGGGGCTCGGCTGCTTTGAGGTGGTTTGAGAAGCTTCTCTCTGGGGTTGGGACATTAACGTGGCAGCCCTGCTTCCCTTTGAAATCACCCGGACTCACCCCCCAAAATAAAAGTGTTCCTTTTTTAAAAAAATCTATTTATCTTAACATACAATCTAATGAAACCAGATTCCATGGAAATCCAACAGAAGTATGTATTCAGCATAGCCATGGCCAACTTCTGGTCTTTAGCACGGATCTGTAATGCGGGAAGTGTGTGGGTGTTTGTGTCGGATCCGTGCCATTCATTGGGTCTAGAGTGAGATCTGTGTGAGTTAAGAATTCCATTTATCCCATACGTTACAAGGGGAGAAAGGAAGTGCACTTATGTGCAGTGTTAAGAAACAAACAAAACAAAACAAACCCCCCTACAATGTAAAGGCCTACATCTTTAAAACTGTACCAGCTGCTGGAGAGTAGATGATATACATTTGGGATCTCACATGACATGTACAATGCTTCATGGTCACTTATGTAACAACCATTTGGGTGGGGAATTACCTACTGAGGGCTTTGTATGACTATTAAAGAAATATTCATAGAAAATACCTAAGTATGATATGAAATGTAGATAAAGTAAACGTTAGCCACCTGCATATGACTTGGCAAAGCATGAGCCTTTGTAATTACCTGGTAGGAATCTAACATCTTCCAAGTTCTTTAGTAACCTTGGGAATTCATCAAGATTGTCAGGGCCTGTCACGAGGTAAGCACTGAGTGGATAAGGTTGAAAGAGCAGTAGATTGAACTTCCTTTATTTCTTTCTCATTACATCACACAAATGTCTGTGTTCCTGGCCAAATACATTAAGAAAAAAAATAAAAAGGAAATTCTAAATAATGATTGATAAAATGCCAAGCAACTTCAGAACTTTGTTGACATTTGCTCTCTTGAATTGTATCCTAATGCCTATATAAGATACAACTCTAAAGTAAGTAACTTAAAATACCAGTAAAAATATGCATTATTTTCACTGGCGCAGTCATTATGGAATGATAGCATTTAACCCAATAATTCCAAAATTATTCAAAACCATTACCATATTCTCTGCAAGTATCTACAGTTCCATGCACATTGCTTTGAATGTCAGTGTCACTGGGCCTTACTGTTTGGCACATGCATGTCCTCTAGCATCCTCATTATAGAGAAACTTGATCTATAAAGTTCAAGTGATTTGTCCAAAGTCACAGAAAGCTGGGACCAGAATCAAGATCTGTTTTCCAGGATAATATTTTTGCCACAACATCCTTCTGCCTTTTTCCTTCGTGGGTGGACTTAATTTTTGGCAAAAAAAAAAAAGCGCATAAGTTATTCAAAGCCAAGTCTAGTGAATAAGATGGATGATCAGCTCAGTTCAATGCGGCAAACATTCATTGGGCACCGACTATATACAAGGCATTCTGACAAGTGCTGCATGGCATACAAGAGATTTTACGGTATTGAGCATGACCTTAAATTAACTGTAATAGATATTGGGAAAATGAACTGTGATTACAGTATAATTGAGAGCAGTTTCCTTGAGTTCCTGATTCTGTATAATATCCCTTCAATCAATAGGTTTGGATTTTATAAAACCAACAGAGAAAGCACCTACTTTAGTTAAGTACCTATTTGTTGTGCCCTTCTTTCAAATTCACCATGACAGGATTAGAATGAACAAAATTATTAGCCTATGAAAAGCATTATGAGTCTTTAAAATGAAAATGGGACCCAGCATTTTAGGTAAGAATACAATTATTATTTTCTGTAAAACCTGTTAGAATTTTTAGAATATTTATGTACTGCCAAGTTGCTACGTGGATACCTTTGGGGAAACGAAATCAACACATCCAATCTGTGGTGACAGACCTTTAATCAATCCTGTGCTTTCCTAGAGTCTTTCAAATATGGCCAGCTCTTAAACCTACTGCTTTTTAAAATCCCAAAACAAAGATAATACTTTGTGAATCTACTCTGTTTCAATTAATTTATATTATGATGACATAACGGCCTAGAAACAAAGTACATTGCCTACACCTTTTCCTGTGGTTTATGTAACAGAATAAATGTCTTTTCACAAGAATATATAACTACTGACCTATCATCAATAGAGATTTGAGTTAGTTTTCCAGTAATAATGTCATTTGGGAGATTAACAGTTATTAAACATACATTCGATGTCTGGTGCATTTTATAAATATTAATTGCATCATTTACACATTTAATCCTCATAATAACTTCCTCAAGTAAGTGTTAGTAAGGAATCTGAGGCTCAGAGAGGCTAAATAAATTACCTAACTTCACAGAGTAAGAAAGTAGCTATACTGAGATTCAAGTTCAGATTTGTGGGTTGCTAAGCTGTCTTCTTCTTGCTGCATTATCTGTCCATGCTTCTTGAAATCAGAGTGCTACGTCACGTTTCCCTTTTATAATCAACGGTATAAACTGCAAGGTGTCTGGCCTTGGGGGAAGAGAAAGTTGAGAATAAATGGCGGAGAAAGAAACGGTAACTAGCGTTCTAGGAACTTCCAAATCCAGTCCTTGGCCTCCCACACTTCCCTGAAAGAACCCTGAAGGATAGGTATTCATAGAAAAACATGTCTGGCAAACATTAGCACTTTATTAATATCTGTGTCTTTGACCACACAGTTTGGTGCATTTTCTTTGGGATCTAAGCTGGGTCTTATGAGGAACCTCTATAGACTCTTGCTTAGGCCAGAAGCCATCCAAGTTGTCTCCTTTTTCCTCTGCCTCTTTCTGTTTTCCACTTGGTTTCTGAGGGGAAATGAAGTGGAGAAGAGGCCACTTATTCTTCAATTAGGACAGGGCCTGATTCTACTTTACCATGTAGGGATGAAGCAAATATAAAGAGATAAGTGTTTGTGTTCTTTCTGACAGAACAAGTCTTAGAGCCCTGTACTCCCCAGTCTTCAACTTCTGGCACACTCAGATTGTGATTCTATCCAATCTGGTGAAAATTATTAACCCAGAGACCAAAAAATGTTCTTTCTTGTCTTTCAATACATCCATAGTGAGTGGATTAAGGATAGTAGAAATGGGAATGGGCTAGGACAGGGTCTATAGGCTTCTCTTAGCTATTGGGGAGAATTATGCATTGATTTGAAAAACATCCAGCTCACAATGCTGTCTTAATTCACACACTACCCTAATCTTCTGAGTTAACCAGCCTATATCTACCTTAAAGTTAGGTGAAATCATTTCAGAGGAGACATGGATAAAATACATGCACAAGAATCACATTTGACCATATCCTTTATACACTGTGGTAGAAATGACTTGACATGTAACCTGAGATTAAATATCTTTAAAGAAGAGGATAACTCACAAAACACCTGAAACAAATATTTTCTAAATTTGTGGCTACAGAATAAAATAATTATAATGGTTTTCTTTTTTTCCCAAACTTATCACTAAGTTTGTGCCAAAATTCCAAACACATATCAAATCAAACTGATGAGCCCATAATGTTAGTTTCCGATCTATATTGTGTAAACAGGGCTTTATATGCATGTGGTTCTATGAAGTGAGGCCCATCTTTTCCATGTATGAGGATGGAGCTTTATCTATCGTCCCAGTCAGAATAAACAAATAAGAGTTTTAAGGATGTCTTTATTTGAGATAATTCTGGGATAAAACACCTATTTGAGCCCCAACAAATAAATATAACTATTTTATCACCACATATGTAGTTTTCCTGCTCCTTATATTTTATTTCCTATTGGTGTAATATTCAAGACTGTGTTTAATATTTTTATTTTGTAAAATCTAAGTGTGGCAAATGCTATTACTTTACTGTCCAAAAGCTATAGTCTTTTCTTGGCTAACAAAATCCCAATTTTTTAGGTAGGCTAAGTACCAGCTTTAGGAAATGAATTATAATTAGACAAATTTGGATGATTCTTTCTACTTTATCAGATACTTGCTTTTCTAGCCTTTATTCTGGTGAGGGATGCCATATGACAAGTTCTAGCCAATGAGGCCCAAAGGGAGTTCTGTTATTTTTTTTCCCCTTTCTCCAATTAAAACGAATAGTAGCCTCCTTCTACCTGCTGCCTTCTTCCTCCCTACTTGAGACACTGAAATAAAGATGTGATTCATCATTCCTCGAAGTACAGTAATTATTTTGCAGTCATAGGGTACTAAGCCTAAGCTTGAAGGTCCATTCACCATAGCAGTGCAGAAACACAGGAGATGTGCTGCACCCAAAATGAAGCCACAAGTTTCCAGAATAAGAATTTGTACTATTAGTCAGATTGAAGATGTGGACAATAACAATACACTTATGTATGTCATATAGAGGAAGCTTAAGGAGCTAGGATAGAATGAATAAGGATTCCAAAATATGGTATAGGCAGATCCAGAGTTATCCAGACCAAGGTAGGCAGAAAAATTCTGTAAGGAAAGTAATCTAAGCTGAGATACCAGTGGGTGCAAAGGCAGGTTGATGAGCAAGAATATGACCTGATTGCTGAATATCTGTTATGTAGTTTAAGAGTGTCAAATGCCAAAGGGTCAATGGTGAGAGATGAGGTTAGAGAGGGATTAGTATCCTGATCCTAAAAGGACTTTTATGCCAGACTGAGGACTTTGCACTTTATTCTGATGATAGAGTGTTATTGAGGGAAGATAATATATTATATTACTACCTATTATACATTATATATTATATTCTAGAAGTTCCAGAACTTGGAGACAAAGAGATATGTTAGGATAAGGGAGAACATGAAGAATATAATGGATTTTTAATCCTTTCACAAAATGTGCAGATTTTATTGACTATGCCTTATTCAGAGCTAGTGATGTCCTAGGAAAATGTCCTTCTGCTATCAATGGGAAGCTTTTATACATAAAGACTAGGGGATCACATGTCTGGGTATGAAACCCAAAAGACAGATTCTTAAGCTACAGCATCCACATAAGTTGGTAGCAGAGCTTTTCTAAGGAATGGCACTTCCCTCTAAATGTAGGCAAGTTTCCAGGCATCTAACAAGGAGACTTTTCTGGGTCCATTTTGGCACTGACTCTGTGTTCTCAGGGGCCACTGATAAGCAGGAATAGTGTAACCACAAGAATGCTCTCCGATAACAGTAAAGTAGGCTGCTGCATTCCTGTGCCAAAGCTATGTGCCCCCATCTACTGCCAGGCTGAAGAAAGAGACAAATTGGTCAAATCTGGTCTTACCTATTTGGGCTGGCAGCTATCAGGAAATGAGTAGCAGTATATGTGTATGTGTGAACGAGCAAGAGAGAGAGAGAGAGAGAGGGTGCACATGAGAGCTTAGGCATAAATCCTGGCCATGTATGTGGTGCTACAGTGCCTTGCTTCTCTGCTCTCAGGGGAATACCACTTGACTGGTTGATGACTCCTGCATCAGAGGTGGACCTGCCAGAAGCTTGCCTTTGCCTTGACTCTAGCAACCTGAAAGAGCAACGGCCAAGCTGCTTACAGTGCCTCTGCCCACTGCATCTTCCTTCCTACCACATCTCTAAAACCAAACTACTCATGATGAACACAGACTTGCTTTGTACATGCTGTCCACTTTTCCTGGGATCTCTATCCTTCTTTATCTGCTTGGGAGAATTCCATTTATCCTTCAAAACAGTTCGTGAGTCACTTTGTCTAGGAAGAAGATTCTCTTTTCTCCCAATACCACATCTGAATGATCACTGTGTCCCCCTTAGGTTCCTTTTATCCCTTAAACAGTGTCCTTTAATCCCTATATATACATATACACATACATGTATATATAGGGATTGTGGTAAAGAATAAATAACATAATTGTGATAAAGAATACATAACATAAAATTTACCATCTTGAACATTTATAGTATACAACTTAGTAGTGTTAAGTACATTCACATTGTTGAACAACAAATCTTCAGAAATTTTCATCTTGCAAATCTGATATTTTACACCCATTAATCACCTTTCATTTCTCCCTCCTCCCAGCCCTCACAACCACCATTCTACTGTTTGTTTCTATGAATTTGACTACTTTGATGGATCATATTAAGTGGAATCATACAGTATTTTTTGTGTTACTAGCTTGTTACTTAACATAATGTCTTCAAGGCTCATTGATGATATAGCATATGAAAGGATTTCCTTCCTTTTCAAGGCCAAATAATATACCATTGTATGTATACATCACATTTAATTTATCCATTCATTCATTGATAGACATCTGGGTTGCTTCTATCCCTTGACTATTGTGAGTAATGCTACTATGAACATGGGTATACAAATATCTTTTTGAGACCCTGCTTTCAATTCTTTTGGACATTAACCCAGAAATGAATTTGCTCAATCATATGGTAATTACATTTTTAAGTTTGTGATGAACCATCATATTGTTTTCCATAGAAGTTGCACCTTTTTACATTCCTACAAACAGTGAACAAGTGTTCCAACTTTTACACATCCTCACCAACACTTGTTATTTTCTGTTTTTCTTTTTAATTTTAGCCATCCTAATGAGGGTAATATCTTTGTTTTGCTTGCATTTCTCCGATAGTTATATTGAGCATCTTTTCATAGCTTGTTGGCCATTTTTATATCATCGTTGGAGAAATGTCTATTCAAGTCTCTTGCCCATTTTTAAATTGAGTTTTTGTTGTTGTTGTTGCTGATGATTCGTAAAAGTTCTTTATATAATCTGGATAACAACTCATCAGATTTACAATTTGCAAATATTTTCTCACATTTCATAGATTGCCTACTTCTATTGTTGTTTGTGTTCTTTGATGCATAGAAGTTTAAATTTTGATGTAGACCCATTTGTCTATTTTTTTATTTTGTTGTCTGTGCTTTTGGTAACACATCTAAGAGATCACTGCTAAATTCAATGTCATGAAGCTTTTCCTCTGTTTTCTTCTAGGAGTAGTTTTTATAGTTTTAGATCCTATGTTTAGGTCATTAACTCATTTGGAGTTATTTTCTGTATACAGAGTAAAGTAAGGGTCCAATTTCATTCTTTGCCATGTGGATATCCAGTTTTCCTAACAAGAAAATTTATTTGTTGAATATATTGTCCTTTCCCATTGAGTAGTCTTTGAAAAGATCATTTGACCATATATATGAGGGTTTATTTCTGAGATTTCTATTCTATTCCATTGGTCTATATGTCTATGTTTATGCCAGTACCACACAGTTTTGATTATTGTAGTTTTGTAATATGCTTTGAAATCAGGAAGTGAGAAATCTCAAATTTTGTTCTTTTTTTTTTTTTTTAACATCGTTTGGCTATTTGGGGACCTTTGAGATTACATAGGAATTTTAAGATGGATTTTTCTATTTCTGCAAGAAATGTCAGGGGGTATAGTTAAGGATTGCATTGAATATGTAATTGCTTTGGGTAGTGTAACGGACTGAATTGTGCCTCCCCAAAATTCATACATTGAAGTCCTACTACATTTGGAGTAAGGGCTTAAAAGAGATAATTAAGGTTAAATGAGGTCATAAGTATGGAGCCCAAATCCCATAGGACTAGTGTCCTTATAAGAATAGGAAAAGAGAATAGGGATGCATGTGTACAGAAGAAATGTAATTTGAGGACAGACACAGCAAATAGACGACCATCTGCAAGCCAAGGAGAGAGGCCTCAGCAGAAACCAAACCTGCCCACATCTTGATCTTGAGGTTCTAGTCTCCAGAACTGTGACAAAATTAATTTTTTGTTGCTTAAGTCACCCAGTCTGTGGTATTTTATAATGGTAGCCTACTAGACGAAGACAGGTAGTATTGAAATATTGACAATATTGGGGGGCCTGGGTGGCTCAGTCGGTTAAGCGTCCGGCTTCAGCTCAGGTCACGATCTCGCGGTCAGTGAGTTTGAGCCCCGCGTCGGGCTCTGGGCTGATGGCTCAGAGCCTGGAGCCTGCTTCCGATTCTGTGTCTCCCTCTCTCTCTCTGCCCCTCCCCCATTCATGCTCTGTCTCTCTCTGTCTCAAAAATAAATAAACGTTAAAAAAAAAAAGAAATATTGACAATATTAAGTCTTCTAATCTATGAACAAGGTATAGCTTTCCATTTATGTGTGTCTTCTTTAATTTCTTTCAACAATGCTTTGTAGTTTTCAGTGTAAAAGTTTTTGACTCCTTGGTTAAGTTTAATCCAAAGTATTTCATTTTTTTATGCTGTTGTAAAGGAATTATTTTATTAATTTCCTATTAGGATTGTTCATTGTTAGCATAAAGAATACAACTGAATTTTGAGTGTTCATTTTGTATCCTGCAACTTTGTTAAATTTATTTATTATTTCTAAGGGTTTTTTTTTCTGGTAGAATCTTTATGGTTTTTAAGATCATGTCATCTGTGAACACAGCTAATTTCACTTCTTCCTTTCAATATGGATTATTTTATTTATTTATTTTTTCTAATTGCTCTGGCAAAGACTTCCTATATGTGTAGGATAGAAGTGGTGAGAGCAGGCATTATTTATGGCTTTGTAAGTCTCTCTCTTGCACTAGACTAGACCGAAAAGTCTTGAAAGTAGGGATGAGTCTTATTTATGCCTATATCTTCAGTGCCTGGCATTGACTAATATATATTTAATTTATTTCCTTAGAGAAAATAAAAGATAAATAAATTTTTGCAGAAAATAAAAAGTTATTTTGGGATTGCCTGATAAATATCTTTGGAGTAATATTAGGAATATAATTATAATAACTGGTAAACATTTCTGTTAAAAATATACAGTTCATTGTAGCTCACTCAGATTTAACATCAACAGTGACAGCATCCTGATAGAATGTACCCTAGATATAATGTGGTGAGAATGATTCTTTACCTCTCTGGTCTTCCTCCCCAAATCCCAGCCTAGTCATGAGAAAAACCCAGATAAATTCCAATTGAGGGGTCATGCTACAAAATACCTGACCATTGCTCCCCTCAAAAATGTCAAGATCATCAAAATCAAAAAAGGTCTGAGAAACTATTACAGCTAAGAAGAGTCTAAAGAGACATGACAACAAACTATAATGAGATCCTAGAATAGAAAAAGAACATTAAGAAAAACCTGACGAAATCAGAATGAAGTATGGATTTTATGTATTAATATTGATCCATTAATTGTAATAAATATGCCATATGAATATACGATGTTGATAATAAGGGAAACGGGGTGTACGATATATGAGAAATCTACCACCTTCACAAATTTTCTGTAAATCCTAAACTATTCTAAAAAAGAATCTGTTGAGAGGGTACTTCTCATGCTGTGGTCTTACCTCAATAAAAATTTTAAAAGGGGGGTTTTAAGTATTGGCATGAGCTACTGGGACACAAGATTAGAAGAAAATGAATATAGAAGATTCTAAACAAAGATTTTGGAAAAATGGATTTCAACCATTATTCTCACAGGCTCATTTCCATACTTTTTCTCTCTCCTCTTTATCCTCCCACTCCTCCTCTTCTTCCCTTCCTCCCTCCCTCCCTCCCTTCCTCACATACACAGATATACACACACGCCCAAACCCTCAAAACTGAGTATCCATATTTATCTATACGAAAGTGTGTGGAAGGAGAGAACATCATTGACATGCAAGGACAAAACACACACACACACACACACACACACACACACACACACACACACATGTGCACACACACAAAACCCTCAAAAACAAACAAAAAATAATTGAGAAAGAGAGTAAAGAACAGGGAGGGGTGAGGTCAGCTAAATAGATTGTGAAGATGCCAATTAATCTTTCCTGAAGCAGGAATGAACAGAGATATTTAGGTTAGGATATTAGCCTGATTCAAGCTACTTTTTGGAAATTCAAAAAGTACACATTTATATTTGTATAAGATCTTTCAGAGCGGCACAGGGCAAAAGACATTTCCTTTGGCCTGGTGATTCCACTGTAATATAAGCATGATGAAATAAGACATCGTTCTTGTCTACTGTTGTAAACCCATTACTTGAAACAATCCTGACATATAGTCAGCACTCAAAAAATGTTTACTCACCAATGAACTTCTGTGTGACACTGTGCAGATGGCAAGGAGCTCCATGTACATTATCATATTCATCCCTCTTGAGAACTGTATTGAAGATTCTCAAAGTCATAGAGCTAGTAATGGGCGGAACCAGAGCTTGAACCCAGCTCTGAATGTAAATTTCATGTTCTTTCAGGGCTGACCTCTTTTGTGCCCTAGTGCTTTATAAGTAATAGGTATTCTACAAGTATTTGTTAAAATTAATACCTTCCTTGCACAAATGTTATTTCTGACCATTAACTAGATAATTTGTTCTAGTCTTTGTCTGTCAATCCAGGGCAGCAAGTGTTTGTAGCTCCAATATTTATAAGCATTTGCTCCTAACTGTAGATGTAGGTTTCAGTGAAAGGCAACAATGAGCCTAATTAACAATTTTTGCCATGGGTATATTTTCATCTGAAGCTATTTATTTTTTAAAACTACCATACTGAGCCACTGCTTTGTTATATATAGGACTTAATATACATAATATGTACAACATAATATGTTGCCTATATATAATATATATGCCTAATACATATATGAATGTGTGTATATATTTCTGTATCTAGTCTTCTGTGTCTGACTTTGCAGGACTGGTGGGCTGGGATCCCTTCAGGAGATACTGTAACAATGCAGGCCTGCTTCAGTCTCCATGGACAGAAGTGAGTAGGGGACGCTTGCCAATGGCTCTGGTGATCCAAAGACTGTAGCTCTGGAAACCATGCATGTCCTTGGCATGAACCTTGCAGTTTCCATAGAGAGCATCAGGAACAGCCTGTGTCAAGGTGCCTGAAAGAGGGAGTTGGAATACCTGAATAGGAGCAGACATATTCCTGGATACTCAGGAGAAACCATCATGAAATGCCTAGAAATAACTGGAAGATACGTTTAGTAAGGACTGCAGTCTGACAATCATGAAGATGGGGGTAATAGCTGCTGTAGTTTGAACAGAAATGTTACTAAGACTTCACATAAGAAGGAGGCCTGGAAGTAGTCAGCTTACAAGGATAGCTATTAAACAGTGGTTAGTGTATACAAACTTGGACATTAAAATAATTACCACCAGGAAATGCCTCATAGAACAATCAGGCTTCTTTGACCCAAGGAAAATCACTTGTGGATTAACAAGTGAGTAACAGTCCTATTTGGTTTGGGTTTACTGAAAGTTAAAGGGATTGGTTTGAATGTCATCACTTACTTTTCTTAATAAATAGTTGATAACCAGTATTAACAAGAAAGTTTTGCAATAGCAAATTTCAGCTCTCAGAAATAGCAGCCATCCTCTACATACTGTTATTTAAAAATAGTGATGGTTTCTCATGGTTAGGAGTACAACAAATCTTAGCTGGCTCTAACTGTTACTCTAAAATATAGATCTTCTTTTCAGGTGGTCATGGGGTAAAATTATCTTGAATTTGTTTTCTTCCAAGAACTTACAAACCAGGCAACTGGGATTGGCTGGTGGTCAGTTACAGCCTGGGACAAGAAATTTGAGAAAAGAAGTTTTAGTGGGAGGCAGAGAACCAAAAGTTAATTAAAAACAAAAACAAAAACATACATTCAATACATTTAAGAAATTATTTCTGATCATTTTCAAATCCTCTCTGAACTAAGAGCATGATGGATGAGTTGAGCTTTAGGGAAATGAAGTAGTCTTCAAATTATAGCTTTATAAAGATTTCAGATTCTGCAATGAAATTTTAGACAATTTAAATCAAAGAGATTCAATTACCACTAAGCTAGAAGTAACAATTTTTATAATTTTCTGAATAAATGGGTTTTTTCCAAAGTCTTTGTTTTGATAAAATATTTCCTTCATGGTTCTCATTGACTTCTCCTTCTAGGCTGAGTGTTTTTAAATTAAGATCTTTGTGTCATCTTTACAGTTTCTCATGGCTTTACAGGTAGTAGGAACTTGGGGTACCATCTGCCAGTCTTTCTGTCTCATGTTGTTTGCACATGGTAGGAGCTCCATTACTAACCAAAGGCTGAGAAAGGGGCAATGTTTGCCTTGTAGATGACGAAATGCTGCTGTTATCCCCTCTCTTCTTCTCCATGTTTGATATCTATGTAACTTTGAAATACAGCAATTGAGTTTTATCTATGGGAATACCAGGATACAATGAATAAATTTCAGAATTGCTGAAGTTTAGTTTAGTTAATGAGTCATAAATCATAGCCTTAAAAATAAAGAACACTTTTGGTGTCACTCTACTTCTAAAATAGGTAATAAAGCTGCCTCCATAAGATTTATTATTATTATTCCAGGGATGTAAATTGGATAAAATAGGGAGAAGAAGCAACAAATATGAGGCACATCCATTATTACTTAACCAAGGGAAGTTGGACACTGCCCTGAAAAAACCAGCATCAAAAGCGTAAAACAAAAGCATGCACTGACATTGCTTTATGGTCCTTGGATGGTTATCTCGGCTCTCCTGCATGCAGTGTATTGCTGACAATATGTTTTTCCAAATTTTTATTTCACTCTAAAGATAGTCCCGGAAATAAGTTAATCATTTCTTCTGGAAGAAATTGAAATTAATGTTACTCTTGAGGATCGGGAGAGAGCAGGTGAAACCCGGAAAACATAATGTGCTTCATATGGTCGGGAATCCAATACCAAACCAATCATGTTTTGGCATCTGAAATTAAATCTTATTGTTCCTATTTGTAATAGTGTTTCCTCTCCTATACTGCCTCTGTGCCTTGAATAAATGAGGGCGCTCACAGTTGAACTGATTGCTATGGTTACAGGCAATCTGTGTTACATCTCAAGGAAGTGAAAAAAAGGGTAGTTTAAGGTAAACATTACCTCTCTCTTAGAGAGGACAATTCTCTCACAACTGTACTCCTGACTCAGGCTTCTGTTGAAAATATATAAAGAATGCATTAAGGCTCAGGTTCTTGCCAACCCTCCTGCCCCACTCATAAAGGCGTACCCTTGATGCCCAATCCTATTTTCACCTCTAGAGGACCAGCTACCTTGGTTTCTGGAGTTTGGAGGCTAGGAGCAGGTTTAGAGTTGCAGACACAAAGAAATGTGTGAGACCTGTAAAGTTATATTTATTATTATAACGTATTTGGTAAGAACTGGTATTGTTATTGGCACCGACCAACTGAGCCCTAATACTTCCGTTGTTGCAATAGCTAACACTAACAGCATTGGTACTTACAGTGGTGCATGCCTTTTCACAGCCATGCCTCTGTCCCCAGTGCTGGATGGGGAGTTGGGCCTTTCTGCTCCGTGGGTAAAGGGCTGGTCTCCAGGCAGTCTGTTTAGTTGGGTTCACCTCTCAAGCATGTATTGAGAGACTACTCCTGGCCAGGTGCTCTCCTGGGCTCTAGAAATGCGAAAATGAATAGGTCTTTTTCCTCTTGGAGAGTTGTCAGATAATCAGTATCTTTCCAAAGATGAAGAGTGGGCTATGAAAGACTTCTTTAGAGGAGTTTTGTTTTGTTTTGTTTTGGTTTGTTTGTTTAGGTTTTCCAAAGGACTTGACTGGCTGACAGCAGTTTTTCTGTTAAGAGAAAGGTTGCAGGTGTAAGACACCATAATTGGCTCTAGATGTTTTAATGATCCTACAGGCTCAAGCTAGAATCCTATTTCTTACTCGATACATTTTTCTACGTATTTTAGCCCATATTTCATGTTTCCATGTGTCTCTCCTTTTAGTTTATTTTTTCCTTTGTTCTCTTTTTGCCTTCTTTAAGATATATTTATAGATGATTTTAACCCCATTTTCTCTCTTAGTTTAGATAATTCCTTGATAATTATAGCTCTGTTGAAATTGGAATTGAAATAGGGAAATTAATGTTGTAATTCATTACTAATGAGTTCATACTTTTCTTTGCATAAGAAAGATATTAATGGCATGAACTAAGCTGACTGGCTTTGCTCTCTGGAAGGAAGAGGTTTTATTTCTTGGTTACAAATCCAGCTTTGGGCAAATGTTTCTGTTTTGCACAAAGCATATTTTAAGCCTGATTCTGTTGTGCAGGAGGTGATCCAAGGAAAGCTCAGTGTTTGAAGTAAATTGGTCAGTCCCAGATCTTGATTGAGCTTTATTCATTCTTCTTCTGTTGGTTTACAGTGGTCTGGTCTGTTCGCTAGCAAAATATCAGTATTTAAACGAATATGGACAGAGAATCTTGCTGTTCTGACAGTGAACGACAAGAAGCCATCAAGAACTGGACACATATTCCAGAAATTTAGCTTCCATTTCAGAAGTCAGAGATTTTTTTTAAAGTTTATTTATTTAATTTGAAGGTGCGGGCAGAGAGAGAGAGAGAGAGAGAGAGAGAGAGAGAGAGAGAGAATACCAAGCAGGCTCTGCACTGTCAGTGCAGAGCCCAATGAGGGGCTTGACTTATGAAACAGATCTTGACCTGAGCCAAAATCGAGTTGGATGCTTAACTGACTGAGCCATCTAGGAGCCCCAGAATTTAAAGATTTTTAAAGAGCTACCTAGGAGAATTTTAATATTGATGTAAGAATTTTCAGCACATTTAACATTCATGCCAGTTACCTTTCTTTGCCAAAGTGGAATACTTTCTCTTTCTTTCTTTCTTTCTTTCTTTCTTTCTTTCTTTCTTTCTTTCTTTCTTTCTTTCTTTCTCTCTC
Source organism: Panthera leo (assembly GCF_018350215.1). Lineage (NCBI taxonomy): Eukaryota > Metazoa > Chordata > Mammalia > Carnivora > Felidae > Panthera > Panthera leo. The sequence goes on along the minus strand of NC_056682.1, from coordinate 78,399,158 downwards.
TCTCTCTCACACACACACACATACACACAAATACTATCAAGCATCTTATAAAGCAACCCAATGTGAAATTTACTCCTGGCTAGTCTACATGAACGGAAAGTAGTTGGCAGGGATTCACTTCCAAGGAAGCTTTATAGAGATGTTTGGCTTTATGGGACAAAATTTTCAGGGAGGTTTGCGGAAATGATCGAAGATTGGGCATAATGGCTTGGTGGGTATTGAAGCAACTATGAGGAGACATTTAATATAATATGAATAATAATGTAGCATTTAACAGTCCCCAAACATCAACACAGGAGAAATCTATATTAAGCGCCTGAAGTTATATATTACAGTTTCCCAAAATGAGCTCTTGAGCTGTGCCCTAGCTGTTTTAAAATTAAAACGGAAATAGTGCGTCCCTTCTTCATTATTTCATTGCTTAAGCCGGGAGGACTTAGATGCCTTCCTTGAATATGGAATTCTTTCCAACACTCCAACAAATTGAAGGAGATTATGGGTTTGGTGTGCATGCTGGTCAACCAGCCGTATCCTCTACAGGTTCTTTTAAATATTTTGTTTTTCTCCAGAGATTTTATTTCTGACTCTCAATTTGTAATGTGGACATTGGCTAGGTATCCCCAAATTGAGAGTAGGTAGCTGAAATATTCTAAAACAGGCAAACAAAAAAAGAAGCCTGAGCTGTTTTGTTTGTTGGTTTGAAAGGGGGATTGTTTTATGTTTTCCACCAAACACTCCCCATTTTCCTCATCCCCTGAGTAGCCATAAAGGGTGACTTTCTCTTTATAAATTAGATGCGTGTCTTAAAACTTAATTAAATACCCATGCAAACTAGGCTTTTTCTTTTTAAAAAAATTTTTTTAATGTTTACTTATTTCTGAGGCAGAGAGAGACAGAGCATGAGTGGGGGAGGGTCAGAGAGAGAGGGAGACACAGAATCAGAAGCAGGCTCCAGGCTCTGAGCCGTCAGCACAGAGCCCAACGCAGGGCTCAAACTCACAAACCGTGAGATCATGACCTGAGCCGAAGTCGGTCGCTCAACCGACTGAGCCACCCAGGTGCCCCACAAACTAGGCTTTTTCTTCCTGGTTTTATGTATGTACTATTTCTTTAATCTTTCCTTTTTTGGTTTCACTTGCCTCTGCAATCATGTATAAAACCAGAATTCCAATCAATTTTTAATGGTGTCATTTTGACGAAAGGACAGAATCCTACTTTTCATATAGCTGTTCTTTTTCTTTAAGTTTTATTCATTTATTTTGAGAGAGACAGAGGTAGCATGAGTAGGGGAGGGACAGAGAGAGAGAGAGAGAGAGAGAGAGAGAGAGAATCCCAAGCAGGTTCCATGCTGTCAGCACAGAGCTCAAACTCACAAACTGTGAGATCATGACCTGAGCGTAAACAGTCCGCCGCTTAGCCCACTGAGTCACCCAGACACCCCTCATGTAGCTATTCCTAACACCTAAGTCTTTGAGTAACACATTCATAGAAGAGACAGTTCTGTTAAAAAGGTACTTAGAGACCAGACAATAGATTAAAATTCTAGAACTGAAACTTCCATTAGATGTCTGACAAGGTGGTAAACTTTTCCAGGTCTCTGTTTTCTCATTCTGACAAATGAGAATGTTGTGCGAGATGTTTTTGCATTTTTAAACCCTATTCTATGGTCTGGAGATTTATAATCCCCAGATAGTGATTAAAATAATTAAAATTCTCTATTCTTAATCAAAGCACTATCACTATATTAACTAAGATGTTAGAAGGATACCTTTATGAAAGGAATATTCTTAATTCAGTCAATCTAAGGCTTTCAAGAATTTCACATTAATATTTCAAATTGAAGAGCCATTCACTTCAAACTAAAAGAAAACATTTCTAAAAGGGCTGTGGTGAGTAGTATTTGGAATTTGTGGACATCTGGGATGAATCCTCTTCCACCTTTTCATTGCTCTTCTTCCCACCCCAGGAATCCCAAAGCCAGCATGCTCTTGAACTTTGTATTTCTGGCCTGTAAATACATAGGTAATGGAGTCAGAGTATTCACTCTGAAACTCCCATGATCATAAGATTTTTGAAGTATTTTTTATAACAACAACAAGGACCCATCTCTATTAAAAATAATATTTTAAAAGAGCACTATAGAATTTTTAAAAGAGATATCTTAAATCAGTAATTATTGTTAAAGGAAATCTTAAAAGCTGATAGTAAAATACGTGGCCTCTATTTGCTAGAACAGAATTCCTTGCATTATAATATTTGGAAAAAAAGAAAATCTGGTTTAGTTTACACTCATATTCAAAAAGTGTTCATTTGTAACCTTCCATGTGCCAGGTGCCCTGGCAGTGGCTTGCTTGATTTTCATCTAGTTTAATCCTAACAGTGATACTATAGACAAAAACCAAAAAGTATTATATATGTTTTTTTTCAGATTATGAAAGTGAGCATCAGTAAATTTACTTGCCCAAGGATTTAAATTGAGTCCTTTGGCTCTAACTATCAAAAACAACCATCATCTGAATAGCTTTTTCCTCAAGAAATTAAATTGTTCAAGTTCTCATCATTACTAATTGTATGCTAACTAAGTATTATCTAAGGGAAACTTTACACTAAAAAAGACAAATAATTCAGAATATCAAACAGCCAGATGATCTCTTGCAATTATAGAAGTTGTATGTAAATGGATTCATTTGTGTGGGCACTCTCCTTATGGGTTTGCCCAAGCCATAGTAATTTGCTTAGCTGCCCTTTTTTTTGATAATGTAAAGATAAACATCAACCCATATCTCAGCAATTACTGGATTAAATAAATCCATATCAATTTGGATTTATCTTTAGACCACTATGGAAAATACTACAATTATTATACAGTTGATCGTTGAACAATGTGTAGACTCCCCCATACAGTCAAAAATCTGCATATAACTTTTGACTCCCCCCATAAATGAATCCTATGACTGGAAGCTTTACTGATAACATAAATGGTTGATTAACACATATTTTGCATGTGATAATGTATTATAGATTCTTATAATAAAATAAGCTACAGAAAATATCATTAATAATATCATAAGGAGGCAAAAATACATTTATATTACTGTACTGTATTTATTAAAATTTTTAAATGTTTATTTTTGATAGAGGGAGAGTGCATGTGGGGGAAGGCAGAGATAGAGGGAGACACAGAATCTGAGGAAGGCACCAGGCTCTGAGCTGTCAGCTCAGAGCCCAATGTGGTGCTCAAACTCACGAACCATGAGATCATGACCTGAGCTAAAGTTGGAGGCCTAACCAACTGAGCCACCCAGGTGCCCCTAGTACTATACTGTATTTGTTGAAAAATGTCTGTGTTTAAGTGGACCAGTACAGTTAATGTCCTTGGTGTTCAAGGGTCAACTGTAGTTTTATATTTTAAGAGATCAGCTCATCTTGGATATTGAAAGTTGTATGATATTAAATCTATGTCTTGGAACATGGTAAAGTTGTTATAGAAGATGTGTTTGTCTACTTTTCAAAGTTCAAAATAAGGAAATATTTTTTTCTGATTTACATGAAAAAGTTAATAAAGCTTTACAATTTTAAAATCTCTTTTAACAAAGAACTCAGAAATCAGTGCCAAAGTTCCTCCTTTAACATCCAAAAATGTCCAAAAGAGTGGGCTCTAGATTGATTTGCTTCTCTTTAAGCCTGTCTGATTGATTAATGAGACATTTTCAAAGGGAGAAATGTCTTGCTGTGTGGTTTTTCCGGGCCCTGCCTGGAGGAAGTAAACCTTGGAGGGAGCGGTTTATCAGAAAGAAGAATGAAGGTTTTCACCAGCCTTGTGTCTACTATTCAGCACCTTCTTGATCACTGGAACCAAAGTGCTGGGAAAACCTGGATACTCTGATGTGGACACGCAGGGCCATATGCTCACTGTCTAGTCAGAAGGGAATAATCCTTTTCCTTGTATCCTCATGCAGAGGCATGGACCACCAGTGTGATGGGAAGAAAACAAGTTACAACTTAAAAAACAAAACAGAAACAGATACCTTAATTAAATGTGATTTAATAGAAAGAAATTCATATTCATTAGCATACCATAATTGTAGCTTATTTCCCTGCCAGCAAGAAAACTGATCTCAAGCAAAGTTTACCCATTCAAGAAGACTGAATGTACTCTTATCCTTGACTGATTGCAACTTGGATTGAGATGAAGCTTATTCATCAAAAAACCTCAGCTAAGACGGTAATCTTTCCATCTTTTCAAATACCTGCCTGATGCTTCATAGGGTGACCTCATAAAAGTTTGATCCTCTACATACATATTTCTGTATCCCAAAGGACTGTGGGAAACAAGAATAAACCAAGATATCTCTTACTTTCATTGAAACCTGAACAGGAAAGATTTGAAGGAATACCACTCTTTCTGGGTCTTTTCAGGGAATCAAAGAAAGAAAACAAAACAAAAACAAAAACACATACCTCTAGGTTCAGTCATCCTCCTGTTTAAATCTCTGAGAATGGCCTCACTGATCTCCCCTATTCCCCAGGAAACACCTGCCCCTCCAGTTGGCTCTTTGTTGGTTAATAACAGTGTGTCAAGGGGAAATAGCATTTCCTCTGTGTTAGATGTTTCTTTGTTAGAGCTGTATCACGTTTAGGCATTTTTCTTTCATTTCTTTTTTTTTTTTTTTTTGATGGAGGAAAAATGCAGGATGATGAGAAAGCACTGATTGACATCACCAGATTACCTTTGAATTATAAAGCCATTCCAGTCGGATCACTAAGGCTTGAATATGCCTTAGGCTCAGAGACTTAATTGGAGTTTTCTCTTGCAGTTCCATTTTCTTCTTGAAGGGTTACAGAATTAGAGCTAATAGATAGAGAAAGGGTATTCCAGAACATTACATTTAATTTGGTGAGATTGTCCATTTTGTAATATTCATGTCTTTCAGCCCCTTCACGTGCACTTCTGTTGATGCTTCAGTTGTTTTTTTTTTTTTGGGGGGGGGGGTGTGATGCACATAATTCCATTATCAAATTTACTTTCTTTCCCCTACAATGTCTTTTCCATTTTGGAGTTGTAGGAGATTATGCTCATTTTTGTTTTTAAACTACATAATCATTGGTTTGGGGGTAATAATGCTTACAAGTATACTTTTTTAATATAGCAAAACTTTGGTATGATGGTATTTACCAAAAACTTCTTGGGGACTGTAAGAATGAAGATTTACACCAAGTAGGTTCCCTTTCATCCCTTTGTTTCCAGTGACATTTGAAGCCCCCAGCTTATAGTTATTAATCACATTGCTGATGGCTTTGTCTTTCAACTACTCTCCCTCTACTATAGATTCTGTGGTCATCTTTATTCCATACAGAGGAATGAGGAATTTTTGTGATGCAGTAACTTGAAGTTCCAAGTGATTGAAAAACACAAAGAAGAATTAATGAATCTAGGTTAACGTAACACAATAAATAGTTTCTTTTTTTTTAAGTTTCTTTTTTTTAAGTTTATTTATTTATTTTGAGAGAGAGAGGGAGAGAGAGAGAGAGATCCCAAGCAGACTCCATGTTGTCAGCACAGAGCTTGATGTGGTACTCAAACTCACAAACCATGAGATCATGACCTGAGCCAAAATCAAGAGTTAGATACTTAACTGACTGAGCCACCCAGGTGCCCCTCTTTTTTTTTTTTAATGAGGCAAAAATAACTAATTTTCCTCCAAAATAAATTGGGTCAAAATGACAAAAGGATCAAAATACAGAATTCATGAGTTGGCCTGGAAAATACAAAGACAGACCAATAAAAATGAAGACCTGATCCCTGTCCTCATGGAACTTATGGTGTAAGGGGGGAACATACATTATTCAGATAATTACAAAAAACAATTATCTATAAACACAATAAGTGCTACAAAGGAAATCACGAATTAAGAAGGATTTTTATATTTTAAAATGACTGAGAAAATCAAAAGAAGAAGAATGTTCTGTGACATGTAAAAATTATATAATATTTCAAATTTCACTGTCCATAACTATGGTTTAATCTGAATGCAGTCATCCTCATTTGCTGATGTACCATGTATGGCTCCTTTTGCATTTTAGTGGCAGAGTCGAGAAGTTGTCACAAAGACAAAATGGTTCACAAAGCCTAAGACATTTACTATCTGGCCTTTTACAGAGAAAGTTTATAGACCCCTGTTCTAAGGGAATGAATTAAAAGTTGGTTTTGTTCCCGTGGTCAAGGAAAACCTTGGTTGCAATACTCATAAAAATAGAGTCCCTAGAGGTTGTAGACCTTACTTCTATAGAAATTGCAAATACTACAAGAACTGAATAAATGGAAATAGAAGAAAATTAAGGGAATTTTTCAGGAAATCCGGTTTGATCAAGGAAGAAACCAAGGCTATATATTTGTGTTATTTTAATAAATTTGCACTTTTTTTCTCCTAAACCTTTTTATCTACCTATCTGAATGTGTGTGTGTCTGTGTGTGTGTGTGTGTGTGTGCATATATATATATATATATATATGTACATTTACATATATGTATAATGGAGTCTAATTTTGACTTTTTATTTCTCACTTATAAGGTTCAACCTCTAATAAGTGAAATTGGTTAGCAACTGTTAGATATTACCAGTCTCACTGAATCATTATTTAAATATGCTTATGGTTATGCCATTTGTTGGTTTTAACTTAATGAAAGGAAAGTATGAGAAGTTAGAGAAATGATATAAATATCGATTTTGGAGTCATGGGTCTAAATAACCTTCAACAAGTTATCCTCTTTTAGCTTTTATTTTTTTTTTACTCTGAAATCAGTATATCATTACCTCATATTGTTATGAAGATTAGATAACGCATCTAAAATGTTTGGCACCGTGCCTAGTACCTAGACATGCACCTTAAATGCGTTATTTTTATTGTCATTATCATCACCTTTACACTAAGCTTCTTGAAGTCGGGAACATGTCTCATTTGTCTTTAAATTCCCATTGTCTATTACATAGTAGGGGCTCAAATTTGTTAAGTGAATAAGCTATATTTATCACTTATATTTCAAAACTTCTGTAAAACAATTTTTCTTTATTTAAAAATAATAGTATCTGAATTCTAAAGAACAAAAGCAATATTTGGCTTTTGGCAACACTTGCAGAGAAATAACATATTAAACAGGTCATTAGAATATAAGAAGTTAGGGGTTCCTGGCAGGCTCAGTCAGTGGAGCATGAGGCTCTTGATCACAGTGTCATGTGTTCAAGTCCCACATTGTATGTTTACTTAAAAACAAAATAAAATCTTATAAAAAAAAAAAAAAAGAATAGGGGTTCCTGGATTGCTTAGTTGGGATAAACATCCCATTCAGTTTTGGCTCAGGTTTGTGGGATCAAGACCCATGCTGGGATCCTCAATGACTGCTTGGGATTCTCTCTCACTCTCTATTCCCCTCCTCCACTCATGTATTTGTGTACATGCTTTCTCTCTCAAAATAAATAAACTTAAAAAAGAAAAAGAACATAATAACTGAATTAAAATCTGCACTAGAGCTTTGTAAATGCAGAATTGATGCTGAAAAAAATCAAATCAGTGGGGTGAAGAGGAAATTGTGAGAAGTTCACCAATGCATATTTTTATGCAAAGAAATGAAAGTGATGAGATCAAGACACAATAAATAAGAAAGTCAAACTTCAGCTACTGATAATACCTGAAGGAGACAACAAAACAACTGGGAATGAAACAGTTATCAAAGATATACTGGATGAAAAATGTTTCGAGCTAAAGAAGTATCCATTGAGCTTGCTTATTTCTATTTTTTAGTTCTTCCTGTAACCCTCAGATCTTTCTACCTTGCTTATCTTACTTGTACAAACACATAAAAGTTTCTGAGACTTGGTTATGCAATAGGAGTATAGCTTTCATAATTTTGGAATAGCTGGGATGCTTTTAAATTTTATTTGTATACTGAGAACAAACTGAGGGTTGATGAAGGGTGGGAGGGAGGGGAGGGTGGGTGATGGGTATTGAGGAGGGCACTTTTGGGATGAGCACTGGGTGTTGTATGGAAACCAATTTGACAATAAACTTCATATATTGAAAAAATAAATAAATAAATTTTATTTGTATAAAAGCCAATCCAAGTTTAAACACAGATAACTAAATTCTTACCTAGGTTGATTTAAAAATTTGAGTTAAGTTTGAATTAAATTTTAACTAAAGCATTAGATAAAGCATTGCTTAAAGATGGATAGTAGTGGTAAAATGTGTGTCCCATTTAGGCATCTAAAATATTAACCATGAAAGTCATTAATGAAGCTTGATAATACATATGAGCTTAATAAAATATCTGTTTAACAACACTTCCTAGCTTGGGAAAAGGTAGGCTATAAAGGTGAATAACACAAAATTCTTGCCATCAGAGAAACTGATAACATGGTTGGAAAGAAAAATGTGTGCAAGAATAAATAAATGAACAAAGAAAGGATCATTAGAAGTATAAAACATGGTTTGAATATGTAATCAAGAAGATTCAAAATTTCAGAATAGACTATTAGTTATATGAAAGGGGCCATTTTAAAGCATCAGTCAGGGTTACAATTGATTTAAAAAAATTCTTTAGGTTCTGGAGACCTGAAATGACTTTGATAAAAAGAGCTGATTTAAACCTTGTCACAGTGGGACTGTTGTTTTTGGATCATTGTTATCTATCTTGGAATGGAGCCATTTGATCTGTTTCTCCTCTGATTCTACCTCTTCTGGGCTCTCCCTTCCTCTTCATCATCATAATAATATCTGTCATTTATTAGATTGTTTTAAAGTAGTGGCTAATATTTGCATATTCACTATTCTGTGCTGGGTACTATCTCAAGTGTATAATTTAATAATCCACATGCTTTACTCAACAATCCTCGTAACAGCCTGAGGAAGTAGATACTATCTGTATTACCATTTTTCAGATATGGAAACTGAAGCAAAGAGAATTCAAATAACTTGTCCAAGGTTGCAACTTAAAAATGGTAAGGCTTGGATTTGAACCCAGGCAGCCTATCTCTAGACTTTGCGATCTTAATTGTTATGCTGCACTATGACCAAGCCCTGCAATTGGTATTATGGTAATCTTCATAAGAACCTGCCAAGATAGAGATTATTATTTTTATTTTCACAGGTTAAAACTGAATACTCATTGAATCTCTTAAAGTCATAGCGTTAGTAAGTGACAAAGCGGGACACAAACCCAAACCCAGGTTTGGATAAATCCAGTGCCTATTTTCATTATCTAGTATTATCTTTTATTAGATTTTAGATAAGACACCCTCTAAGCAAGAATTTCAACCTAAACAAACAATTCATATAGTATGAATATGTAATATAGATAGGTTATTTTAGAGAGATGATTTTCTTATAGGAGATCTATTTTTAAACAGATTTTCAAAAGCAGATATTTATGGGTAGAAATACATTTAATACTTGATAACAAAGACTTTTGCTTATAAATGCAGGATTGAAAAAGGCACATGTTTCTTAGCTTGCTCTTAAAGAGGACGATTAAGAACAACAACAACAAAATTCATCTTAATATGTTATACCACACTCAACTTCAGCTACAGTAATTTTAGAGCAAATGAACTGTTAGACTTTTTACTATATTCTGTTATCTGATATTAGAAAACTCCCTTGTATAAGTGACATATACAAATAAAGGGAATTAGCATTTAAATCACCAGATCAAGTCTAACAAAGCTTGTATATATTCATAGGAGTGGTTTCCATGAAGAATAGAGTGTTGCATCAAGAAGATAATTGGACCAGTGTTCTTGAATCTTGTGTAGGTGATTTTGACAAGAAACCTTCATGTAGATTTGAAACCAATGACCTAGGAAGATGTGTGCTTTGAGTTTTTCCAGAGACAATGAAGTATGTAAGCTGTCATCATTTTCGCTTGGAGGCTACTCGTGTCATGGACTACCCATTTGTATGACAGCTAGCTGACATTAAGTTATCTGTGGTGAACTGGATGAAACCAACTGGTCTGCCATACAGAATGATCCTTTAGTTTCACATTTTGGTCATCATTTTTCTAACTGACGGATCTGTTTAATTAATCTCCCAATTTGGTTTATTCACCTTGGCTATTTTATGTGATTATGAATAAGTTTTTCAATCTCAACCCTTTTTTATGGATAAAAAAAGCAACATACTACTTTTGCTTTTATTTTGTGTCTTTGAATAGCAATTTGAATTACCACTTTTTTTGAAGTGTCAGGTAAAAGTGTTACAAAAGGATTTTTTTTTTTTAAGAAACCACAGTTTGCCTGTTCAAGTTTGAGCCAACTCAAGTTCTTTGGGTAAAAGCCAACTCAAAATAGATCTCCAGTTCCTGACATGAAAACAGCATATAAAGGTAAGAAATTTAAGACCACCTAGTGATTTTTAATATCACAGGGAAAAGTTTAGTTGATTTTTGCTATCTTTTTCCCTTTAGAAAAAGATTTAAAATGCTAATAAAACCCAGTCCAGTCTTCCTTTGAGAATGAAAAAGGAAATGGGGGCACGGTACTCATTTAATGATGGATATATGAAAATGACAGCATCTTAGGGAACAAGAGAAATGATGTAAATCTTTTAAAATGAGGATATTAAAGACTTTTTCTTGACATGCTAAAGGCAATGTGTACCGGGAATAATTATAATGCCTACAAGAAGGTAAAAAGCTAACTTGGTTTGCTGGAATAAGTATTATTGGGATGTACCTTTTTTTTCTGATGGGCTCAAATAAATGACTAAATATATGCTAAATATTGATTTTTTAAAAATACACATTTTTATTTACTAGATGGTTCTTTTTTGAAAAGATTATATGTGCCTTCCCTTCTTGGAACATTTTGTTTATTCTATTTTTTTCCTTCCTAGTTTCACAATGCCATTGGTTTACTCCCACTCTTCCTCCATCTCACGTGTTCCCAATACACAGAGTTTTGTGATGCCCCTCATTAAACACAACACACGGTTATGTAGATTGGAGGTTCAGTTGTTCTAAGTACCGTTTTTGTAGCATTACGGATATTGCTAGTCTTTTGTGTGGGGTCTCTGAGATCTGTGCTTGTCTGAGCTTTTGCGCAATCTGTCATGATCTTAAAGATGGTAAAACAGGAAGAGAAAAAATTTGAACTAAATTTCAGCTATTTAAAAGCAAGTGCTTTTCATGTCCTTAACTTCTATCTGAAAAATTTCCTATTAAAAGCTTGCCCTTGGGGCGCCTGGGTGGCTCAGTCGGTTAAGCGTCCGACTTCAGCTCAGGTCACGATCTCGCAGTCCTTGAGTTCGAGCCCCGCGTCAGGCTCTGGGCTGATTGATGGCTCAGAGCCTGGAGCCTGCTTCGGATTCTGTGTCTCCCTCTCTCTCTGCCCCTCCCCCGTTCATGCTCTGCCTCTGTCTCAAAAACAAATAAAACGTTAAAAAAAAAATTAAAGCTTGCCCTTGATTTCACTCTACCTAAAAATTCCCTTAAGACCAACTCGTAGTTGTAAAGTTAAAAAAAATAACAAACATGATGATGACATAGTTACTCTTAAAAAAAGGAGCAGAGGTTATTGAATACAAAATATTTAGTGTACTCTCTATGCAAAATTGTAGTCTTACTTTGTCCTACAATATGTGCCACATTTTTCTGTGAGTTGGCATATTCAGTTTTAGGTGGTGCCTAAAACATGAACAGGTAATGTTGATAAATAAGCTTGAAATCACACTCCAAAATTAGATGAAGAGCTCATGTAACCCATTTATGCTGGAGGAACCAGGGAATGAGAAGAAGGTACATACAAGGAACAGTGCTCACTACTATTCCTGTGCGCATTCAGGATTTGCAATTGGTGGAGTGGCCAGATCAGGGGAGGGCTGACAACTGCTCTCCCATCCCTCCTACTTCACAGCAGATTTTGTAGGTTTAAGTTTGCATTGTATCAGAGCTTCGCTAATTGTTATTTCTAGCTGAATAGCACTCAGCTTGACCCAGGTGTGAGTACATTAGAAGGGAACAGAGGCAGGGTGTAAACAGAAGAGCATCATTATTCTCTCAATTTGCATATGTGTAATAATTACACACTTTGGGAGGAGAATTGGAAGGAACATTATTATATTCCTTTGTGAGTGCTTCTCAATTTTCTTACTTCTAATAGGTATACTCTTTCACCTTTGGAAAATTCTTGATGCCATAACTCTTTATCCTTTGCTTTCCTTTGGGATATAATTATTGGCAGTTGACAAAACTTTCACATTGGATTTCAAGTTGAAGAAAGTCATTTAAGTAAGCTTAACCAATGTACTCACTTTCACTAAATATTTTTTAATTAGTTATTTCAATAAAAAGGCCCATGTTTAAAATATTATCAATGAACTGTCATACATTAGCCAGAGAGATTCTCCCTGGCATGAGTCCAGGCTTGTCTTTACAAGTGAAAAGAGAACATTTTGTATTCTACCTGCCAGGTGAGAATCTGAGTCATACCTCCCAAACTGGTGTTTTTGGAGGCAGAGAGCCAAAGAGAAATTTAAAATGTAGCAGTTTTTCCTTCTTAATATAATGCATAAAATATTGACAGAATGTGTAATATGGATGGTTTTTAATTTCAAGTTCTGGTTATAAAGTTCTAATAAACGATCGAGAAGAACACTAGCTAATTTAGAACATAATTCTTGGAGGAGTGTGTTATGCCCCAGGGCTTTGGCTTTGGAGAGACCTTTGACAATATTTAGCATTTCTTCATTGAAACTATTGAATAGCACAATCTCAGTAGCTTTGTGTTAGGATATTTCATTTTGTAAAACCATTCCTTCTCTTATTAGCATTCCCAAGCTTTTATAGTGGTTATAGGATGTGATTGGATTAATAAAAGGTTTTCTAGAAGACTACTCAATTCATTAATAGAATTTTTGTCATAAAAATTAGCATTTAAAAAATTGTATTTTGAAACAATTGAACATAATGAATGAGTTAAATAGAGTATGTATTTTTAAACTAACATTTTGTTATGGTTTTGAAATTCAAAACTTCACTTTTTTGAAGTAATAATGCATTTGGTGAGTCTGTTGCTTAAATTATTTACTATTCTTATCCATGCTATAATCAAACTTCAACAGTTAAAAATATTCGTACTGCTATTCACTATTATTATGGGAGTCTCAGATTCCCATATAAACTGTATAAGCACCTAATTCTTCCTGTTTTCATTGTGATACTACTAATCTAATTCCAGTTGCAGTATGTGCTTTTTTCCAACACTACCAAGCAATTAACTAAATTCTGATACTAACCACCTGGAGATGGCATTAGATCCCACAGGTTAAGAGCTCAGTCTCCTAAGATGCTCCTTCCCCCTACCTTCAGACACAATTACAAGTCCTGGTTGTCACCTGTGCTCCTGACTAACTGGCTACAGGTCAGAAGTCTCAACAGCTCCCTCCTTGGGTTTGGCTAGTTTGCTAGAGGGTCTCACAGAACTCAAAGAAATATCTTAGTTATTAGATTGTGATTACTGGTTTATGATAGAAGGATGTAACTCGGGAATATCCAGGTGGAAGAGATGCATAGGAAGAGGTGTGGGGGAAAGGATGGAGCATCCATGCTCTCCCAGCACACCTCTCTCTCAACACCTCTGTAAGTTTACTAATGTGGAAGCCCTCCCAACACTGTACGTTTGGGTTTTTATGGAGGCTGCATTACATAGGCACAATGGATTAAATCATTGGCCATTGGTGATTGGACCTCTCTTCTGGGGGAGGGGTTTAGGCAGAGTTGAAAGTTCCAACCCTATAATCATAAAGGTTGGTTACAAGGGCAAGCAGTCACCATCCTTGGGTGCTTCCTAAAGGTCACCTCACTAATACAACCAAATACACCTTTATCATTCTCATCACAGGAAATTCCAAGAGTTTTAGGAGCTGTGTGCCAGAAACTGGACAATGACAAAATATATATTTATCATAAATTACACCATCACAGGTACTTCGGCCCACACTTATTTATTCTTCTTTAGAAATCTTATTTCAACTCAAACATCACAGCCCAGTAAGGAATCAAGTTTGTTTTCCATTGTCTGCATCAATGACAGATCATTCTTCTCAGGTTCTGTAATTCTTGCCCTGGTTAAATTGTAGGCTCCCTATCGCCTATAGCTTTAGACCAAGAATTGGCCTGCCCTTCAAAGTCTTCTATTACATGACCCCACTCTACTCGTCCAAACTTGACTCTTGTGACTCTTCTACAGGAAACACAGACCTTCAATAAAGCAAGCTATTCACTGCCCTTAGAGTATCATATATACATCTGTACATGCATACTTCTGTTCTACATTTTCCCCAGCCTTCATCGTGCTTCCTCTCCCTTTACATATTCTTATCACCTTATTAAATTCAATTCAAAAACCACTTTTTTCTCTATGTATCTTCACATGAATTCTGCTCCTAGCTCTCCCTCTCCTCACTTTGGATTTCAGTAGCATTCACTGTTGACCCAATAACATTCACCAGGCAAAACATGAAACTTTAAATGTATCTTTTCTTTTCTTGGAGTCTAATAAGCTTCTTAAGGGCAAGAACTCTGTCTTACAGTCTTATTCATATACTGCACACAATATCTGCTCCAGAAAAGGCACTCATGGTTTGCTTAAATGAATAAATAAATAAATAAATAAATAAATAAGAGTAGAGGAAGGAAAGAAAGGGGGGAAGGGTGCGAGGGAGGGGAAAAACGGAAAGAAAAAGAGGGTGATTGACTGATCTCTTGTGTCATCAGCAGAAAAATAAATTTTTGAAAGATGAGGGCTATACCTTTGTGTCAAAGAAACCATAAATATACATCACAGAATTGTAAATGCTAAAATATTCATTCATTCAATAATTATCCAGTAAGTTACTCCTCTTCTGTCCTCCATGAGGGAATTTTTCCCTCTGTAATCATAGAAAGTACATCCCTGCTTTTCGCCTTATCACCTCAACATTTTGGAAAATAACATAGTTCCTCACTAGTTTTTGGAAGTCCATGTTAGTTATGTTGTCCATGTCTGTACCTGCATAAAAATGTTTTCCCTCAGCTAATATTCTCA
The DNA here is from genome assembly GCF_018350215.1 of Panthera leo. Lineage (NCBI taxonomy): Eukaryota > Metazoa > Chordata > Mammalia > Carnivora > Felidae > Panthera > Panthera leo. Next base: position 78,384,078 of record NC_056682.1, on the reverse strand, counting down.
GCATTAAATAATTTTAATTAAGACCTCAAATTAGAATTTCTGAATCATCTTCTAAAGTATACATCACACATAGTTAGATAGATTATGATTATGGATGAGTCATAGTTACCATAAGCATACAGATAAGGAGAGCCTCAAAATATCCCTAATCTCTCTGTGATGATAAATACCTCCCCTTCCAGTTCCAGACAACAGCAATCTAGGCCTATACTGAAGCATATTTACAAAGGATGTATATTCTTATCTTAGTGGGCTGGTTGTATGTTTTCATTCTATATATAAAATTCTACCTGTAAAAAAATGGTCAGAGATCAGGTAGATTGCTCTGAAATCTTTCCTACCAAACCTGTATACCATATCATAACAGTTAGAATACACTCAACAGAATGTAATAGAAAACTCGAACACAAGTAAGTGGTTGAAACATTATAGTGGCCATGTTGATTAGCTTCGCAGCTCAGTGATGGCTCTCTCCATGTTTCTGCATTGCTGTCCTAGCTGGGTTGGGTAGCTCCTCTCTGCATTGCTAAAGCTCTAAGCATCACATCCTATTGATCAATGTCAGAGAAAAAGAAAGAACAATTTCTTCCCCTGGCATTAAAAAATATATTAAAAGTGAAGAATATTTTCCCACAAACATTTTCTATTAATTTTTTTCTTCTCCAATTAAAATCTGGGACCCATGTGAGCAGAGACGTTTCTGCTTTGCTCACTGCTGTTTCTCCCAGACCTAGTGTCTGCCATGTAGTGGGTATATATTTGTGGAATGAATGGATGAATGTATCTAGGTCTTATTGGCCCTGGATTGCATGCCCTTGCCCCAAACCAATCATAGACAAGGAAGATGAAACTCTATAACTCACTATGACCCTTCACAGTTTATCTGAATTAAATGGGGAAGGATAGACCCCAGAGCAAATTGTGGGCCTAACAGCAAGAAAAGGGGGCAAATGGCTATTAGGTTGACCCGCACATGGTCTTGGTAAATATCATAGCTAGCAATTTGCGGGGGGAAAGGGTATAAAAGTCAGTATTTGCAATATGTTTTCAACAAAGTAGGTTAATGAAGAAAGAAGGAAGTAGGAGATAAAAAGTATAGAATATTTTTCCAGCCTAGGAAAGGAATGAAATATTGGATGCAGTAAGGTCACGGAGTCATGCAGCTTGAGATTGTCCAATTATTCTGTATCTTTATGTATTATCTATTTAAAGCTTTATATATGCCCAATGTAGTGTTGTTTATTTAATTAAACTTCATGGTAGAACTTTGTTTCGTTTGTCCTGTTTTTCAGATATTATCACAAATGCTCAATCATGTCATTAGGAGGTATTATCCAAAGTTACCTGGAGAAATAAACTGTTTCAAATATTTTACTTTTATTTATCTTCATCAGATTTTTTCTTTCTAGATTTAGGCCTGGACATCCTGCTTAAACTGTTTAAATCCTGAATCTGCTGCCCACTGTATTTGCTACAAGTTATTATTAGAGACTTTAGTTTTGGACATTGGACAATTAGCCAGCAATCTTAGGTTTAATGGTTGAAATGATCAGTCTTTTAGCAAACTGCATTATCATTGACCTTGTAGGTTTTTTTAGCTCTTGTATACCTCCATCATGAAAGCTTTTACTAAAGACTTTTCTGCAAAATGGTAATCAGAGACTTCAGCAACATCCAGGTAAATTGATCCATCACAAACAGATAAAACAAACAGTATTTCCCCCTTTTAAATCTGTGGATGTGTCTAGAGAGTTTTGTTTTCATATAAGAAATGTTTTTGATAATCAGTCCTGAAATTCTGCAGTTTGCTAAATACACCTTGATAGAAATTTTAAAATCCATAGTCTCTTTGAATATCAGATCTTTGTCTGTTTTCTATTATGTATTTATTTCATTCTTTATGACTCCTCAAAGATTTCAAATTTGATTCAACAGTCATATTTGGTATTCTTTTAGAACTTTTGGAAAGATTTCAAACACATTTTGAAGGGCTCATTCTTCTCTTTTCTTTGGACTTTAAGGCCTCTTCACCAATACTTTGCTTCTGACAATCTGAGAATTAGTTTCCCTAATAACTAAGACAAAAGCCAATGGAAATAAAATAGTTCTCCCCTCATTGCCATGTATTAACAGGGTTCTGTCACTCCAATCTGAGGATTTCTTCCTTGAACATTCAGAATAAAATAGATGATATCCTGTAGTGATTAGACACATGGGCTTTAGAGCATGTCCACCTGGATTTAAGCCCTGGTTCTGCCACTTATTAGCACTGATCTCCTTGAGTCTGGATAATGAGGATAATAACTGTTGATTTCATAGTACTGTTATGAGCATTAAATGAGATAATGTCCAAAGGATTCTTAGCATAATACTAGACACATTGCAATTGCTTAAAGATTGTAGCAGAACTGTCATGTTAAAGAAGATCTGGCATTGGAGAGGAGGAACAAAGTTTGGGGGAGGTTTCCAACATACGACAGAAATGCAGCAGTGCTAGGAGATCGAGTATTCTGCCAGTAATCAAAGTGTTGCTTGCACGGGACATTGCACATTGCTACTTTTGTATATGGCACTTGCTATTAGAATCTACTGCAGTAGTTTAAAACTCATGAAAAGGGATGACTACATCACTTTTGAGGGTGTGTAATCCCTAAGGAGTCAGTAAACTTATATGAGCTTTGACCTTTTTTTCCTGTAAGTGCTTGGGAAGTGTCAGAGTTTGTTTTCTGTTTTTTTTTTTTTTTCTTTCCACCACCCCGCTCCCCTTGAGTTACCTCAGATGCCCTTTGGTGTGTTTGATATTTCAGGCACTACGCTTTGAGATATTCATTTTTTCTCCTCCCATTTATTCCCTCCCTTTATAAACATGAACTGTGGATCCCAGCCTGTATCTAAATGGGCTCTTTCCTTGTTGAGAGCATAGTAAGATCCATTGATCTCCAGGGTCTTCAAGTCCTCTGTGGCCAGTGTATTAAGGTGCACGCTGTGTGTTTTGTTCCCCTATAGGACCCTGCCCAACTGGGTACTCTGCAGCTTAATTAACCTTGGAGATAGACAGTGAAGCATTTGTTTAGTTTGACATTGTGGGTTTGTCAGATTTTTTTAGGGGGAATGGTAAAAATAAACATGTTATAATAATTTATGTACAAGGATGTTTATTGCAACATTATTTGTAATGGTGAAAAATTGAAAACAGACTAAATGTTTATCAACCACAGAACGGTTAAACAAATTATGGCACATCTATAAGATGGAATACTAGCTAGACTTTAAAATAAATGAGGCAGATTTGTATGTAGTTGTATAAAAATTTTTCAGTACTGTTGAGTGGATAAAAGCAAATTGAAGAATATTGTGTATAGTATGATCTTGTTTCTGTGTGCGTGTGTCTGTGTGTGTGTGTGTGTGTATAAAACCGAGAATGCCCAGAGTGTAGTAATTAAACTGTTAATAGTTGCTACTTTTGAGCAGTGGGGTCTGGAGGCATATAAGGAGTGAAACTTTTGCTTTTATTTAACACACTTCTATTATGTTTGAATGATTCATGGTAAGCATGAAATCCTATGATAATTTAAAAATAAAACTAATCAACTAAAAGCTGATTTTTTTTTTACTTTATCTGCATTAATTGTCAGTTGCTTATTGATTAAAAATTAAAGAGAAAATATTTTACATCTATCCTTTCTCCCATCCATAATCCTGGAATCTGATTATAAAAATTAATATAATGGCCCTGGAATCATAGATTCAATTTGATACTAACTAATACTTTATGATACAAGATTAAAATAGTAACCAAATAATTTAATAACTGATGTTATCAATTTGTATTAAAGAGAATATTTTTTAAAGGAAAATAAGGGGAAAATATTTTCTCATACTATTTCTATATTTAAGGTTTAAAGGGATATTTGTTTGAAGGGAAATAGGTCAGAAACCAATTGTACAAAACAAAGGACTCTGTGTATAAGAAGTAAATTAAATATTGGGATAGAGTATGGTAAAACCCAGTGCCTGGTTTATCACTACTAGGCTTACAAATTTTTCTGCCATTATTTTAATAAACTTGATGATGGATTGCATAAAGACAAGGACACACGACATTTTAACTCTATGTGTGTGTGTGAACGAGATAAGGGAAAGAGGAAGGAAAGGAAGACTCAGAGAAGGAGAAGGTGAGAGGGAGAGAGAGACTGAACTAGCAAAAGAGATCTTGAGAGAGAATCGTCCTTACCTCTCAGAATTTACCCTCTATTCTGCTGTAAGACTAGAGAAGGTGAGCTCTCAAGAAAACGTAGAACATGAAAAATGATAATAATTATCAAAAATTAAAAACCCAAGACTTCCAGTTTCTGGTACAGCATGTGAAAAGCTTGGCAGTTGCCACTCTGTCCTAACAGCAAAAAGCTAAACAAACTGAAAATCAACAATCCATCCTAGATCCATAAGAGAGGTGAGGTCACAAGGCAAACTGCTGCCCCCCAAAGTTGGCATGCCCGATAGAAAAATACAAAGAATTACAACTTACCAGAGCAGAAACTCGTGAGCTGAAACCTCCTCAGAACGAGGGTAGAGAGACCTGAACTTCAGTTGACAAATGGCTTGAGGTTCCATGTGAACAACTCTCAATGCTAAAAACCCTGGGGTGACATGGTCATGGTAGAAGGGAGAAGACCTGCACACTCCTAGGTTCCACCTCCCAGATATATCTACCAGGTTCTTAGAGTGAATACTGGAGAAAAATCCCTTTGTGCTTCTGGCAGGGAGCAGAGAAAGGAACCATTCTGAAATATGGTAGAGAATTATGCTCTTCTTAATAAGGTCTGCCCCCAGGAGAAACTAGTTAATGAGAACCTAACCTGATGGAGTTTTATCAGAGCCTAATTAACCTGAGGGGAAGGGAAATATTCAACTCCAGCTGACTCTAGTTTCCATGTGAAGGAAAGAAAATACCTAACTAGAGCCCACTCTAGACCGCCATGTAGAAGAAGGAAAATATCCAGGTCCACCCAACCTAGTCATCCTTTCCCATCTAAGGGTAATGAGAAGATGGGGGGAACTAAGAAGCACATGTGAACTTCACAGTCCAGAAGCACTGGTTCACTAAAAGACTGACAACTAGTTATAAGAGTAGAAAACACTTCTTCCCTTCCACCTACACCTTACCACTATATTCCTAAAGAACTTTTAGGAATGTGTCTTTTACCTGACACATCATGCCCAGCTATTGAGAAAAAATTACAAGATATACTAAAAGGCAACAAACACAAAAAAATTGGAAGAGAAAGGGCAAACATCAGAACTAGGCTCAGGTACAGCAAAGATGTTGGAATTATCAAACCATGAATTTAAAATATTTATAATTAATAAGCCAAGGGTTCTAATGGATAAAGTAGACAACATTTAAGAACAGAAGGACAATATAAGCAGAGAGATGTAACATCTCTTTCATTTCTGATTTTATTTGAGTTCCCTCTCTATATTTCTTGTTAAGTCTAGTGAAAGTCTTGTCAATTTTATTTACCTTTTCAAAGAACCTGCTCTTAGTTTTATTGATCTCTATTGTCTTCTTAGTTTCTAATTTATTTTTGCTGTAATCTTTGTTATTTTCTTTCTTCTACTAATTTTTGTGGGCTTTGTTCTTCTTTTTCACGTCCTTAAGGTGTAAGGTCAGGTTGTTTGAGACTTTTCTCATTTCTTGAGGTGGACACATTGCTATGAACCTCCCTCTGAAAACTGCTTTTGCTGCGTTCCACAAATTTTCATATGCTATATTTCCATTTTCATTTATTTTTTTTAATGTTTTTTATTTATTTTTGAGAGAGAGAGAGAGAGAGAGAGAGAGACAGTGTGAGCAGGGGAGGGGCAGAGAGAGAGGGAGACACAGAACATGAAGCAGGCTCTAGGCTCTGAGCTCTAGGCACAGAGCCTGATGTGGGGCTCAAACCCATGAACCATGAGATCATGACTTGAGCCGAAGTTGGACGCCCAACCAACGGGAGCCACCCAGGTGCCCCAATTTTCATTTATTTTTAATTGAAGAGAAGATAATGGAAACGCATTCTTAATTATATAGCCTTAAAGAATGGAAGAGATAGAAGGAAGCTTTCAGGTCTTCAAATCCAAACTTCCTTCCCTTAAAAAATGCTTCTGTAATCTTTTTAATCATCACATCTCTATTTAAGCATTTCCTGCAGCAGGGAATTCATTCCTTTATTTTTATTTTTTATTCCTGTATTTTCAGATAGACTATTCCAGAACATGGACTTGTCTTAGAGAAGAAATCGTGTCTACTTCAATCTCTGACATCAACTAGCAGAACGAATTCTAGCAAGTCATTTAAACTCTCCAGGCCTTATTTTTTTTCATCCATAGGATGAGATAGTTAGACTCAGAGGGTATTAAAGTCCTATATAGCTTTAAAGTGCTATTTGAACTTCTATGATTTTCATTTGGAGTAGAAATGTAATGTAACAGAATTAGCATGGGCTTTGGAATGAGGGAAACTGGGTATGAATATTAACTAACATTTTCTGGGTGGGTGACCTTGAGAAGATCATCTGATGTCTTAGTCTGACTTCCGTATCTTTAAATTAGAATTCACAAAGCCCATTTTGGATAGTTGTTCTGTGTGTTGATTGAAATAATGCTTTTAAAGCACTCAGCTCAGCATCATACTAAGCACGTGATAGGTGTCCAACAAATGTTAATTAACTCTTCCTTTCTCTCCATTTAAAATAGGAAATCTATGGATTAAAATGAAGCAAAAGTGAATACTTATTAGATAAAGAATATATTTTTTAAAAATAGAGTTAATGACTGGTATTAATTGGGTAAAATTTGTTCAGTGTTGTTTGGATTATTCTACTTGGATCCAGAAAGACTAGATTATGTTGGAAATTTATTTCTCCTCTCTAATTTACCATTATTACAACACAGAATGTTAAAAAATAGCATAATGATACACAAACATATTTAACACTGTTGAAATAACTTTCTATGCCCAAGATGGAGCCATTCCTGCCTGTGGGTATCACATCAGCAAACTGAAACTTAGATAACTTTCCTGTCCCTGGAAATGTTCCTCTTGATCAGAACTGCAGTAAGCCATCAGCCAGTCCCCAAACACTAAGCCAACCCTGGGCCTTCTCACCCCCAACAAGGTTGACCATGTGGCCCCAGCCTATCAGATATTTTCTATTTTTCTCTTTCTTCTTCTTTATTCTTTTTCCTGTAAAAGCTTCTTGCCTTCCACCCCATTTTGCAGTTCTCTGAATGGAGACTGTTTTATGAAGTATTAAATAAAGTTTGTTTGTGTTACCTACACTGTCTTCTTTAGTCAATTTTAACAACAGTTACTAGTAAAGAATTAGATACTTGTGGGGTGTCCAGGTGGCTCAGTCAGTTAAGCATCTGACTCTTGATTTAGGCTCAGATCGCGATCTCAACTGTTTATGAGTTTGAGCCCCACATGGGGCTCCACGCCGACAGTGTAGAGCCTACTTGGGATTCTCTCTCTCTCTCTCTCTCTCTCTCTCTCTCTCTCCCCCGCCCCTGCTTGTGCTATCTCTGTCTCTCAAAATAAATAAATAAAAACTTAAAAAAATAGTTAGATACTTGTAAACACTTTGCCATGGTTTATTGAAACTATTCTTCTATCTAAGTCTGTCTTTCAAAACAGTCCTTGAGGAAGGAATCCCAATCCATCTTTCTGCCCCCACCACACAGCATGGTGACAGGCATATGTTAGGGATCATTAAATATTTATTATTCTAAGCTAGTAAGTATTCAATACAAATTACACCTTCAAATACTTTAGGAGAAATAACTACTCCATAATGAGCCAATTGACAGCACATATAATTTATTATCTCAGATTAAGAATCTGAGGTCCCAAAAGATTATCAGACTTGTCAAAGTTCAAAAAATGCCTTCCTAACAAAAAGAAGTTTGGTGACACAGCAACCAACTGGACCACTCAGCTCTTCCTCTCCCTTCAAGGCCCTTGTAATTCAACAGAGGGTACTAAAACCAATGCAAAGAAAATAAAGGAATTCAAATGTAGGCCACACAGGGAAATAATATAGCTCTAGGTGTACTATTAATAAAGAGACATGGGGTGACTGGGTGGCTCAATGGGTTGGGCTTCCAACTTTGGTTCAGGCCATGATCTCATGGTTTGTGATTTCAGGCCCCACCTTGGGCTCTGCACTGACAGTGAGAAGCATTGGAATTCTCTGTCTCCCTCTCTGCCCCTCCCCTGCTTGCACTCTCTCTCTTAAAAATAAATAAATTAAAAAAAAAATAAAGCAGCAAAACAGGCAAAACAAAAATGCTCAGGTATAGCAAGAGAGGAATGGAAGAAAGTACTTGTGATCAGTTAGTTAAAATTTTGCCAACTAAACTTAAAAAAAAAATAGAGTCGAGTAAAAGAATAAAGAACCAACACTTGAGAACACATAAAAAGTTGTAGCAAAAAGAACATAGAAAAAAGTGAGAGAAAGAGACTCCTATTGCTTTCTATGAAGCAAAAAAAGTATTACAGAGCAAAACGTCAAAGCTAGATTCATGCCGCATGTAACTCCCTGGAAATTCTCCTCCAGAGTTATGCAGCACTGTAGTGCGGATGGCATTCACCCAGAGATTCCAAGCCTCTGAGATATGCTTTTGTACCCATGTCACATTTGTACATTGCTTGTCAAAATTCTTCCATGGGATAGTGATGAATGAGAATGTGGAGCTAAATATAAACAACCGTATAATTCTACTCATTAAATTAAAAAGTCACTTCAGCTCAACATTCAAAAACAAAGGAAGCTAAAAAAAAAAAAAAAAAAAAAAAAAAAAGAACATCTGTAAAATTAGGAACTTTGGCTGCCTTGAAGAAAAATAGCAAAAAGTATCTTTCTGTGAATTTTCATGGGATGAGGCCCTGTGTCCTTTGTGGACACCTCGCAAAATTAATTCCTTCATAACCAATCTTTAAATCCTCACTGAGAAAGAAAGACATTTCTAATCATTAGAAAAGAGGAAATAAACATGGGAAGTAGTAAGTTTGGGGGTAATTACCACTCTTTCATATTAAAAGATTTCAAGATTATCCAGATGTTTGTACAGTTCCCCAGAGAAAATTGGAGACCATTTCCTGCCAGGATGGAATGAATTATATAGTGTATGTGCAACATTTATTCTGTCATAAAAAAAAAAAAAAATCCCACAAGTTTATTCCATAACAATGAAACTTTGTTAATTCTTGGAAGATAGGAAAAGCCACCTGGGGCCTTTTATAGTTAATTTATTTCACACAGAAGACTCCATTCACACTTTACCTGATTCTCTGTAATGCCCTCTTGTGCCCCTCAGGGCAACTTTATCTTGATGGGACTTCAGTTTACCTAATCCAACCAGTCTGCATGGATAAACTGAGTGGAGGGTTGGATTCAGATGCGAATTGGAGCCTGACATTTGAACACTGTGGTAAAATCAGGAAGAAAATATAATGACATACAAGGTATGAAACTCAAATATCACTCCAAGAAGCCCTGTGCTTTAAAGAAGTTTAGAGGGTGATGGGTATTGAGGAGGGCACCTGTTGGGATGAGCACTGGGTGTTGTATGGAAACCAATTTGGCAATAAATTTCATATATTAAAAATAAAATAAAATAAAACACATGACTGTTTAAAAAAATAAATAAGTTTAGAAAATAGTTATTTTGCAAGCTTGTCTTCATATTGGTTTTAAAATGCTGCTTCCAACAATGTATATTGAATAGATTTAAAAGCCAACATGTGACCATTTTTTTCCTCCTCACCTCATTAGACTTTAATGAGGTGATAAAAGGAGAGAAAGATTGTCCCACACTTCAGGGCAGAGTCAGTTCTTCAAGAGCCCTGTACAGAGTAAGAATTGAAATTTGAAGAGAAGGGTGACATTAAGGAAGCATGAGCTGCATATTCCTATGGAAAGTGTGAAATTCTCCCCGATTTATCACAATTGAGATTCTTTTTCACATTTATACCAAACATTTCATAGCTTACTCATTATAGTTTTCAAAATCTATTCTCATAATTTAAGTAGTCTGATTTATGTAATAATGCAATAAAATAATCAGAAAAGGTAATGTTAGAACAAAGATAGCATTAACATCCATGTAAATTTGTGGAGTCTGTCTCAGGCAAGTGAAGTGGCTTGCTTATGCTCAGCTAGCACATGGTCTGAGGCCTGGCAGAGGTGGGTTTACTCTCCACTATTTAGAGAAAGGTTCTATACATAGCTGCGTTTCCTGAAATTCTCTAAGTGATGCCTTGTACATCGTAGTATTTGACCCAATGTATGCTGAAAGAGCGATGCGACTGAGAGATCTGGCCCACGTAAGGGGAGAGAACTTCCACGAGAGAGAGAGCAGGTGGCTCAGGTGGGGTGAGGGGTCGGGTAAGGGTGCAAGTGGGAATAACAGCTACAAACCAGTTAACAACTGCACCGTTTGTTAAGTTCTTATTGTGAGTGTGGACTGGGTTTGTTTGTGTCTTTCTGTCTTGCTGCTTAAGTAGTTATGATACTTAGTGCGTTTAGTGCTTGTAAGAGTGCTATGAAATAAACATATTACTACCTTCGTGTTAAAGATGAGGGAAACAGGTAAATGGGTGGCTCTGAGTCTCTTGGGCAGTCTCTCCAGTGTGAAAACCTAGGCTCTTCGTCCTGAGTCCTGGGGTTTCCCTCAAAGAGATTTGCTGAACTGGAGTGAAAGATAGGAAATGGGAGACTAGAGAGAGAAAATTATAGACATGCCTACAAGCAAGCCCATTATATCCACTCTCCATTAGCATCATTTCTGCCCTCATACTATTAGCATGTTTCCCGCCTGTATTCCACCTTGAAATCTAATGGGAATGCAGAAAGTGTAAGAAAGATATGAATAGAAGTGTGTCCAATTCACAAATGGGAATTGGAGAGAAAAGGAAGAAAGCTGGAAATGACTGAAGACTTTTCCCATGTTAGTGATGAAGTAGAAAGGATTAAAATAAAGATTTCTGATCTCTTGGCTGCCATTAGCTCACTTGACAGCAGTGAATGCTTAACGTCAGTTTCTGTCACCTTTAAAACAAATGGAAACAATATCCTTTACATCCCCAAATAATATAAATAAGCTTTGACATTAGACAAATTATATTAATGACATTTCGTAAATACTATCTCATAATTACACAAAATAAGCTCAGTGCCTTCAATACGTAAACATCCACATGTGAAGTGGGAAAAAAAAGGAGTAAGTGGTGTGTAGAGCCAACTGAAATCATGAAAGTATGAAAAGTTTTAATCTATATTTGTGTTGTTCCTGGAAAACAAAAAAGTAAACCAAAACATTCAGGGGTTTGCCAGATGTGGACCCACTTCACGAAACGGTAGCTTCTAAATACAGTGCATTGAAGTTAAACATTTTCAGATTGGGTAAAATGATAGAATGCTTCCACCAGCATTTAGCCCCATGAATCTTAATTTCCCATGGAGTTTGCTTTCAAAACCTTCCAATCCCTCTTATTCTACCTCTGGATGCTCCCAGCCCCTCCTCTGATTCAGGAGGAATCATATCATCGGGCAGTGGAGGCAAATTGGGACCAAAATTCAGGGAATCCAACCCGACATGAATAAAGTATGATGCTATCATGTCAGCACAAATCCAGTTACAATATTATTGAAATATGAAGATACTTTTTGCATATTTATGGAATCAAGAAATACACAGCATCATGCTAGTTTTATTTTTATTACTTCTTATTTTGGAATTCCAAGATCTGAAACCATCAATGCAAATATTAATTTATATGCTAACTTTAAAACAGACCTCTAGAATATATTTATAGATTAAAAAATGGTTTTCTAAGAAACCATCAGTCATAGGAAAAGGTAATAATATTTTGTTCATTATTTCAGTGCTCTTTCTCCTAGAAATGCATGGTAGATTTGGTACTCTTTGTTTGCTGTGTAGATTACAAGGCTAAATAACATTTTTAACCAAATATAGCTTTGGGATAACTATGTAGTACTATATGATCATATATTTACATCAGTGAATTTTAGTTATTTATTCTATTGGTTCCCTAAAATCCAAAAGATATGTATGACTGATTAAAGGTATATAAAAATATTATATCTTTAATTTAATTTTAAGTTATTTATTTATTTTTATTTATTTATTAAAAATTTTTTAAATATTTACTTATTTTTGGGAGACAGAGAAACAGAGTGCAAGCAGGGGAGGAACACAGAGAGAGAGACACACACAGAATCCGAAGTGGGCTCCAGGCTCCGAGCTGTCAGCACAGAGCCTGACGTGGAGCTCGAACCCACAAAGCATGGGATCATGACCTGGGCTGAAGTCGGACACTTAACTGACTGAGCCACCCAGGCACCCCTAATTTTAAGTTATTTAAAAAGAAATACACCATAGGACATAAATCAATATTGTCACTGTACTAGTTGATATATAAAACTACGTATTCACCGTCTATGATGCCATAAAATCCCTGAGATATTACTCATGTTACTCATTGGAAGTTGGTTTCATGTGACCGAATACTTTACAGGATGGAAATTCATACATAGTTTCCTTGGTAGCCATTCTCACAGATTTAATCATGGTGACTCATTTTGGCACTGTGTGGCTATAATAAGTAATTCCATGGGAATCCTAATGTAATTCAGGAATAATTAAAGTTCACTAAGCAGAAAAAGATTCTGGCAACATCACAATGCAGAAGTTAGTTGTCCATCATGGTTTTAAAAAAATATATGATGTAAAAATGCGGAGAAAGCATGTGTGGAAGGCCTTGGAATGAGAAGGACAAAGGGAACAGGTTTGCCTTACATCTCTTTTCAGAAGTTTTATTAGTGATTTCCACACTGAGAGTAATAGTGGTAACAGCTACCATTTATTGACCACTTATATGTCTAGGTGTTTTACATAATTGTCTTACTGAATTTTGGGAGCAACCGTGAGACAAAAGTATTATAGTGTTCATTTTACAAAGATAGAGAAATAGTGCTCAGAGAAGTTAATCAATTTGCCCATGATCCCACTCAGTGAGAAGTTGACATTCAAAACCAGGTTTTCTGAATCCAAAATCTTCCTCTGTCCCAAGGAGCTGCACTTCCACTGATTACCAAACTTCCTAGTGTACATCTCATCCTCATTCAGAAAACTCCACACTTCTAATACTTTTGGGATATTTCTTCATGAATGTTGAACAGTTGGTGGTGGGAAACCTCTGATTGCTCTTATTCAGAAATGGTTACAAGGATATTGACCATTTACCCTGAAAATCAAATCTGTCTTGATCGACCAGATCAAGAGCCTGACTAGGGTATGATTTCAGAAGAACCAAAAGACTCTTCTGTCAAAAGAAACATGCTCACAGACTTGCCCACCAAAGCTGAACCATTATCCTACTTCATTTCTTCACTTCTTACTAAAAATACATTTTTAAAAATTTTTTATTTTATTTTATTTATTTTTTTGCAGTGTTTCATGGGTAGAGGAAAATAGGAGAGAAACGTAGGCTGGAGGCTGAGGATTGGAGCTGTGGAGATTTGAGAGGTAGGATCAGTTCTCCAGGCCTGATTTATTAATTGTAAATCATTAGAGGGTAGAAACCATGTCTTAGTCTGTCTCTCCAGCTTCTAACCCAGTGCCTGGCACATTGCTTTGGTCCCATTACTATCCACTAGGTTGGTTAAGAGGGATATTCAGGTCTTTTTTGAATCAGAAAAGAGAAAGAAAGAAGAGAGAGAAAGAGAATCTGAAAATCCTGAACACTTGGGTTAGGGGTAAGAATCAGCTAGTAGGATTTTCAGGATTGGGGGAGAATAAAAGAGATTTGATTAATGAATGAGAGTAAAGTCATTAATATCCTACCTAAGACATATAGAAAGCACTCACAAATAATGACTATTTTTAAAATCTTAATCCTCATCTCATCTCCGTGATGTAGGTATTATTATTTCCACTAAACACATTAACTAATGGAGAATGATTAACTTTCCCAAGGTCACATAACCCGTACATAATCATGTTTGTTTGTTTTTGTTTTTTTTTCCCTGGGACCTTCACTAGCATACTACTATATTGATTATTTGAAAAAGACAAACTTCAAAGACCTCACAATAGGGAAAGGCCTGGTTTTGTAGTCCCCTGAGCTCTGGGTTATCAGACCCATTCATTCACGTAGGTTTATTTATGGTAGAAGTTACTGACAATAAATTTCAAATTTAGAAATAAACTTGATTTTGCATGTTACTATCACATGGCTGTAAATTCTCCTTACATTTCCCTACCACATGCCAGGCAGAAACAGACTTAGACATTTGCAGGAAGCTGTGTCATTACCAGTCCCATGTTATATGAATTTTTCTTCTTGCTCACCAATGTATCGGCTGCTCCTTTGCTTTCTTTGAGGCAGTTCAGTTTAATTTTTCATTATGACAGGTTTTTGTCTCCAATTCTTTATTTAGAGCATGGTTCTCAAAACTTTTTCATTCTGTAATCCTTTTGAGGGTTTCCACAACCCTCAAACATACCTTGAACCACTTTGCTATCAAAATAAAAGTTTGGAAGAATAATTCAGCTGTTGGGAGGGGAAGCTGGTAACTGTCTCTACTTTGCTTGACACTGTGTGAGAGAGGAAAGTGCTGGGGAGAAGGTGGGCAGTGCGCAGAATGCAGGCTGGGCAGGATATAGGGCCTTATGGTTCCAGTAAAAGAGAAGAAAGGGGTTGAGGCAGAAGATATTTTGTTGCAAATCTAAAACTGCCCTTGCTTAACAGATGTTAGAGAGGTTGCAACTCTGATTCATGATTCCCTTGGAATAGCCCTGAGGAAAGGACATCCTCTTTGTGAAGTATTGATTTGAAAACAAGCAGCTTTTTCTCCTTTTGTCCCCATCCACTGCCCTCCTTCTCAAAACCCCTCCCTTTCCCTGTTTTCCCTTCTCCCCTTCTAACTCTGGCCTCTTTTCCTCCTCCTCAGTCACCTCCTCCTATTTAGAGAAATCCAGTGATTTGATTTATTTTCCTTGGGTTTTTCAAGGGGTCTCACTCATGACCCCACCAACTCCTAGGGCGAACTTTGCCCTCTGACCCAGAAAGCCTCAATCCCCAATTCAGCTTTTGTCTTTCCTACCAAATATAGATGAGTGATACTGGGTATTCTCTCTCTCTCTCTCTCTCTCTTGCTTTCTTTTTGGTGTGCAAAATTTAGCTCGCAGCAAATCTGAGCTGGCTCTCTTTTTCACTGGCTCTCTTTATTCGTACCTGCTTTTCTTGAATTGATCAAGTTGCAGCTGTTTTTCTCTCTAACTTCCCCTTCAGTTTCAGCGAAAATAAACTACTTCCTGACTTCAGCGCCTGGCCATCTAGTGATGTTATCCTGACTGAGTAGCTTGACTACAGAGTTAGAGGAAGTGAACTTTCAGCATTGTTTGCCTATTGAGTAACATTTGTTTTTTCCTTTGGTACAAAGACCTTGTTCGGCTTTTGAGGGCATGAAGCTTATGTTTTGTCCCCATGTAAAGATCATGTGTGGTCACTGAAGGTTCAACTGCCACCAAGACTACACATGTTTGCAGCTGGCCCTTTGCCACTCGTTCATTCCAGCATCCTCCGTGATGTCTGGTTCTCATCTGGTCCTTCCTAAGGCCATTTGCTTTGTGATAAATCACTGTGATCCCTGTCATCGCTTACTCTACGATTCCCTATTCTAGCTGCAGCTACAATCTCATGCTCAGTGACAAATCAACATTACATCAGCTTGACTGTCTTTTTGTGTCTTTATACAGTTTGAAACTTCTTCCTGCTTTTTTCAAAACTCCATGGACTTCCCACTCTCTAGGCTTCTATCTATTTAGATTGACTTCTTAAATATTCTCATTTTCTGGAGGCGTTTGGGCGGCTCAGTTTGTTGAGCGTCCGTCTTCGACTCAGGTCATGATCTCACGGTCCGTGGGTTTGAGCCCCATGTCAGAGCTCAGAGCCTGGAGCCTGCTTTGGATTCTCTGTCTCCGTCTCTCTCTGCTCCTCCCCTGCTTGCGCGTTCTCTCTCTCTCTCTCTCAAAAATAAACGATTTAAAAAAATAAAATGAAATATTCTCATTTTCTGTACCATCTTTTTCCCCTCTCCTTGTGCAGCTCAAGCTTACTATGTCTCTTGGTTGTCCATGGAGGCAGTCTATCCTCCTTTTCCCTCTTGAGAACAAGACTCAAGTTGTTTCCTCTTCCCAACACTTACCTTTGATCTTTCCTGGATAAAGAGAATGTGTAATGTGAGAAACTTCTTATTCCTTGCTCCACAAGTCATGTTTTTCCTTCCTCTTCCTTTCTCTCTCATGTCTCATTTTCTCCCTTCTTCCTTCAAAATAATTCTGTCTAGTTTTCTGTCCTTAGTTTTCTGTCCTTAGATGTGCACATTAATCTTAAAATATAATCTAACACCCAAATGTAGTTCATCTTATGTCACATTCAATTTTAAAATCTAAATTTTTAGCAACAAGTATCAAGTGTCTAAATACAAAACTCTAAATCAGCCTTAAAAAGTAAGGATACATTTTACCATCTTACAAATTATTTCCACTCATTTTCCACTCACTGAGTTATCCTTAAAAATGATCAATATGCCAAGATTCTAGCTGACTTGTTTGGCATAAACCATTATCTGGGTGGATGGATGATATTTTCTCTCAACTATCAAACCAATACATTATCAAGTGAACCTGAATGTTCTTTATCAGATTGGTTTAGATATAGAATGTACAAATCACTCATTTCCCTTTTTATTCCTGGGATGGTGCAGATTCTTGTTTCTGCTCTTAGAATATTACACCGAATGTGATGTTTACTATGTCACCACAGAGGCTTTTCCTGCCAAGGGTAGTTTATAGGGACTTACTGATGTCCCTACAACATTTGAAGAGATAGCAGAAACAGTGGAGGTTGAATATGCTAATAAACATTTTTGGATCAAAACTGTTTGCATTTCCCCAGGATAGCTGGCTTTAAAATACACAAAAGAATAAGCTCTAAATTACTGCAGGGTTTGTCAACCTCCCTAACAGGTTTTTTCTCTTTTGTTCTGAATTCACTTTAATGTGGACTTAACCATTTCTCAAAGCAATAATCACCATTAGGAAAGAAGCGTGGAAAAGTGGAAAAGAGCTGAGGTTTGAAGTCAAGTTGAAGAGATCATTCCTTATCTGTATCTGCAGGAATGACATCGCCTCTCTGTCATCATTTTCTCATAGGTAAAATGGGGATAGTGATTCTTAACTTTCCATCAGGGTTATGGGATCGAAGATACCATGTGAAAACACCTAACATTGTCTGGGAAGTAAAAGGTGTGAATCAAATATTGCATTATTGTATTGACTTGTACTATTTGTTTTATTCATGAACTGATACCTACATCAAATTTACAGGTTTAGGCACAAGTAGATGGAGTACCACATCCTCGATATGATTTCTGGAATACTGGAAAGCTCCAGAAAATACTCAGAAGCCACTTCCTGACATTCTGACCTGTTGTCTCTATCTCCTCCCCTCAATGTGTTCTTTCTTTACCTTAAAGTTTGGTTCACTATTGAAATATAAACACCACTAAGAAGATTAATCCTTCGTCTTATCAATGGTTACCTTTCAATGTGAGTAGAGTTATCAGAGACATTTTCAGTGGAATTTGATTAGGACTAAAGTAAAGACAAAAAGCAGTTTAAGACACTGGGATTCTTGGGCCTGAGGGTTTAGAAAAGAGTATATGGAGAGGGATTAAACAGCAGCCTTGAAGGATATATAGGTAAAAGAATGCTCTGAGGTGCCTCCTACAATCTAGCCACTGAGCTAGGGTGCCAACCCCAGTTGCCTATCAGAATCACCCTAAAGCTTTTAAAACTACCAATGCCCAGGCCCAGCACCTTGGAGATGAGGATTTAATCATTTGGGAAAGGCATCTTGGTGTTTAAGAACTCCTCAGATAATTCAAATGCTTACTTGAATTGAAAACCACAGAATTGGAACAAATAGGGGCACTGGAAACATTTTTGTCTAGTCCTTCCTAACCTAGCCACAGGTTTTGATTGAATTAACTGCTTAAAACCCAACCTCCTTAAAAAGGATTTGTTTGTTATTGGTTTAATTATTTTTAAGGCCACGCTTAAAAAAAAAAATGTGAGGCCGTAGTATTTATTGACTCAATCTCGTCATTTTGTTAAAGAGCATACAGTTTGAATAACTAAGAGATTCTAGGATCAGTTCAGCAATCATCCATGCTAGGTAAAGAATTTTGCATTGCTTTTATCCTTAGAGTTTTTGAATTTAATAAGCAAGGTTCTCGTTCTTCTCAAATGAAGAGAATTATGATAGAATCTTTAAGAAATTCCTAAAATAACTAATTCAATTAACTAACTTGTTTGTTGCTTTATAATGTATAATGCAACTTTATATATCATAATGATTAGGTATGTATTATTAATTATTATTATTATCATCATCATCATCATCATTTTTATCACTTGCAGAAGAGTAAACAAAGGGTTAGAGATTCTGACTTGCCCAGTTATGTGAAGATTTAAATGCAGAGGTAGAACTTCACTCAGGTGTTGATGTTAAAATTTGCATCCATTCCACAAGTTTATTATTTTGAAGTTCATTTTGTGTTTCTAGATCTTTAGCAGTACCTTGGTAATTTTTTTGACTTCACTGATTTTCTCTGTAATAGCTAGGGATATCAAGGATTATGTGGCATAGAAATCCCAAAACGGTAGTGTTAGGTTTTTGTTTTTGTTTTTTCTTTTTTGTCTTTTTCATTTTAGAATATCAGAAATCAGAGTGCGTTAACAAAAGAGTGACCCTAAGTCCTGATTCAGTCTGGGACGGTCTTTGCTTATGCTTTTGTCCTGGATTAGTTAGCAATTGTGCCCCTTTCTCTCTCCAAAGGTTCTCAATTAGGATGATAAATTATATGATCACCCTACCTAATGAGCATGCATCAAGCTTCCTCTCTTTGTTTTGCAGAATTAAGTTATTTATTTGGTCGAGTTTTCTTTCAACGAGTAGTCAGTAGCTTTCATAGTTCCTTGATCCCCCCGTCATGTTTTACTTAGAGCTTCACTGAAATTTGAATATGTAGTGCATATAGAATCATGGTGATGATAATGATAATAGTAACTTGCATTACTAATCATTGATTTGTCTAAGCACCAAGTTACAGGCTTTACATCCATTATCTCATTTAACACTTATAAAACCTTGTGAAGTAGGAACTAGTGTTGTCTTCATTTAACACAGGAGCAAACTGAAGTTCAGAGATGCTAAGTTGCTCTAGGTTCAGGGCTGACTGACAATCAGGACTTTAACCCATGTGTGACTTCGAAGTCTGAATTCTAAATCCATACACTAAAATTCATGGCCCTCTTATCCATTCTACAAGAACCATCTTCTTATTCAGCTACAAAGCAAAAATTCTTATCCCTGATTATTTGCTAGATGTAATAGGGCATAAAGGAATGTAAGAAAAGTAAAGCGTTATATTCAACATGCTGTTGGAAACTTTAAATCTCCATATACAGTTGTGTCTATAGCGGCAGGAATACCTGTAAAGAATATAAATATTTTTGCTTAAAATCTCAATCTTTTGTCTAGTGTAGACTAAATATGAGGAAGATTGATGACTCTTCATCTGTATGTTTTGAGGTAGCCTACACCATTTAAAGTCAGTAACTTGGTCAGCAATGTTATAACTTACAATGTTGTGAGTTAATTGAAGCTAGACCTAACTTTGACTATTCACATGCACTTGCTATAAGAAAGGGACCAAAGGACTAGTCTAAACAAATTGTGCTCAGCATGGTTAGCCAAATATTTGTCACGAGGTTTAATCATTGTAAGTTCACACATATACAGCAGAGAGATGAAATTTTCTCCAAACTAGTTTCTATTGAGGAGAAATGCTAGGAAATGGTAGAAGTTCAAACAATGGAAATGGGGTGGTGGCGGAATTTCTGAAATTCTATCTTAGTAGTACCTGCACATGAAGAAGAAAATCAAAATAGTGTGACCAAGTCAATATTGTAAATCCAAGTAGAGTTATTCAGGGCCCAGGCTGATGGACCCTTATTGGATATTAGGAATTTAGGAATTACTGAATGTGAACCTTGCCCGTAGAGAGGCCAGAGTAGTAGTGAATAGGAAAGACAAATTCAAATAAATGTGTTATTGACTATTTTGAAAAGTCTGAGGTAATATTTGGAGGGTAGGGAGTTGAGAAAGCTTTCTGAATGTGTAAGACTAAACAACAATTACAAAGATGAAGGGCATTTTCTTTTCAGACTGAGGGAATATGGCCGTACTGGAGAGCAAAAAAGGGCTATTAATGTGTCAGTGGCCAAAAGAAGGTGGCTTTTGGGTCTGTGCAGGGGGTTAGCCTTCTGGTGGCAGTGTAGTGGTTGGAGAGCACACAGATAGGCAGTCCCAATAGTAAAATATTTGAGGCCAGCACTGAAGGCTAAGTACTGAAGCTGGAAATGGCAGTGACAATATCCATATGGTGAATGTGAAACATTCCTGTTGTAGACATTGAAGATTCTGAAGGCATTGGAAGAAAATCTGAAGGTGTAACTTGAACAGACCTAGATCAAAAGATTTTATAGAGGGCGCTACAGAGGGAGAATGTAGAAGGATGAGTATGAAAGTGCCTGAGATTAGGAACAAAGTGGATGTATAGCCTTTATGTAAGTTAGCACAAATCTAACTCTTCTTTTTACAGAGGTGAAATAGAAAGCAGATTTTCTTCTATTCAGCCAAACTAAACACTAATAAAATTGGCCTACATGAATGCAGAAATAAATCATCCCAAACATGATTAATGTGCACACGTAACGGAGTTTCTGAAAGCAGGTACAAAGTATATTTTTTCCACCATCACATAAACTCTATAACATTTCCATAATTTGAGGTTTCAAGAATAAGAAAAAAAAACCCACAGCTCTAAATGTTGACTTCTCTTAAGAGCAGTCATTATAAATATATTTGGCAAGAAAAAACAATTTTGGAAAGATTAGTTGAAAGTGAAAAAAAGGGGATTTCTGAAATTTCTTTATTTTTTAAAATTATAATTAAAACTTTTTTTTAGAGTGGTTTAAGATTCACAGCAAAAGGAAGGCACACAAATTTCCCTATTGTACCTTTTGACCTCATATGTTCATAGCCTCCCTCATTATCAATATTCCCCACCAGAGTGGTATATTTGTTACAATTGATGAACCTATACCGACATATAGATTCATGGATTACAATAAAGATTCATAGATTACATAGATTACACTAAGTTTCACTCTTAAGGTATGTTTTATGGCTTTGGAAAAATGTATAATGGGTTGTATCCACCATTATAGTATTATACAGAGTGGCTTCACTATTCTAAAAATCCTCTGTGTTCCATTTGTTCATCCCTCTCCTTCACTCCCAAACAATGATATTTTTATTATCTGCATAGTTTTTGGTTTTCCAGAATGGAAATATGGTTGAAATTCTATGGTATGTAACCTTTTTGGACTGGCTTTTTTCAATTGGCAATATGCATTTATTTATGTTTCTTTTTGTCTTTTAATGGCTTGATAGCTCATTTCTTTTTAGCATTAAATCATATTCCATTGTCTTGGGTGCCTGGGTGATTCAGTTGGTTAAGCATCCAACTATTAATTTTGGCTCAAGTCATGATCTCACGGTTGTGGGATCAAGCCCCGTGCTGGGCTCTGTGCTGAGCAGGGAGCCTGCTTAAGATTTTCTCTCTCCGAAGATGGAGCAGATAGAACCAGGGAGGGGACAAACTGAGCTGTGAAAATCAAACCCACTTTTCACAACACAACACACACCATTTTTAACCCCAACAGAGGTGCTGCTGAATGCACCAGGGATCTGAGCTACTGAATAATGAGTTCGGTGGGAAGACCCCTTAGGGAGCCTTTCAGCCAAAGCCACTAATTTTCCTAAGAAAGCTGAGGTTGGTGAGGCCAAGTCACTTAAAAAAAAAATCACACCATCAGTTAATGCCAAAAAAGGAAATAAATTTAGTTCTCCTACCTCTCAAAAAAAAAAAAAAAGATTTTCTCTCTCCCTCTCCCTTTGTTTACTCTCCTGCTCACTAACTCTCTCTGGAAAAAAAAAAAAAAAAAAAAAAAAAAAAAAAAAAAAAATATATATATATATATATATATATATATATATATAATATCCATTGTCTGGATGTACCGCAGTTTATTCATCCATTCACTTACTGAAGGACATCTTGGTTGCTCCCAAGTTTTGGCAATTATGAATGAAACTGCTATAAACGTCTATGTGCAGGTTTTTGGGTAGACGTTAGTTTTCAGCTTCTCTGAATAAATACCAAAGAGCCTGATTGCTGGATCATATGATAAGAATATTTTTAGTTTATAAGAAATGGCCAAACTGTCTTCCAAAGTGGCTGCACCATTTTGCATTCCCACCTATAATGAATGAGAGTTCCTGTTGCTCCACACCCTCACCAGCATTTGTTGTCAGTATTCTGGATTTTGGGTATCCTGATAGCTACCTCATTGTTGCTTTAATTTGCCTGTCCCTGATGACATGCTCTGCGGAGCATCTTTCCATGTGCTTGTTTGCTCTCTGTATATCTGTTCTTTGATGAGGTGTCCATTAAAGTCTTTGGCCCATTTTTAAATTGTGTTGTTTACTTTCTTGCTGTGAGTTTTTAAAAGTTTTTTCTTCCTTTTTTTTATATTTTGGATAACAGTCCTTTATCAGATGTGTCTTGCAAATATTTCCTCCTAGACTGTGCATTTTCACATTCTTTTGACATGGCAAAAACAGAGGTGTTCAATTTTAATGAAGTCTACCTTATCAATTATTTCTGTCATAGATTGTTTCTTTGGTGTTCTATCTAGAAAGCCACTACCATATCCAAGGTCATCTAGATTTTCTCCTATGTTATCTTCTAGAATTTTTATAATTTTGCATTTTACATTAATGTGATCCTATGTGAGTTAATTTTTCTGAAGGGTGTACAGTCTGTGTTGAGATTCACTCTTTGCCTATGGATGTCCAGCTGTTCCAGTGTCATTTGTTGAAAAGACTAACTTTACTCCATTGTATTGTCTTTGCTCCTGTGCCAAAAATCAGGTAACTATCTTTATGTGGGTCTATTTCTTGGCTCTCTATTCTGTTACTTTTCTTTACCATTAGAATTTAGTAAGCTTATAAAAGTTTAAAAGGTATATTCATTAAAAAAAAAAAAACTACAGTGTTTTCTTCTGTATGTAAAAGGCCAAGTTAGTAGTTACAATGCTAATAAAAAGCCTATAGGTGTGAATAGTAACTCTCCTGGAAGGCTGCTAAGATATTTAGAACACGTATCCACCAAAAGAGATCCAACAGAAGATTATTTCAAATTGTGGTGTTCTCTCAACACTTATGGTCTTTCTTCTCTCACTTCCATTCCCAGCTTTGTTCCTTTCCTGAGGTAGGAATGGTTCCCAAGACCTTTACTTAAATGTCCTTACGCCCTACTCAAAGTATGGACCCTCTCTGACTTCCTGTTCCTTCTTTCTGTCTTCAACAGAAATTGCCAGCTCATTTCTCTTTCCCTGGGGGCTTTATGTTCTTCCCTTTGGAGATGCTAATGAATGAATAGCTTCATTGTACGTGCAGATAATATTGATGTTCTGTCCAGTTCCCCTTCAATCCTTTGTTCCTAATTTGGGGGCGCTCCTGGCTTTGTGCGTTTTGGCTGTCAATAGCCAGTGTCCGTTACTTCAGGAACTTCTTTACCCACAAGAATCTAGGGATTTAATCCTTCTGAAGTAGCATTTAAAGAACAGCTAAAGAGTGTAAGATTATGAAAGCCCAAATTTGTCATTTTGGGTCAGAGACAATACTGAGGTGAGGCAAGCCTAATTTTTAAGGTTTCCCTGTTGAATCAGGCTAGAGCATATTGGGCCTCCTCTCTGTTCCTCTTTTGCACCCCCCACCCCCTTACTGATATCCCCTGGAAATGTATACATCTCTTCCACCTGAATCCTTGTCAGGGTCTGCTTCTGGCATATCTGACCAAAGATGGTGTATAAACTGCTTTAGAATTGTTTATATTTTAACAGTGATTATTGAAGACATGATGCTTTAGCTCAAGGGACTTACTTTCTAATGATGGAATAGCATGTCCATGTAAGGCAGGGGTGTGTTCATGTGCTTGTAAATAATGCCCTTAAACTGTGTAGGTGACCACCTAATTGTCTAGGCATAAGGCAAACTTTAGTTATAGGTATGGACTAAATTGCATCTTTAATTCTAGGTTCCTGTTTTCCTCATCTATAAAATGGGAGAAATCTCTCAATAACTTATTCATGAGTTGTCATGAAAGCTTAATAAGATAATGAAATTATGTAGACCTTAGCCTGTGCTTAAGATAGTAATCATTCATTAGCATTTGCTAATTTCTTATGAAGCAAATTGTATACAGGCTAAAATTAAAAACTTTAAATTACATTATACTGAAATGTATTTAAATTATTGCTTACCACTTTATTAAAGTATGACTTTGAGTAAATACTTTACCTTCTCTAAATATCTCAGCTACCATTGTTTATAGAATGAAAGTCGTCACATTAGGGAAATTCAGTTTGAAATAGACTGACGAGTAGAATTATAAGTAGCAGATTTGTAATAAAATATAAATTAATTTTGTTTAAAGATCGAGGTCTTGAAATTAATGGTTCACAAAATACAGTAATTGTTAGTGGTAAATCACAATGTATATTTTGTGATACTGCTTTTAAAATCAAGGGCTACTAGTTAGATATTAGAAGCATTTAGTTTACCTTTTATTGGGCTTCTCTCTTAGAACAATTGTTTAGCTTTATTAATAAGGACATTAATGAGAATAAGTTTATTCATTTGATCTCAGTGTGGGCCAGTGAGCTTTGCTCTCTTTCGTGATCACAGACTGACTCTTAATCCTTGCCAGTCATTATGTGGATTTGTAATGCTCAAAATGAGAACACTAATGAAACTGGTCAGTATGAACACACTGGTACAAATCCCAAAAGGCCATTTATATGTATGTATATGTATATATGTACATACATAATATAGCACATCAGATTAGGGCCAAAGGATCCAAGAGGATTAAGTAAAGCTGAGGGTGTTAGTATAGGTATGAAATTCACTATAAACTCACTGTAAAGTCATGACAATGACTGAGGAAGATACTCAAGGTGCACTATAGCTCTAAATGAGAAGATTCACTTTCTGAATGGAAGGGTGACGTAATTTTTATTTTATCGCTTTGGGCCTTAGTTCTACATTTATAAAGTAAGAGAGATAATACCTTTTATTCATATATTAAATTACATCATTTGTTTAAAGAGAAATGAGGAAAAAATCTTTTGGGTTCTTTAGAAGAAAGGCCCAATATTCAGCTAAGTGGGTCTATTATTTTTATGACTTTCTTCAGAAAACCCTTAAATATATGTTAATTATAAGAATAAGGAAAGTATATTTTGTTGTGAGATAGCACATCACAGAGATAATCAAAGTTTATTTGAAAGTTGCCAAACATGGTAAAAAAGAGCCATATGAGTCTTTGGTGCCTAAGTAAGTTGCGACCTAGAAGAACTCAAAGGACCATTCTAGTGGCACAATTCACTATTCTATTATTCTGTGGTTTCAAACACACATGGAATGCCATGTCACAAATGGCATTAATTAGGTCCTTCTTTTGTAAATTATTGTTTTCTTCTACCTACCTCTTTCTAATTAAATTAGTTTTTGATCTTGATCGTTGGCCTTTTCTATTGGTTCTTTCATCTAGAATTTATGACTGCTGTGTTCTGAAGCTTTATCAAACCAAAATGATCTATTTGCTAGTAACTAGGAGATTATCTTTATTTTTAGAAATTTTCCACTGTCAGATTTGCCTCATGTATCTCTTCAGTGTGCAACGTTACGTGCTAGAGGGTACTGATACTATGGGAAATTTAAAATTTTATTTTCCTAAATACAATTGATAAGAATAAGATCATAAAGAGTTAGATAACAGGTTTATTGGTCTTTTGAACTTTCCGAAATTATGGGCACCAGAAACTGGAAAAAATCAAACACTGGTCGATATTGTTCTTGGTCAGGCCAAGAAGCCCAAAATGGAGCAAATATGTCAGATGAAGTAAAGGGATTGACAGTTCACATGCTGCAGAATTCTTTTTACGCTTTCTTCCTCATGTAAGTAAGTGACACTTGTTAATGACTAAATTTTGTAGGAGAATATTCAGCTGAATCTGGCCTCTAGATATCTGCCATTTTCAGATGGTTGACTTTATGCTG